>NW_004524779.1:181650-208083 GCF_000260255.1 Octodon degus
TAGAGCTTAGATAGAGTTATTACCTTAGCACCAGGTCTGGATCTACGAAGTTCAGATTCTTCCAGGTGGGTGTTGTTTGGATCTGGCTGCCGTGCTCCACTGCTTTCTGCTGCAGGCCTTAGAGCGGAACCCTTTGTGTCACTCTGGCAAGATGATCTGCTCCTGAATCATCTGGGTGGGTCTTGCCTCTAGCCTCTTTGCAGGGAGTTCTGCTGAAGGGTTCTGTGCTGGGTCTGCACTCTGGGTCAAATGTGGATCCGCAGGACCCAGGTTCTCTCACTCACGCGCCGGGCCTGCGCTTTGGGTCTGTTCAGGATCCCACAGCCCCAGGTCGTCTCACTCACTCGCTGGGCCTGAGCTCCGGGTCTGTTCAGGATCCCGCGGCCTGGGTCGTCTCCGCTCATTCCTTCTTGAGGAAGCTCGTCCTTGGTTCAGAACTATGCATCCACAGGCTAGACTAAAATCTACCACCTCCATCTTGATTCCTTTGGCACCTGGCTCTGACTCAGACCCACGCAGAGCAAGGTAAGCCTTCTCAGACAGCCTTCTGGATATTTGCAAGTGACCAAGTCAAGCTCAAAGCCCAGCTCTCTTCAGGCCAAGAGCTCCATGGCCCTGACTGAGTAGATTTTAGCCGCCGTTACTCTGTCCCTCGCTTTAAGTTGGTGCTAACACCTTTGGTGAGATGCTAGAAACTTAAAACTAACTGGGTGTATTTGCAAGTCCCTGCTCAGCCCAGGAGAAACTATTTATGAGTTAGGCAGGACTATTAATTTCATCTTACAGATAAGGCCAATGGGCCTCAGGGAGGGGAAGTGATTTAGCTGAGATGATAGAACCAGAAATGCCATAGCCATGCTGAAACTTCTGGTTTCCACCTCCGGGGCTTCAGGCTGCCCCAGGCTCCCCATGGGGGCCCAAGAATCAGGCTGGACTCAGTGTAGGGAAGAGCAATTGGTGGGGAGCATTAAAACCAGCTTCCTCCTACTCCCTAGTTTTGCAGATAGGAGTTTGGATGGGAGGCCCAGCGTGTCTGTCTTGAGGCGTGTGTATGGTCAGGTGGCCTGGAGTCTTTGGAGGACCTGAAGGTGCAGAAAGTTGGGGTGGGAAGTATTCCCAAGGGTGGGCTGAGTGCCGTCCTGCCTCTGAGTCCACAGCACCCTATCAGGAAGAAGCAGGCTGCAAACAGGAGCAACCTCAGCAGACTCCAAGGCCTGGAAACTCTCTAAACTGTTCTTGCTATGTGCCTTAATTACTCTCTCACACGTTGGCTACTCTCACTTATCAAATTATAGGTGAGCTTAATTACAGCTCCCTGAGTAACCACACTGGGCTCCTCCAGAAATAACAGCTTCAGCTGGGGCTGGTCTGGTTTGGGTAAGAACTTCGTGTTGTCCCTGGGGTACCCACAGGACTGAACTCTGCTATCAGATAACCAGGGCAGGCATTCTCCTGTCCTGCCTATCACCCAGCTCCTCTAGGGCCTCAGGCTGTGCTTTCTGTTTATTGGGTGGTTTCCTCTGCAGTATGTCTGTCTGTCTCTGTCTCTCTGCCTCTCTCTCCCCTACTGCTGTGACCAATGTTTGGCAGAGCTACGCGGGACCTACTGTAAGAAATGAAGAGCAGGGGCTGGCGAGCTAGCTCAGCAATCTAAAGTGCCTGCTTAGTTAAGCTTAGGCAAGTGCACAAGGACCCCGGTTCATTCCCAGCACCATGTGCCGCACTAGCCCCACCCCCAGGGTTGGCTGAGCTGGTCACAAAAAAAAAAAGAAAGAAAGAAAGAAAGAAAGACAAAGAAAGAAAGAAAGAAATGAAGAGCAGACATGGTTCTGGATAAGGAAACAGGCTTGTTGGAGACCCAGGGCACCTTCAAAGAGATGGGGTAAAGAGCAGCAGGCCTCTTGGGACTGATAACAGGTCACGGACATCCTGAGGGCCTCACAAACCTCTCTCCCTATGGGCCAGCAGGGCTCTGTTGGCAGTCTTTGTTCTATCAGATACAAGTGAAAAACAGCAGCCATTTGATGTACTAGTACCATTCCCTAAAAAAAAAAAAAAAAAAAAAAAAAAAAAAAAAAAAAGGCTGGTCCAATAGCTTAGTGGATTAAAGTGACTGCAAGCAGGCACAGGGGCTGGGGGTTTGATCCCTGGGCCTGCTGTGCTGGCCCTGCCCCCCGGGGGCACTGTGAGACAGCAACTGAGACTGGGCATGATGGTGTGCACCTATAATCCCAGCTCTTGGGAGGCTGTAAACAGGAGGATCACTATGAGTCCAATCTAGTAGTGAGACCCGGAACACCCTGTAGACCCTTCCCTAAAATATAGAAAGAAAAAAAAAAGATGTATAAGTAGCTTTATGTGCATTCTGCCCACACAGCCTTGGGGTCCTGGTTGACAGCTGATATTAGAGCATAGGTGGGCAGGGACTTTCTTTCCTAGGGATCCCCATGACTTTCTCAGGGGAATAGAAGCAAATATCTGGGAGCCCAGTGACAACATGCGCTGGCCAAGCAAGAGTACAGGTTTCTGGATGAGTGACTAGGCAGGGGCCGTAAGGCACACAGAGCTGGACGTGTGGTAGAGAGGCTCAGGCCAAGAGCAGACCTCATGGAAGAGGAATGCTACCTGGGATACCACCTGGCGCTCTGTGACAATGGACATTGTCAGCTTTGGAGGTTTCTTGTCTCGGAGGTTAAATGCACAACACAAGAATGCAGCAGAACATGTAGAAGTAGGAGTGCCTTTGGTTTTCTGCACAGAGAAGGCAGGGCACTCGGGGAAGTTTCCCAAGAGGGCAGCCCCAGGAAAGGCAGCCCACTGGCAATGCCCTGGTAGAGATGGGAGGGATCTCGGAGCCCCTGCAGCTAAGTGATGGGAAGGAAACAGGCTTGGCTGGAAATTCCATGCTGGTGAGAAAGAAGACAAGTTTTGGAGCCAGAAACACCTGACTCTGATCCTGTTCTGCGACTCCTGGGTTGCGTAATGCTGTCACTTTGTCTAGCCTCACTGAGCCTTGGTTTATTTATCTGTGATGGGGATAACAATCCGTGTCTTGCATGGCTGTTGTACATACTGAGTGGGCATGTTTGCTGCCCAGGACAGTGCCTGGCACAGGGGCAGGGACTCCAGAGGTGTCTGGCCAACCCTAAATAACCTATGCCTGTGCTCACCATCTTCCTAACATGTACATAGGCCTTAGCCTAAGGATGTCCCAGAGGCAGAAACAGAAACTGAGAAACAAGGTCAGAGCCCCTTGCTACTCCTTCTCCACCTGCGAGGGGCCAAAGGCAGGGGGCCATAGCTCTCCCATGAGCCTTGCCTGACTGCAGAGGAAGAACAAACTGTACAACACTGAGGTCTCCCTCCTCCAAGCCCCTGAAGGAGCTGCTGGGTGGATTAAGAATTATTGGCCACAGGGGCTTAAGTCTGACAACCCAGACACGTCCATCACAGGCAAGGAAGGGGTGTTCTCAAGCACAAACCCTCAAAATTGCCAAGGGGGCATCCCATTCCCCGAGGGGAGCCATTCTTCTGGGCCCCCAGCCTCCATCTGTGCGGGGCTCTGCCTCACAGTACTTGTTCATGCTTACCCAGGCCGTAATGGTGGCATGGAGTAGTGTTAAAAGCAACCTAGAATCAGCTGTGGGAGATCCACAGCGCGGGGCTGAGGGCCTCAGGGCAGGCAGGTGGGCTGCACCGCCCCGGAAACTGTCACCCGGGACAGCGGTGCTACAATGATGTACAACCTCAGTTTAGGGGAGCCCCAGGCAGAAGAAGGAAATTCAGGCTGGCAGATTACGGTGCTTCCTGAAAGAGGTTGTGTTTCACCTGGCCCAGCCTGGGCTCTTGGCAGTGTACTACCATCCATCAGAGCAGAGGCACAGAGAGGGGTGGAAATTTTTCTCTTCCTCCTCCTTCTCCTTTTCTTTTTCCTCCTTTTCCTCTTCCTCCTCTTCCTTCAGGGTACTGGGATTGAACCCAGGGCCTTCACACTGAACTACATTTATTTACTTATTTGTTATTTTAAGCCAGTCCCTTATTTATCTTTTATTTAAAGTTGTCCAGGCTGGACTTAAAATTTTACATCCTCCTGCCTCAGACTCCCAGAGAGCTAGGACTCTACGCTAGTCTCACAGTAGCTGGCAAACGACAGACTCTTTACTAAGGAAGTACTTTATTGAAGATATATGTGTATATATGTACATACATGATGAATATATTCATCATGTATCACAGAGATATACTAATAAAAATTGTAAAAGAAAAATTAAGGGAAAGTTGCTAAAGAACTCAGTCTCTGGGAACAGGGGCTGGAGAAAGAAGTGGCCAAGATCCCTGGGGTAGGTTGACACCTGGTGGTCAGCTTGTAACACCCAGCTGAACTGAACCAGGGTGGAGCTGGGTGTGGGAGGCCCAGCTGAGGGTTGTTGCGGGCAGCATAAGAAGAAGCTGTTTGGGAGCCCTGGGAAACTATCAGGAGCTGTTAGGGAGGCTGTAGGGAGCTGTTGGTTCTCTTAGAGGCGCTTGTCAGGCTGGCTTTCCTGGTGAACTCCAATGTTCTCATTGTCAAAGGAGCTTGGGACTCATTGTCACTGAACATGGCTGTCACTTTGGGGGAGCTCTGGTCCTCACTTGGAGTATTACTTCCTGGCTCCAGAAGGGAAAATGGCGCACCTCTCAGTCTCCAGCCAAAGGTTGTCACATCAGCTTTCCCCACAGGAGCTCAGCTTGTCAGAGGAGCTCAGGACCTCACTGTGGTACTTTTTGGCTGTGGTACTTTTTGGAGGAGCTCTGGTGCTTACTCTGAGCATCGCTTGCTGGCTCCAGCTCAGGTGCCTCAGCCTGCTGGCACAGATCCTTCATCCCGCTTCCACCACTGAACTCTGGACCTTCCCAGTGCAGATCTGTGAAATAGGCCTGCACAAGGCATTGTTGTGGGCTCTAGGCCTCCCACTGGCCTCATGGGAGGCATTTTTATGGGCTCTAGGCCTTCAGCTGGGTTCAAGCAAGACATTGTTGTTGGATCCAGGCCTCAGATGGACTCTTTGGTCTTTAGTGTGTGGGAAGATTTCCTGCACTCTTTGTATGTGACTCTTTGGGTGACTACTATAAATCATCATATAAAATATGTGTCCCCTTGCAAAACCCCAAACCCCAAAATCCCCTTACAACAATCCCCAGGTGGGACCTCAAAAGCCATTTAGCTTTTGATTCTCAAACTAACAGCACCTGACCTTCCTGGGAATGTGGTCTAGTGTGGGGCCCAGGGACCTTACCACTGAGAGCGACTGCAGGGCACAGCAGAAAAGGTACAGTCAGAAAAGAGAGGGGAGCCCATGAGCTGAATTGATGACAGAGCTGGGGCTGGAAGCCAGGTACCCTGCCCCTCATCTGTGTCCTTGTCCTATACCATGTGGGGGTGCTGAACCATCCACGATCGTGGTGTGCCTGTCCCTTGATGCTATTAGGACATTTCTGAAGTACGAAGGGCCTTGGTTCAGAAGCCCCACAATCGTGTGATGCCACAGAACTTTCTGCTTTCAAAGAATTTTTTGGTGAAGCTGGACGTGGTGGCACATGCCTGTAATCTCAAACTCTGGGAGGCTGAAATGGGAAAATCATAAGTTGGAGCCCAGGCTGGCCAACTTAGTTCTTTAGCAAGGTCCTGTCAAAGTAAAACTTTGAAATAAGGTTGAGGATATAGCTCTGTGTGAAGGCCCTGGGTTCAGTCTCCAGTATGGGGGAAGGGGGTTGTAGGGTAAAAGAGGCCAGGAGGAAGGAGGGAAGATGGGGCACTATGAGCCAGCAGGGCCAGGTGGACTGCTAGTGTCACCAGTGTCAGGAACAGGATGGGCAGGAGGGGTGGGGCTCACCGCAGAGTTGTCCCTGCAGTTAGGTACCAGGCTTGTGGTGCTGGCTGGTGGCCTGACCTCCCTGCAGTGTGCAGGTGAGAGGCCTGCCCAAGTGTATCAGTCTGTCTTGGCCTGCCTGCCTTCCGGTAGCCCTCTCCCCTACGAGTCACAGCTTTGCTCAGTGGAGTCTTCTCCTTGACCAGGAGGGGGCAGGCAGTGCCTTTCTGCCTTTCTACCTAAGACCCAGAAGTATCAGGGAGGTGGTTAAACAGGATGGGGCTTTTTCCAGATCCTTGGCAGGATACCTGAGTTTCGGTCCTCAGTTGCAGATTGAGCCACTAGGTGTGGCCGAGAGGGGCAGCGTGCTCTCATCCCTGTTTTTGGTGTTCAGTTGCCTGGCTCCCAGGTATCTACATGGCTTGGTCAAGAGGCTTGGTGGCAGAGTCAGCAGCATAACCCCAAGAGATTATGATTATACTAGCATAATCTCCTCTTCTGTAAGAATATACTGACCAAAGTTTGCCCTGGAAAAAGGCTATCATAAAAAAGGCCACATTTCCCAGACACCTTTGTAACTAAGGGTAATTATGTACTAGCTACATTCCAACCAAGGAGAACAAGTAGAAGTGGTAGTGCAAAGCTTCCAGGAACCTTCCATAAGAGTTAGTGTGCACACACCCTTGACGACTTCATCACATCATTGGCCTGCCTGGAAATTGGATGCTGTCATCTGGGACTATTTATTACTTGTAAAAGCATTGATAGGATTGCAAAGATAGATAACGTGTGGATCCCAGAAACCCGAGGAATGACTTTCTACCCCTAGCCATCCATCCAGGGTTTTTGGCTACATGCATCAGTGTTCAAACCGAAGGCCAAGTACTCTGCACCCCCAGGCCAGAAGAAAGAAGCCTCTCCTTCTTCTGCATAACTCTAATTTGGGGATTTTTTTTTTTCTTAATGTATTTGGTACAAGATCTTGCTACACAGCTTGGACTTGTAGTGATCCTCCTGTTTCAGCCTCCCCAGCACCTGGATTACAGGCGTGTGCTATTATGCCCAGTGTTGGTGCCCACCTTGTGAGCCCAGGGCAGGGCCAGCCCTGGAACAGCATGTGGTACCCGGGATTGAACCCTGGTCTTTGCACTTGCCAGGCAGGAACTTACATTTTGAGCTATCTCCCTGGCCTTGGGGATTTTCTCTTTAGGCAAACCATCACCAACCTAATGTGGGTCCTTAGCCCAACTGGACAGAAGATGGGGAAGCCATGGCCAACACATGGGGAGGAGGACAGATTTGATAATAAGTAGCAGCCTCTGTTGAGCATTTTTTATATGCCAGGCCTGGGATTAAGCGCATTGTATGTGTTATCCCATCTGATCCTCCTCATAATACTGTGAGGCAGAGTCTGGAATTCCAATTTTATACATGATTAAACTGAAACCTAGGTTTAAATATTTTGCCTGATCAGTTACAAAATGACAGTATTAAGAATCAGAACCTAAGTGCCTCCCACCAGCCTTAGCTTCCATGGGCAGTGAACAAGGTCCCTGCCCAGTGGTCAAGGCTGCCCTGAGCTCACTTGTGTCACTGGGAGCCACAGGTCCCCAGATCCCTTAGAAGGAGATTGTAGCCGAACTGAAACTGACCAAAAACCAGGCTGACCCCTAGGCAACCCGAACTGCAGTACTCCTCACTCCAAACAAAATCTCAATTTTTCTTAGCCAGAAACTGAACCCAGAGTCTGGTACCTGATGGGGAAATGGTCTACTACTAAAATACATTCCAGCCCCTTTTATTTTTTATTTTGAGATAAGGTCTCTCTAAATTACCCAGGCTGGTCTTATGCAATATTCCTGCCTCAGCCTCTTGAATATAGGATTATAAATGTGTGCCACCACACCCAGCCCCAAATCTTAAGTCTTGAAACACTTCAGAGGACCACTTCCTCTCCTTACTGAAAGGTCCCCTCAAGAGTATCTCCGGGAGGCCACCTCCTGCTCAGTGGTTGAGCTCAGAGGCCTCGCAGGTGAGAAAGGACTCTTCTTCCTTCTGCTCTCCCCATCTTCCCGTTTTCCTTTTCCTCTTCCTCCCTCTCTTCTTCCTGCTCCTCCACTGCCTGAAGATCCAGGAGAGCATATTGGGAGCCCCTTATTAGGCATCGCCTCCCACAAATGGGCTTTAGTTTACTTCTGTGTTTTCCAAGCTGTCACAGAACAGTGATCTAGTGCTCTCTCTAAGAGAGAATGGGTGCCATCGGGGCAGGTGGGAAACCCGGGGCTGCTCCCAGCGCTAACCTTGTTAGCGAGCGCCTCGTCCTTTCTGGGCCTCATTCTTCTCAACATAAAATAAAAATAGCAATGATAATGGCAACAACACCCAGCAGGTTTTTATCCGTGACTGAACCACAATGTGGTCTAAGCGCCTTGCCTGTGTTGATTCATTTAATTCCTACAAGAGCCCTGGGAGGGAGGTGCTACCACAGAGGACAGGCATGAGACACTGGTTTGCAAGCTGCCCAAGGCCTGGAAGAGCAAGAAAAGGAATGCTTAGCAACACAGTTGAGGGGCATAGGAGCTCTCTTGCCAAGTCTCCATCAAGAAAGATCAAAGCCAGGGTGTCTGGGTAGATGAGGCTGGGGTCTGAATCCTCCCTCCCTTTCTCCCTCCCTCCCTCCCTCTCTCCTGCCTGCACCACCTTGGAGGCCCCCGTTGTGCTATGGGGCAATAGGAAAGACACAAACCTCTCCCACCATAGCCCATCCAGTTGGAGCAAATGTGCTGTGACCCTCCTGCCACAGGTGTGTGCCACCACATCTGGCCATCTGGGACATTCTAAGAATCCCCCATGGCCAGCAGCTGCTGACATTTGGAAGGGCAGGGATGGATCATGAGCCCTGAAGAGAGAGGGTGTGATGCCTGCTGTCTGCCACCTGGCACTGGAATTAGGGGTTTTATCTGCTCGCTGGCTTCCCTGTGTGGTGAGTCACCACCCCTAGGAGTCTGCACGTTTCCCAGGTGGACAAAATAGCTACCAAAAACAGATGGGACACAGGCTTTTCCTAGTCCAGTGTGGTTCATGTGGCCCCTGGGCTTTGTCGCCACACAAGGGTCTTCCACTGGATGGTCTCAGAGTGGCCAGGCACAAGTTGCCTGGAACAGGAGCCTGGGAGTCCCAGCCTGGCTCCCCACCCCCATGCTCTCCACTCCCCTTGGGGAGGGCAGGGCTGCAAAACTTCTTCCACCCCTGCTGTGGGCTATGGGGAGCAACACCACGCTGGGTAAACCCCTTCCCCCAGCTCCGCACCTACTGGCAGTGGGAATGGTCACCAAGGTTGTCTGGCCTTCAGTGCCAATCTATCCTCTCTTAGCCTGTGTGGTCAGTACCAACCATCAAGCACCCAAAAGGGCACAGCACAGGCAAATACCCGTGCCCATGCATGAGGGACACACAGGCCTTTTGCATGCAAAGTCCTGTCTCTTACTGGCCACCAGGATGCAGTCTGTAGGAAAGAATTGCCCCAGGTCCGGGTGGTCTGACCTGCATCCTCCGTGCTTCAGCAAGGGCTCAGCACCTTGGGAACACCCAGTCAAGCGTTTTGGTCCTTTCAAAGGAGGTCCTGAGACTCTGGCTCACCTATAAGGCTTGAGTGCAACTAGGACCTACATAGCTCCATTTTCTACCCACTGACCCTCACCAGCCCATCCCCAGAGCAAGAAACCCTAACGGAAGAAAGCAACCTTTGCATTCTTCTCTGACACTGGACCACAGTCCCACAACATCCTGTTCTGAGGTTAGACCTGCATTAAAGGAAGTTTTCCCATCTGTTGTTGCAACTACAAGTTTATTGTGTGGCTCTGGTCACAGGCCATCAGTCCCCTCTGCAAAATGAATCAAGGTGCTTCCAGAGCCTCTGTGACTCCTCAGAAGGGCTTGGTAGCAGGTTTATGCTTAGATCTGCTGAAGAAACGGTTCTACTAAAAAGAAACAGATAAGCAAAAGCAAGACAAAAAAAGCCTCTTAGCAAAATTTTTGAGCCACTGGCCTCAATTATTTGTGTCAGGGAATTTGTCTGTGTAGGTCTCCCACTAAAAATTTGAGGGTGCTTAATCACCATGATGCCCTGAGTCTGTCAACATCTCTCCATCCCTGGGCTGAGCCAAGCTCTGTGGGACAAGGGCCACCATATGGCAAAGGACCTGTTACCTGTGACAGCCAAAACCAGAGAGGGGAAGTCAGTTATTCTGCAGGGCCCTCCTGCCTGCTACAGTTGGAACTGTTTTTGTGCCATTCTCTTCCTGGTCCCTGACCAGACTGCCTCAGCCTGAGTCCTACAAGACAGTGGCAGGACCCCTTGGCATCCTTGGAGTATGACAAAGCCCACTGCACCCTAATCCTATGCCACACAGCAACCCACAATGGAGGGGGACAGGAAGTGTTTCTACCATTCTAAAGAACAGAAAACAGGCTCAAAGAGACAGGACTTGGGCCAGGTGACAAAGCAAGTTTCCACAGAGAAGTGTGAGAATCTTGGCAACCTGAAAACCTAGCTGAATAGGGACTCTGAAGGCTGGGGTGACAGCTTCAACGTGTGATGTGCTGGGAAGCACAGAGGGTGACTAAGTCCATCTGTCTCAGGAACCTGTGTCAACAGCCAAAGCATCCTGGAACAGGAAAGAGGGTGACTTCTTTGGTCTCTTGGAGTCTTCTGAACCCTTCCCAGGGCTCCACAGCCAAGATATCTTAAAATGGACAGAGGGTCCTGTAAGTGCTGAGGGTCTTGGTCTGGGGACTGTCCCCAACCGTTGTCCCTATTTACCCTTCTGTCAAGGAGAAGGTCATTGGTGGTGCCTTCCATGACAGAAGGGTGGTAGACAGGTGACAGGGCTTTCCAACCTCCCTGGTACATTGCTGGTAGCAGCTCTCCTCTGCTGGTTCCAAGGTAGGCCAGCATGTCCTCATGTCCTCAAGGGACCGTGAATGGAAATCAGTGTCCTTGTCACATATATGTTGGCGGTGATGCCTCCTGCATGGGAAGTGGACCCAGGTTTACCAAACCAGGGGCCAGTAAGATGGGTAGGATCAATAGCAGACAGCAGGTTTGTCCCTGTTGGACACAACAAATTCGACACAACTGACACTTGGAATGGGGTTAGGGAGTGACCTGCCCAAGGTCATAGTATTGGAAAATCCAGAACTGGAACCTGAGCTGAGGGCACTTTGCTGTGTCAATCTATAGTTTTGGGAAGGGGTTTCCTACTCAGCTGAAGCCCACAGCAGCCTCTTTGGCTCAGACAAGAGCAGTATATGCGTCCTTCTTTCCAGTGTCTCCCTGTGAAGAATTGCCCCTCTTACCAAAAAAGGGAGACCCAGTTACAAGGTAAAAATCTCACAAACAATTTGGGGAAGAAATACTTTCCATGACCCTTCTAGCTCCAGGCAACCTAGGGGAGAGGCTTCAGGAAGCTGACTGTCTCTGGCTCAGCAACAGAGTCTCTGGGTGGCCTTGGTCAGGAAGATACTTCCTGTAGAGTCTGTTTCCTCTTTTGTAAGATGGGGTGAAGGATGAAAATCTCTTTTCTTGAACATCTCATCTGGCAGGTTTGTACAAAGCAGACGTGGGGCTTCACCCCACAGCCAGGGGCTCCGCCCCACAGCCAGGGATTCAGTTCTGCATGGGGAAACCCTGTGGGAACCTGCACTGCTACATGTTCCCTGGGTGGTTTTAAGACCCACTGGCATCTGAGGCCACAAGACTGGATGGTCCGAGGACCTTTGCTGCTCTCACATCCTATTGTACGAGGCATCCGGAAGTGTGGAAGGTGCACTGTGACTCTGGCTATTTCCTTCCATTCCTTCTGTTTTGCTTTAGGGTCCTAGAGGTGGAAAAATATCTCACTCAGATTACCAGGGTACCGACTTCACGAAAAGCAGATGCATCAGGAGGTGCAAGGCCATGAACCAGCTGTGGGCTCCTGGGTATTCACGTGACAGGTGCTTCCCAGGTCCCCAATATGGGGCGGATTAAATGACCCAATAATGGATACATCCGAAGAACAGAATGATTTGTTCAGTGTGTGATTTGGCTCAAGTTATCTTTTGTCCCCATCGCTAAGCAGCCCCTCACTTCCAGGTTCCCAAAGTGGCTCTGTCCACTTCTGGGTGTTTGCATACTTGGCAGCCACGTGCTCGACACTCACATGCTTGGCCACATGGGGAAGCCAAGCGTCACTGCCCTGCTGGCTCCAGACTAAACCAGACATGGTTCTTGGCTGCAAACAACAGAAGCCAATTCTGGCTGACTTACTTAGAGAAAGAATTTATTTATGGACATTGGTAGCATTGAGACTGAGAAGGCTAGAGAACCAGACAGGAAAACAGGTAGAAATGGACTTGGCTGCCTCCCAAAACAACTCTGGTTGTGGGGTCTCCCCTCAAAATGAAGAAAGCTAGGTGCTGTCACCCTTCCAAATGACAAATGTCTACTCCTGGATGGATGGAGCAGGCTAGAAGCCTGCACTGTGCAGAGACAGTGATGTCCACTCTTGTGGTGCCAAGAACTGCACTTCCTGTTCTAGCCTAGCTTTGAAGGCTGTGTGTGCCGTCTGAGAGGGGTTCTGCTAGGAATCCCCTCCTTGGCTCCACTGCTTTTACCCATCAGCATGCTACAATCATGTTCTCCACACATAGCGAAGGGAACTGCTGTTTCTGCCACTGGCCCCAACCTAACTCTGCACCCCTGCCCCGATCATATGCAAACACCCTGCCCCATGTTTCCCAGTCTGTTCCACTTCCCAGAAAAAAAGGCATTGGATGTTGAAGCCAGACACTGGGTGCACTTCTTTCCCATGAATCACTTTTCACCCTCACTCAAGCTATCAACAAATATGTACCAGGAATCTACTCTGTGGTGCATACTTGGGTCAGGTGCTCAGGCCTAGGCAAACTCCTCCCTCACAGAGCTGGAAGCACAGCAAGGAATCAAGGCCTCACTCAGAGAATTGCACAATTACCCATGGTGAAGAGAAGCTCACCCAAACCTTGAATGCTTTAGTAGGGGCCCGATCTGGGGTAGCGACTTTTGAGTTAAAGTGTGAAGGATGAAGAAGAGTAATCAGGAGACAAAGGAAAGGAAGGAAGGAAGGAAGGAAGGAAGGAAGGAAGGAAGGAAGGAAGGAAAAGCAAGAAGGGAAGGCAGGGTACTCTAGATAGAGCAGCATGTGAAAGGATTCTGAGGCTGAGTCAGGCTCACCTCCTCCCAGATATTAAAGAAAATGCAGTCGCTCCTAATGTAAGTGGTAGGGAGAATCATGCTATGTGCCCAAGACTGAGGGTGGGGGTTGGCGTGGGCTAAATTTATAGAGTATGGGGACCACATCATGGATTTTAGTTTTTACCAAAGAGCAACAAGGAGTTTTTTTAAAGGTGAGGTGGAGTTGGGGTCTGTGTGTGGATAAGGGTCAGTGAAGAGTCCAAGTGAGACAGTAAATGTGTCTTGGGCCAACAACTGGTGGCTGTGTAATGGCAACAAGAGCCAACAGAGCAGATTAGAGACCTATTTAGGAAGTAAAATTGACAGGACTCCATGATGAAGCGCATTTAGGGTGAGAGTGACCGTGTGTCTAAGGTGATTTTGAGGTTCGTGACTTGTGGATAGGGTGAGGGGAACATTCCTCCTAAACCCTCCATGTTTCCATGGGGAGGGAGGACTCCTATTACTGTAACACCCCTGAGCTCTGTGCCTTCCTTCTTAGTGACAGGTATGTTGGGAAGGAGGTGCAGGGCCGATGTGGCTCAAAGCCATCCAGATTTCTTAGGTACTCTTGCCTGCCATAAGTAGATAAGACCAGCTTGCCCTCTAGGCCATACAGGAAGCTTAATGGGGCCTGCTCTGCCCCATGGCAACTTGCAAGTCTGGGAGGCACTTTCAGTTTAGGTGGCAAAACCAGTTCAACCAGCCCCAAACTGTGGTTCTGTCCTGGAAGTGGAAGAAGGCTGTCACTTTCCTGCCTGGCCCTTAACTTAGAGGTGATGTTTGCTGAAGAAGGGATGCTGGAGGAAGAGTAGGCTTGAGGGAGAGATCATAAATTCAACTTTGGATCTCTTTCCTGGCCACTGTGCTTTCCTAGTTTTGGTTAAATGCCCTACTGAATCAGTACTCCTTTTTAAATTATTGTCTTAGGGCATTAATTGTATCAAAACAAAAATGTCTAAATTGTATTTCACTTTATTAAGTCAGCCTGGACTTAGAAATCTGAGCCAGATGGGACCTCCTCAGAGAGGCAGTGAGCCTGGACCCTCCTGGGGTAAAAACAGCAACAACCACAACTGAGCACATCACTGTCATATTTAATCTTCATGGTACCTTATGAGAGGTGCACTTTTTAAAATTCCCATTGACAGATGGGGAAACTGAGGCCTACAGAGGTCAAGTGCCTTGGGCAAGGCCATCTGGCTAATGAGGAATTCCAAAGTTCTTGCCCTTAAACCCTGCACTGAACTGGAAGGTTTTAACCACCACGTGAGAAGGGGCCCTGGCTGGATGCACAGGTCCCTCCTTTCTTCTCTTTGGGTGCATCTCAGACCCCTCCCCTCCTCTAAAGCAGAAACAACCATCTGGAAAAGCCTCTCAAATCTAGCCAGAAGCATCTGGAAGTGTTTAGCAGGCAGAAAGGCAGGCAGGCAGGCAGGAAAGGCAGCCCCGGGGAGAGGAGCGTTAGCCTGGACGCAGCAAGGCCCTCCCAGGAGCTGTGCAGAAAGCAGACTGCTCCTATGCTGCTCCCAAAGTCCCCTTGTCTCTGTGGCCACAGAGTTGTCCTTACAGCCCAAGAAGCAGCAGTCTCTGGGCATACCACTCCACTGCGCATGGCCTCTGCCCCCCGTCCCAGTATCCCAGGCAAGGGGTCGTGACAGCTGCCTGCAGGAGTGAGGAGGCCGGGTCTCAGCACTGGATGGACTGTGCCACTGTATGCGTAACCCATGGCTCACAGGCCTCCGTGTGAAAGGGGACAAGAACACTCCAGCCCTGCGGTTATTTGTGAGAATGAGGGTTTAACACATGCAGAGTCTGGCTCATAGGGTTAGAAAAGTTTGCTGTCCTCTACCTGGTCTTACTCCTCTTCCTTCTCACTACAATTCAGTAAGTGGTTTTCTGTTCCCACACCACACACACACACACACACACACACACAAGTTTTTTGTTTGTTTTAGTGTCAGGATTCAAACTCAGACCCTTATGCATGCTAGGAAAATGCCCATCCACTGAGTTACATCCCGGTCCCTTTAATCCTCTATTTAAACAAGCTTTAAATAAACTCACTTTAAAAAACCCACAGCCTCCTCCTAAGCAACGGTATTCTTGAAATCACAGCTTTGGTGGTTTCAGTTATATTTTTAAGTGCTCATTACAATAAATATATGCCTAAGAAGTAGCTATTCATCGTGTAGCAGGAAATTGCCTCATGTGGACGTAGGGGGTCCTCACAACTCGCTTTGAGGACCTTGGCTGCAGCAAGTCCTTGCACACCTCTGGGGGCTCTCCCCTGCAATTATGCACAGCAGGGCCCTCCCAGTGCTTTCCGGCTGTTGTCAGTCTGTGGGATGTTGTTGATGTGACCACGCGTTGCCAAGTGCAGCTCACTCTTAGAGTCGGTGGCCTCTGGTCTCTCCACCTCCGCCGTACTCTAAGTCCCTTGGAATTTCCAGCTCCCAGAGATCCTAGCAGCTCATCCCAGGTTTGTAAAAGGACCCTGCTCATGATAGGTTTCTTCCATTCTCATTCACGTCTCCTTGGGATTTGGGGGACTACTGCTCAGACGTGTCTGTTCCTCGGGCTTGCGAGGTCCTGTAAGCCATTAGTCCTGCCACCTTGTCCTCTGCCTACCTGGCCTCCGCTTTCTTGGTATAACCTTTTACGGTAACACACTCCCAGAATCTTCTCTCCTTTCTTGTGGGGTTGACCTAGCTTTGGTTTGACAGGAAAAGGCAAAAGGTCAGGGTAGGGGTTAGAGGGCTGTAAACCCCTACCTTCTGCCCTGTATATATTGATACATTTAACTGATTAGAATACAATGAGGGTTTATAGCTAGATGTCCCTCAAGAGTTTCACGTGTTCGGAGGCCGGGCTTTTGGAAGGAGATTGGAACATGAGTCTTTACTGCTTTGTTGTTAGCAGGCTTGGCTTGGTGGGAGGGGGTAGGTCACTGGGGCATGACCCAGTGAGGGGGCGTGGCCCAGCGAGGGGCGTGGCCCAGCGAGGGGCGTGGCCCAGCGGGGCGTGGCCCTCCCCAGCACCTTCCTTCTCTGCTTCCTGGCTGCCCTGCTGTGAGTGGCCTTTCCTCCCGCTGGGCCCTTCCACCATTCCTTCCTGCCTTGAAACCAGCTGGCCGCAGACGGAAACCATTGGAATACTTGAACCAAAATTAACTTCTCCTGTAACTTCAGTTGTCACGTATTTTGTCCCAGTGGCAAGGAAAGTGACTAAGACAGACACTTCATTTTTTTTCGTAGCCCGTATTTCTCTGTACCTGCAGTTCTCACCTTCTGTAAATGATGTTCATAACTAGTTGTGCCAGCTTATGGTGCTCTGGGGAAGAAGTTTGTAGGTCAGTGAGATGTGCCCTTCCTGTAAAATCAGACCAGGGGAAGGTGTTTCTGCGCATGAACCCTGCTGATGACCGCCTCACCCCGGGAGTGCTCCAGTGACCACAGGTTACAGTGAATGATAAAGTGATAGTGTTATAATCGACCTATTGCCCACCGGCTAGGCCCTGTGCTGGATAGTAAAGATTCAGACTTTAAAGACATGGGCTTAATATTCAAGGGTTCCCAGTCCAGGCCACTTTGTCCCCTTCTCCTAACGTTGAAATAACCCTTCAAATCCACTTTTCTTATACTTGGAATTGAGCCCTGGGGAGCTCCATCACCAAGCTACATCGCCAGTCTTTATATTTTGAGACAGGGCCTTGCCAAGTTGCCCAGGGACGGCCTCAACGTTGTAATCATCTTGCCTCAGCCTCCCTCGTAGCTGGGATTACAGCTGTGCCTCTTGGTACCCTGCCACATCCTCTTTTCCCAGCTGCCGGGCCTCAGCAGCCATGGATGGGTTCGGGAGTGACAGATCAGGCCCTGTTTTTCCTTCATGACTGTGTGTGTGGTGTGTTATCTCAAGTCTTTACCTTGTGTCCACATCAGAATTGAGTCTTGCTGCTCAGCTGAGTTCCCAAGGACAAGAAGGAACTGCGTTTATTAGTTTTATTCGCTTTGTGCTGGGATTTGTTCAGCTGGACACCTGGATCATTTTTTGACAATAATGATGTTGACGGTGAAAAAGCTTGATAGTTCAAAAACTGTGTATGTGCCCTATTTTTAAGAAGCTTGGCTGGAGCTCAAGAAATTTCTCTTAAGAAAATGGTAAAAGGAGTTGTCAGTCCAGCAGGTGAGAAAGTTCCTCCTCCTGGCAGCTCTGTTGGCATTTGGTGCTGTCCAGGTCCTTTTCAGAATAATTCAACACCCCCCCCCCCGGGCCTTGTCCCACCTGCTTCTGTTGGTGTGACCTGAGCTGGTCCCTCCCTAAGTGCTTCTCCCCTTCTCTCTTCTCCCCTTCTCTCAACGTGGCCCAGGCCTCCTAGGTTAGTGACCCTAGCAGTGACCATGCACCATGCAGCATCGAGGTATCTCATGGAAACGTCCCGTCCTCACCAACTGCAGGGCCTGTTTCCTGCCTCCTCAGAAGCTACCCTGCAAAGCAATGGTGCAGATGAGCCCTTGGTAGCAGCCTATGAGAGACTGTGATTGATCGGAAGCCTCTCATGGATGGTTTTGCAACCAAGGCTGCTGTTTAGCCCTGCTGCAGGGTCCAGTCAACCCCAGCTTCTCTGTACCTATGCACCCTCCCACCTCCCAAAGCGCCACGATGGGACTGGCAGACCTCTATACTGGAGGGAATGGGTGGCAGGCACCCCACATACTCCTGATGCAAATCACCACATCTGCCTTCAGCGTGGCAGTACTGGTAGCCAGCCCTGAAGTTTTCCTGGTCCTGTGCCCCTGACCTGAGATTTTCCAGATGCTAAGAGAAATGTTCAGGAAGTCTTCTCATTTTTTCATACTTGAAAGTTGGCCAGGGAGCTAGAAATACGAGCCCTAGGAGCTGGAACCAGCTGGGACCAGCTCTCTGCACATGTAAGGCATGGACCTTGGAAACCCAGTTCTAAAAGATAGCAAGAAACAGCAGTGGAGAAAAGAACCAAAGAGAGGGGGAGAGAAGAGACAAAGACTGATGCTTGGAAATAGAACTGAGAGAATGGCACACTTCCTAAAACATTGTTCAGCCTCTGGTTCTTTCCCAGGGCCAAAAATACCCCGTTGAATTGTGAAGACATTTTGGATATTCCAGTATTCTCATGTCTTCTTTGTCCTTAACTGGGTTCAACTTGATAAACAGAGTAGGTACATGGTTGATGTAGAATAAGAAAGAGAAAGATGAGGGCATGAAAGAAAGGTCAAGTCTGAAGTCTACCCTTAATGCAAGAGAGAAAGAGGGGGCTGCACACACACACACACACACACACACACACACACACACATGCACACACGCACACATAGGCGCGCATGCACACACACGCACACCCAGAGGCAGAGATGGAGGGGGAGTGAGAGACTGAGTGTGTAGCTCAGTGATAGAGTCATTGCCTATCATGTGCCAGGCCCGAGGTTAGATCTCCAGCACCACAAATAGAATAAATTAACATCTGAGAATTGTCAGCCAGAAAACCAGTTTTGCACTATGTGGGCCATGTAAGGCAGGCCCTCACAAATCCTGTGGCCCCGTATCCCCCTGGTGGTCTCCCTCATCCAGATGTGAGTTTCATGGTTCTAATTCCTAGGGAAGCACATGCACCTGGTGGGCCTGAAGATGCATTGGACCAACAATCAGGTACTCTACCTTTCATCTGATTCCTCTCAGACCCCCTGGATGCGCTGGAAATAACCCAAAAGTTTCAGGGTGATTCGCTGGCTGAAGCAGCTGAGGGAATGGAAATTTGGAGAGTAAGAACCAAGTCCAGGCTTCTGTGGGCCACAGCAAGCCACAGTGTAGACCACCCCACCCTCAATGCAACCCTCATTGCAACTCAGGTCATCTCTTATTGTGACCCTTCCCTGTGGCTCACTTATAGGCAGTGGCCTCTCACACTGCTGAAGTGGTGGGAACAGATGGCCTGAGTGACTTGAGTATCACAGAAGGTATCTGCATGGACAGGGTGGCAGTGTCAGGACTGGGTGTCAGGACCATTCGGAGCTGGGTCCCCTCCCACAGGTGTGCAATGGAGGTACACTGGCCACAGGCCCTCTCCAGTGGTGCTAACTCTAGTTGGTGACACAAACACCATCGGGGAGCTAAGGGGTCCTTTGGGCCATGTCCTCTGCTGAGGGGCTACGCCTGGGGTGTCTACTCAGTCTTTGGTCTGTGGCTGGGCAGGACCCAGGGGCATGGCACCCTCCCACAAGGGAGAGGAGCCCAGGAGAGCTAGGATGGGTACATGGCACAGGCAGAATGGAGTCCAGCAGGTTATCCTGGCAAGGCATCCACAGAGGGCACAGAAGCCTGGAAGTCCGAGGCGAGAATGAGAAACTGAGGTCCAGACAGCAGAGGGACCTGCGCAAGCTGTCTACTCAGGCAGAGACAGATGGGTTAGAGGCAGGTCTAGTCTCTTCAAAGGTGGGATTGGTGAGATCTGTTCAGAGAGGAGGAGAGAGGACCCCAGCAAGCCCTGGAGGCCGCATCGTAAAGCACCTACAGACTCTGCGTAGGGCTGAGGCCACCTTACCCACAGCTCACTCGGTCAAGGGAAAGCAGGTGGAATAAATTAAGGAAGCTGAGCCCACTCAGATTCAGCTCCCCTTCGGCCAGCCCTGGGAACCCAGCCTCTGTCTGTGCTTTGCTTTGCTCTGTCCCCTACTTATGGGTGAAAGGGGCTCAGGCCAGTTGAGCCTCTTCCCAGCCGCTCCAACTTCAAGGCCCCATCTGTGCTGTGGCCTTCTGTCACAACTGGGTGCCTTCTGAGCCCTGTGTCCTAGGCTTAGGGCTAGACCCAGTGCTTGGTCCCTGACTCCCCAGCCCTTATAGTCTTGTTGGAAAGTTGACCACATTTCAGATTTCAGGGTGCTCACGGCAGGCATGGTTCCCCACATGCCCAAGTGTTGTGCAGAAGCAGCAGAGCGGCACAGGGCGAGCTGGCTCTCGGGGGCCATGAGGCTGGGAGGGAAGCCCAGGCATCATGTACTGGGAGGAGGGTTTTGAGTAAAGTCACCATGGCAAGAATATACAGGGCTTCACACCAGGCTAGAGGAGAGTACAGCAGTTGGAGCATCTACAGTCAGGGGTGAAGCCAGGGTTCAAGAATTTTTAGGCACAGCAGGGCCTGGTGGCACAGGCTTGTAATCCCAGCACTAAGGAGGATGAGGCAGGAGGATCCCTGTCAGTTTTGAGGTCAGCTTGGACTACATAGCATGATCCTATCTCAAAAGAAAGAAAGAAAGAAAGAAAGAAAGAAAGAAAGAAAGAAAGAAAGAAAGAACTTGTAGTAGCAGAATGCTTTGCCAAAGAAAACTTTACACTGTGCCAACCTGCCAACAGCAGAAACACTGTATCCTCTCAGCTTCCTCCTACTCCACCTTTCCCAAAAGGTGTCAGCTCTACCTTTCCTAAAAAACAAAGAAGCTGTGAACAACAGCAGGACTCTTTCGAACTCCTTAGGGGACTAACAGGGAAACAGAGGCACAGTGTGGGCTCAAAATTGTTTGCTCTCAGGAGCAGGGCAGAAAAGAACCGGAGCTCTAAGGGAGCCAGGGAGTGCATTTGGCAAAGGCACTCTTCATGGTGATCTCTGGAGCTGCTGATCCCTTCACTGAGAAGAAGACCAGCCTATTTGAGTCACCTGAAAAGTATCCCCTGCAGTGCTAGTTCAGCAGAGCTGGTGGGGTGGTGGTGCGTGGTGTGGACCAAGGAGGACCAGACACCACTGGTGAAACTTTCATAAGCAGATGAGCTGACTGTGAACGTGTGGTATGGACGGATCAACAGTTCTTTAAACTACAGGGGAAAATCAGCCCATCCATTGGCTGGCCTACCGATGTAACATTAATTAGGAATTCAAAAGGAACTAGAAGTCCCCATCTTTAGCTCACAAATAATGCAAGACACAGAGCAACATCTCTGAAAGCAACTTGTTTGCATTGTCCAACACTAAGCCTCTGCCAGTTCTCATGACAAGTTTGTTTCAGTGACTTTGGGACTGAGAGAGCTCACTGGGGCCTGCAGTGACAGGAGACATCTAAAATTGGCGGCCTACTTTATTTGCATGTTCTTTCATACAAACAACCAAGCTGAGATAGTGCTTAGCAGAGAAAAAGTCACGTCTAGCCCCAGAGTCACGGCAGCCTTCCACAGTCACCCAGGGGAGCTCGGGTCTCAGGCAGCGGTGCTGCCCTCTACATGGAGCTTGGGAAGCACTCTCCACTTTGTGAGCTTTCAAGTATATGTCTCTCATCCCATGTCACAAAAATAGTGTAACATAGGACAGGCAGGCATGGTCAGAGAGGCGAAAAGAGACCTGCCCCAGTATGCCAATGGCTAGAATTCATTCAGCAAATATTCATTTAGGAATGATATTTGCAGAGAGCCAGCCCTGCTGACCTGCTTCCCAGGGCACTTGCAGCCCCCACCAGGCTCTCTCTCCTCAGGATATAAATAAAGATGGATTTTGCGCTGGAAGCAGGTCAAATGAGTTAATAGAGCCAGAGACAATCTGCAGCGACCTGGTGAATCCTAAGTGAGTCATGCTTCATTTGAATAACAAACCAGAGGGACTCTCGAGCCCACAGCAGAAAGAAATAGAATTGTACAGTGGGTGAGTGCTTGTTTATTGAGATCAGTGGCTCTAAAAACACAAAAACCATTCTTAAGATAAAGATGGGCTAGGAATGTAGAACAGCAGTAGGACACTTACCTGGTGGGTGTGAGGCCTTGGGCCTGGACAAAGAAAAAAAAATACATATATATTTATATGTTACCAGACTGCTTGGTGTGAGGAACTCCAGGCCTCGCTTAATGTCCTAGCCCATTTTCTGCTGCTGTAATGGAACACCACAGACTGACAGACCCGGTAATTTATAGGAGAAGTGTATTTCCTCTAGTTCTGGAAGCCCAAAGCCCAGGGCCCACGTCTGCTGTGGGACTCAGTGATACGGGGTGTCGCATGGCCAGAGTGTGCCAGCTCAGGTCCCTCCCTTCTCCTAAAGCCACAGTCCATTTGGATAATGTCTACCTGTGTGGCCTTGTTTAACTATAATTGCCTCCACGTCCTCCTTCCAAATAGCATGTTCCGATTAAATTTCTACCCTCTTAGTATTCACACTAGGGATTAAATTTCAGCAGGAGTTTGGGGGAGATGTTCCAACATAGCCCACCCTTGGGCAACACTGACTTCCAACACTTTTCAGCTGTGTCCTCACTGATCCTCATATTGCTAACTATACCTCTCTTTCTTTTCTCCTTTGCCCAAGCTAGTCCATCTTCAAAGAAACATATTTCTATTTCTGAAATCCACATTCTTTCCCTCCTGGCCTAGTTCAAAGGGATCTGTCTTCTCCATGAAGCTTTGCCTAAGGGTCATAGCTAGAGAGGCTCACAGTGGTACTTCCAAGGCCCTCCAGAACCTTTGGCAATGTTCTTCGGATGTCCTGCTTTGTCTCACGGCCGTGTAAAGCTTTATCTCACACCTGAGCTTTTGCCTTCTTTAGGGAAGAGGTCTCATTACAGAACCTAATTCAGGGTCTTCCAGTGTTCATACTAAGAAACTATGATCTCAAAAGATGCTACTCTGGGCCAAGTGTGGTCGCATGTGTCTACATCATTGCTTCTCAGGAGGCTGAAGTGGGAGGGTCACTAGAGTACAGAAGTTTGAGGCCAGCCTGGGAAACCCTGTCTCAGCAAACAAGATAGAGTAATTCATGCTAAGGTTCTCTATCATCTGGTTGAAACTAAGCTACTTATTCTATCTGAAAAACCAGAATTATAGTGAAAACAGCCAAATTGGTAAATGGTGCAGTTTCAACTGGCAAGATAAATATTTTTGTCTCAGTCCTTATACTAAAAGGGAAGCCTAAAGCAACCTGACCTTAACCACTCAGTGATTTTCCTATTGTTCAATCTCTTCCCCCTCCCATATCTTGTTTTGTTTTTTCCTTGTGGTATCAGGGATCAAACTCAGGACCTTGTGCTTGCCAGGCAAGCACTTATTCCACTGAGCTATCTCCTTGGTTCTTACCCCCCACTTTGTAAGGAAAGTAACTTCCAAATGACCAATCTACCTTTTGTCTGTCTATAACACCAACTCCTTTGGCTTAACTCTTTGGAGCATTTATTCTGCTTTATGGGATGAAGTATTGCCTCAGGCTAGAATTGAAAATAAAGCCAGTTGTAATTTAGTTCTTTGACAAAGCAAAACAAAAATCCTCCCATCTTGGAGTCATCTTTGTCCTAGAGCACAGTTCCTGACCTCCATGGCCCACTGGGGACAGGGCACACCATAAGAGGCCAGCGAAGCCACCTCTCTCACCTGGGTCCCTGCCTCGGCTCTGCCTCCTATCCAATCATCAGGCCATGAACTGTGAGTGCCTGCGAGGGTTCTAGACAATGCTCACCACTGGATCATCCTGAAACCATCTTGCCCCTCCTTCTACAAATGTCTTCCATGAAACAAACCCCTGGTGCCAAAAAGGTTGGAGGCCACTGTTCTCATGTTCATCACCAGCTTTGTGCAAATCCATGCGAAATGGACCTTGTCCAGGGCCCTGGATGCTGACATAGTAGCCATTTTCAGGAGCACTGGCCAAGGAGTCAGACTGGCCCTGCCATTCCTGGGCCAGACATGTCTGTCCAGGGCTGGAAAACCTTCTGCCATGACACATGCCAGCGTCTCTAAGCCCGAGACAGCAGCCAGGCAGAGGCTGTATAAACACAGACTGCCTGGCTGGCTGGCCATGGAAACTGCTGGGGAATTTCTCAATTCTGTTTCTAAGGTAATTTTTTAAAAAATGCCAAATAACTGGTGGTTTATCTGAATGCCCTCTTTCCAGTGAGCTGCTTTGGCCTGACAGCATTACGGGGTCCTGCCGCCCCTGCACTCAGCCCGGACGCCCTCGTATGTGCTGCTCCAGAAGTCAGCTCACTGTGACTCCAACCAGAAATGTTCATTCTGTCCGAAAATAATTTAATAATTTTTGAACATGGTAAGAAAACAAGTCTTTTCTATCAAAAATATGAATGAGATAGTGTGTCCATGGAGTCTACCCTAGGCTGTCCTCCCTCACCCCTTACACCAGTGTTTCAAGAAATGGCCACTCAGTCTAGATTCCAGGAACCTGACTGACCACCAAAGATACGTCATCAACAGCCAAGGACCCTCATCTCCCTACCCTTCACTCTCTTCTCCCTTAGCAACCCTGCCCAGCAACCCTTCAGGCCTTCTCCTCCAGGCATTTAAATCAGCCAATAGGGACAGATTGTGAACCTTCAAACCAGCCAATGGGGAAAAGGTCAGCTATTTATCAAGAATTAGAAAATAAAAGGAGTCTGCTGCTTTGTCTCTGTGCCCTGCTTGCCTCATGCTAAAATGTGCTCACACCCTTTTGCAAAAGTAAAAAAGCCTTGCCTTGTTGAGATTTCTTTTAGAGACAAGGTCTCATGCAGCTCAGGCTAGCCTTGAGTTCCCTTTGTAGCCCAGTCATGTCTCGAACTTGCAGCGATCCTCCTGTCTAGGCTCCCAGGTACTGGAATTATAGGCGTGCACTGAGACTTCTTGATGTCTCAGTTCTTTATTATCTTCACCAGCAAATTGAATCTGGGGCCCTATTCCCAACAATAGCTTTTATTCTAGGTTGTTATAGGTTGAATTGCATTCCTATAAAAGTTATGTAAAAGTCCTAGCTCCTGGTACCTATGAATGCTGCTTTATTTAGAATGTCAGTCAAAAATAAAATTAGCCTGACAGGTGTGATGGTACACACCCATGATCCCACCACTGGGGAAGTTGAGGCAGGAAGCCCACCATGAGCTCAAGGTCAGTCTGATCTACGTAGTAGTTAAGACTTTGTCTCATCCATACAAGGAACAAAATCAGTCTGGTTGAGAACACAACTACATTTATTTGGGGACTAATTAGGACCTTAACTCAGGAGACAGAAATTCAAGAAAATAGTAGCTGTAAGACCTAAATCTTCAGGAGGTTGGTAGCTACAGTACCGCTAGCACATTTGGTAGTCAGCAAGTATAGATGGCGCTGGCTAAATTCAAGTAGTCTTGTTGCATGGGACTGTTTTAGGCTGTGAGTAGTTTGGGGTAGGGAAAGGTTTGGCCCAGGCCAAAAGTCACCTCTTTGGGGGTCTGTGGGCAGCCTAGGGCAAACCTCAGCCCACATGAGGGTGTGCATGAAAAGTGACCTAACAATGGCCTCTTGGGTCATTTTAAGTGACCCAACCAGTGCTACTACATTTTTAATTTCTTCTTAAAGCCCCCCAACCTTTTTTTGTTGTTGTTTTTTGAGACAGGGTCTCTCTATGTAGTCCAGGCTGGCCTTGAATTCCTATCTAACTTCCTGCCTCAGCTTCCAGAGTGTTGAGATGACAGGTGTGTGCCACCACACCCTGCTGCATTTTGACTGTCCTACTTGACAGTAAACAGGGACTTTGTGAATGTAATCAACTTAAAATGAGGTCACTCCAGAGTAGGGTGGGTCCTTTGCCAATATGACTGGTGTCCTTATAAAAAGAAAAGAGAAATGGGGCTGTCAAGATAGCTTAGAATTCTAAGCACCTGCTTAGGCAAGCACAGAAACAAAGGGTTTGATCCCTGGCATCACATGTGGCACCAGCCCTGCCCTCAGGCACACTGAGAACAGGCTTGGTGGAGCACACTTGTAACCCCAGCGCTGGGGAGGCTGAGACAGGAGGATCACTATGAGTCCAAGCTGCATAGTGAGACCCTGTACCAAATACATGGAGGAGGAGGAGGAGGAGGAAGAGGAGGAGGAGCAGGAGGAGCAGGAGGAGCAGAAGGAGGAGCAGAAGGAGGAGCAGAAGGAGGAGAAGGAGGAGAAGGAGGAGGAGGAGGAGAAGCAGAAGGAGCAAGAGGAGCAGAAGGAGGAGCAGAAGGAGGAGGAGAAGAAGGAGGAGAAGGAGGAGAAGGGGGAGGAGGAAGAGAAGGAGGAGGACGAGGACGAGGACAAGGACGAGGAGGAGAAGGAGGAGGAGAAGGAGGAGGAGAAGAAGGAGGAGAAGGAGGAGAAGGGGGAGGAGGAAGAGAAGGAGGAGGATGAGGACGAGGACGAGGAGGAGGAGGAGGAGAAGGAGGAGGAGAAGGAAGAGAAGGAGGAGAGAAGGAGGAGAGGGAGGAGGAGAGGGAGGAGGAGAGGGAGGAGGAGAGGGAGGAGGAGAAGGAGGAGGAGAAGGAGGAGAGGAAGAAGAAGAAGAGGAAGAAGAGGAAGAGGAAGAAGAGGAAGAAGAAGAGGAAGAGGAAGAG
>NW_004524779.1:208183-240716 GCF_000260255.1 Octodon degus
AGAAGAAGAAGAAGAAGAAGAAGAAGAAGAAGAAGAAGAAGAAGAAGAAGAAGAAGAAGAAGAAGAAGAAGAAGAAGAAGAAGAAGAAATGATAGACTCAGAAGGGAGATCACAAGATCCAGTCCTAGCCCAGGCCCGGTGAGTGTGTGGGAGAGCTTCTAGGTACCCTGCGCCGGCGGAACTTACAGGTCCCAGCCCCATCGCAGCGTGGGTGAGACCCTCTTCCACCCCCTTGAGACGCCCCCCATCACTCCGTAGTACCCCACCCCCACCCTGCCCACAGAGTAGGAGTTTCTGTTGCGTTCCGGGAACCCCCAGATCCAGTCCTAGCCCAGGCCCAGTGAATGTGTGGGAGAGCTTCCTCTCCCCGCTACTCCACCTTGTCCCTTCCAGACTCAGCTCAGGCCTGGCATACAGGCCTGAGGTGAAACCCTGAAGCTGCAATCCCTGTAGAAAGTGTAGAGGATAGAACCACCCAGCTAGTCCAAGAGCAGAAAATCTTGCCAGAGGGGCACAACAGGTTCACCCCCAAGGGCAGCAGCAGGAAGGAGCTGAGCACAGCTGCCAGATCCAAGCCAGGCAGAGCTGGATAAATCCAAAGTTTGTAGATCTGCACCTGAACTTCAGTACGTGCTAAGGTTATAACTACAACAAAGATCTACAACAAAGGTCAGAAGACAGTGCTACACAAAATGACAATGAGAAGGAGCAAAATGCAATCTCAGAATGCAAGCCCACCCATAACAAGGGCAGAGAACACTAACACAGAACAAATTGGGAATCACACAGCTGAAAGCAATGAATCAACAGCTTCTGAAAGAAAGAAACAGCTGCAGAAAGGTATAGAGGAACTCAGATTGGAAATGAAAAAAGAAATCCCAGAAGGGAGATCACCAAATCCAGGACATGAACACACAGGCAAAATGAGCATCTACTGGCTTTGACAAGGGCACAATCTGGCCTCACAGGGCTCTTACCCTGTGACAAGGGAGGTGTGACAGACACTAAGCACCAAAGAATAAACAGGAAGAGGACAGGTCGTACTGGGAGTACAGAGGAATGGAACAGGCAGGCATGTTTGAGTTTTTACCTGAAGGAAGGCAGCCACTCATGGGGAGTACGTGGCAGGCAGTCATGAAGGCCCCTGGGATGATGTTGGGGATGGGCTGCCATGGCCTTGGGTGGTGGTGGACAGACCGACCTGAATTGCTCATACAGATGCTAGTGGCTTGGACAGAGGTGCAAAATGGACAGATTCAAGATATGGTATGAGGGCAGGACTCAAGGATTGTGCCGGTGTACTGGCTGTTGAGATATGAGAAAGGAAAGGAAATAATCCAGAGCTAGGAATGGTTCTGTACTTCTATAATCCGGACACTTGGATGGCTGAGGCAGGAAGATTGTAAATCCAAGGGCAGTCTGGCAAGATCCTGTCTAAAAAAAAGAGAGAGAGGGCTGGTGAGATGGCTCAGTGGTCTAAAGCGCCTACTTAGAACAAGCTTAGCAAAGCACAGGGACCCTGGTTCAATCCTCCAGCACCACATGCCAGCCAGCCCCGCCCCCTGGTGGCCACACACACACACACACACACACACAAATAAATAAATAAATTTTAAAAAAGAGAGAGAGAAAGAAAAAATGAATTGAGGATGAGTTTAGGTTTTTGACTTAAGCCCAAATCATTTTGGGGTGAGAGGTGGGGGATGAGATGTCAAGCAAGCTGTGAGCCATGTGAGTGGCAGGGCCAGGGGCCCAAAGTGGACATCCTTACCATTTTCTGGTAATATCTTTCCAAACATCAAGGCCTACTGGGGGGCTTAGGAGTTTCTTTCTTCCCGTTGGGAAGCGTCTTTGTGCTATGCAGGGCACATCTAAGCACCCAAATAACTAACTGCTAACAGGGAGAGCCTTACTAAGCAGCTCAAAGTCCCCAAACTCCTTCACAAAGTGCATTCGTTGCAAAAACTTTCTGCAGCCTCTTCAGGGCGCATCTCCTGGGGCTTCCAGGATAAGCAACGGGAGGGAAGCGCAGGTGACCCAGGGTAGTACTCCCAGGGCTCCAGGCTCCCACCTGCGCAGCCAATTAAAAGAAACATTCTGCTTCACAGTCTTGCTTCCTGAACAAAGAAAAAATAAAGCAGAAAGAAGGAAAGAAAAGCTTGCAGTCTGGGCAGGCTGAGCCTCACCCCACGTTGCTGACTCAGAGTAGCAGCTGTGTGCCCTGGAAGCTGGCAGTCGCTGGCACAACCCAAGATCAATTAAAACATGCCATTCTGGTTGGCGGAGCCTGCACCAGCCACTCCAGGGCACTTCCTCTCACTTTCAGCTTCTGCCCCAAAGAATTCTTTGCCTAATTAACTCAGAGCCCAGTGGCCTAAGGAGGAGGCAGACTGTGCAGGAGCAAGGAGAGCCGCACCAGAAGCTCAGCACATGTTCTGGCTCTATAGAAACTAACCCAGGACATTCTGCCAGTCATTCAACACCCCGGGCCTCAGACTCCTCAGTGATGACACTGGTAGTAATTGTCCCCCTGCCTTTCTAGTTCCTGGGGGCGTCATCTTGAGGATGGTGAGAATATAGGTGACCATACACTGTGAATAAGTCCTCTCCAGATGCAATGGTTTCTATGACAGAGCGAATATATAATATATGGCCGGGTGTGTGCATGGTACTGGGAATTGAACCTAAGGCCTTTACTCAAGCTCCCCTTTTAGAACAGGACAGGTATTGCTAAATTTCCCAGGTGGGACTCACAATTGCCATCCTCCTCCTTCCTCAGCTTCACAAAGTGCTGGGATTACAGGTATTTTTGCACCACACCTGGCTGACAATATTTTAATCCATCCTAAAAACAATCTTTAAAAATTTCTAAAGGAACGAATTCTTTTGCTAGTTGCAAAATTGTTTGTGGGAAGAAAACAATCTCTAAACTTCTGAACTCTCTTGAGGCTAATAGTACTTCTCCTGGGGCCTCATGGCCCCAAGTGGGGGTGTCCCTGGGGACCCAGAAAGCCTGCAAGGGTGGATTTCAGGAGCCCCCAGAGAAAGCTTGTTAAGCTGAATGAATAAAAATATAAGGCATCGGTTTCAATCTAAATTCCTGATAAACAATGACTAATTTTTAGTGTGCTCCAAATATTGCATATGATGTCTTTATTTTATTGTCTGTCCAAATCCAAATGTAACCTAGCATCTTCTGTCTTACCCAGCATTCCTTTTTAAAGGTTCTTTTTTTTTCTTTCCCATTAAAAAAAAATTACTTAGTACAGGGTCTTGTCATGCAGCTCAGACTCAGCGATCCTCTGTCTCAGCCTCCTCAGTGCTGAGATTACAGGCGTGCACTTGGTTTTAGTGGCCGGCACTGCACGCCCAGGGTTCTGGGCCCGGCACGGCAAGTGGCACCCAGGACCAAACTCAGGTTCTTGTGCCTGCCAGGCAGGCGCTTAGACCACCAAACAATCTCCCCAGCCCTTTACCCAGCATTTCTATAGGACACCCAGAAGCTTCAGGCAGGCAGTCAGCAGGCCTAGAAGATCGCGGTGACCCCAAGATGCTGTGTCCGTGTCCCGCCCCTGGGAGAGAGCTCTGTCTTCAGAGGGGGTGTCCTGGCTCTTCCAGCTTTATGGATTAAGGAAATATCTGTCTTTAATAACCCAGTGTCGTGGTGTTATCTAGATGCCCCCAAGAGCCTCATAGGCAGGACCTTCGGAAAGTGACTGGATTATGAGTGCGACAGCTGACTTGCTGTCGGAAGGAGGGGTCTGGCGGGAAGAGGTGGTCTCTGGGGGCGTGGCCTGGAAGGGTGTCTCTCCTCCCAGGCTCCTCCTTTCACTCTCTGCTTCCTATCATCGTGCCACCAGCAGATTCTCCAACACCCGGCCCCTGTGCCACGCTGCCCTGCTTTGGAACCAGCTGACTATGGACTGAAGTTCTCTGCTCCCTGCACATTCTCAGTCCCCACCACGGGTGCTGTCCCTCCCTTGTCGTGTGTAGCTCCTCCCAGCTAGTCCACATAGCAGGCGCTGTGGACACAGGCATCTCCAGAAAGTAAACGGAAAGAGCGGAGAGAATGATTTCAGCCTGGGTATCGTGGAGAGCAGCATAGTAGACCCTTGCAGTGGGATGCAGTGTGACAACTCCAGAAGAGTACACAGAGGAGGAAGTAGAATTGGCTGCCCACCCTGCCCCACCCTAGCCTCTGTGGACACTCGCCCTGCCGGTCTCCCTCCTGCCCTTTGCCTTCATCCATGTTGTGCTATGACAGCACAACAGGTACAGATGTGGCTATCTGTATCCAGCGAGGTTTATCTGGCTCACAATGCTGTAGGCTGAGAAATCACACAATTAAGGGATCCCCTTGGAGGGGGGATTCCCTCTACTGGGAACCCACTCCTACGATAACCAACCCACTCCTGCCATAATGACATTAATATGACAGCAATACATCTAGGAACATGCAATTCTCAGCTCCCCTTGAAAGATGTCTGAAAGGGTCCCACCTCTCAACTGTTGAATTAGACATTGAATGTCCAACACAAGAACCATAGGGGATGTATTCAATCCACAGCACCTTCTTTCCTGCCTTTCTTCAGTGTTTCCTGACCAGCCACCTCAGCAGGGATCTTTACTGGTCTTGAGGAAAGGCATCAGCCAGAGTCGCACTGGTAGGATGTTTATACTCTGAGATAAGAAAGTTTAAGAAGGGAAAAAGACTAGAGGACCGAGAGATCATGTGGAACTAGAGATCCAGGGGCACTTCCTCGAGGAAGTAGCTCTTTGTTCTGAGTCAAGAGGAGTGCACAGCATGTGAACACAGATACAGAGAGGAGGTCGGTGTGCGAGCATAGGGAAAAGAGGGTGAGGTGAACAAAGGTGGGGATGCTGAGAAGGAAGTGGGGGCCAAGATGATTTCAGACCATCCCGAGGTGGATTTCCGGGCTCAAACCCAGGCACAAAGGAAAGCAAATCTTGCATCACTCTGGGAGGCTCAGAGACACATTCCAGCCACCTGTGTACCTGTTTTTCTCTTCCTTCCACTGAGCACATCTTCTCTTTAGGAGGCTCATTTATAATTCAGGCAACCTCCTTCGGAGAGAGCAGGTGTTTCTGCAGGATGAGGCACCTTGGGAAGCAGAATGCACACGTGGCGAAAGCTTGTCACAGCCCAGCCAGGGGCAGGGTCACCCAGGTGGAGGCAAGGACAGAGGGAAGAGGAGGAACTTGCTGTGAGAGGACAGGCAAGGCGAGAGCGGAACCACTTCCCACCCAGCACCAGCTCTCTTAGCTGCTTCCTGGTCTCTGTGTGTTTCCACTGTCCACTGTCCTTAACTCCATCCTTACAATACCTTCCTTGAGTCTTAATAGCGCCTCCTCTGAGTGTCCTCTTTCAGAGAGCTTGAATTGTGAAGAAAGCCTGTCCGCTGTGGGCTCTTCAGAGGCTGAGGTAAAGAAAAGCTCAAGTCTACCTGTCCTAGAAAGAGCACTGGAGAGGTAACCATGAATCCTTTTTTTTTGTTTTGTTTTGTTTTTTTGTTTTTTTTTTGTTTTTGCAGAACAGGGGATTGAACTCAGGCCCTTGCGCTTGCCAGGGAAGCGCTTATTCCCTTGAGCCATCTCCCCAGCCCCCCTTTTTTTTTTTTTGAGACAAAGTCTCTCTATGTAGTCCAGGCTGGCCTTAAACTCATTAGGTAGCCCAGGCTGGCATCGAACTCATGGCATTCCTCCTGCCTCAGCCCTCCAAGTGCTAGGGTTATGGGCATATGAAACCTTGTAAGTACCATCCAGCAACACTCTAGCCTGGAGGAGGAAGAAAGACTTGCCCCTCTGTTCTCATCTTGCAACACAGTCTGAGTCTCCAGTGACTCTTCTGGACTGTGCATGTGTGAACTCTGGTCAGGCCACAGAGGTCTCTGTTGTGTCAGGATCCACAGTGGAGAATGGGCACTGTTGTGCTGGGCCAGGGGAAGGTGTAAGTCCATACAGAGACAGATGGTCACCACAGTAAAGGCTAGGGCTAAAGAAGGGGTCTTGGACAGGCCAGGGAGTAGTATCTAGAGGGGCTTAAGAATAAAAGCATCCTTTGGCTTATTTGTACACTTGAGGGTTGAACCAAGCTTTCGCACTGAGATATACCCCCAGCCATTTTTGTTTGGGGGGACATCTCACTAAGGTTGCTAAGGTTGCTCAGGTGGGCTTGAACTCAAAATCATCCTGCCTCAACTTCCCAGAGTGCTGAGATTATCCAGGCTCACTCCAGAGAGATGGTACCATCAGGGACATAGGTCCAAGGAGGCCAACAGTGGAGATGGGGGCGGCAAAGTGGGCTTCAGGAAAGCTGATCTCCTACTTGTTCAGATCAAGGCTTGGTGATTTCCTTCTCCCTGAGAGCACAATCTGGGGCTGCTCCTGGTTGATGGGGAGGCAGGCCAAGGGCCTCAGCCAGCCTGAAAGGAAACAAAGATAAGACATTAAAGGGGCTCAGGAGGCCCCAGCATTATTAATGGCCCATTCAAGCTGGAGAAATCAATAGCTACTTAGAAAGAGCTTCAGGGGAAGAGACTCTTTTAGATTAGAGTAAGGAAAAACAAACACTGGCTCTCCCCAGGATAAGAGGGCAAGGCAGGGTCCCCCCCAGCTGGATAGCATTTCTAGGGGCTTTGGATGATACATACCATGAAGGAAGATCTATGTAGAAGTAGCAAATAATGACTGGGTTGATTTCTTAATCTATTTTTCCCCTGCCTATGTGGAGATCTCAAATTCCAAAAGAGAAAATACATTATTTTCTAAAACAGATTAGTAGCCTTCTTTCCCTGAAGCACTCAGGGAACAAAAAAGGGTTGCTAAAGCTCTAGGGATAAGTTAGAAATGCTGGTACAGGACTTTTGAGTTTGGCAGTGAAAGTAAAGCCTTGCCAATTCATGCGAACTCACAGGTGGGGGTTTAGCCAACAACTTTCTCAGGGCCCCGAGGCCTGCTGGATGAGACATCTTCTGCTTTTGGTCAGGGAAGTAAAGGGCAGCTTTGTTGGCTTGGTTTGGCAGCTAGAGGAGCATGACGGAGGGATGATCTGTCCAAAGGGACACAGTGACAATGTGAGGCACAACTGTCCCCATTGTCTGTTTTCTTGAGAAAATTGCAGCCTCAGAATAAAAGCTACTGTAAAGATTTTGAATTAAGCACCATCTCTGTAGGCCGGGAGGAGCCGTACTGGAGGCTAGAGGGTCTTCAGGATCTGGAAACCCATTTGTGTTTATTTCCCTTGTTCCCTCGCCCGGCAGGGTTTAAACTGAGCACGCCTGTATGGCCAACCACGCGCAGATCCAGCACAGTCTCCCCCGGGACCTCCCAGTACCTTTGTCCAGAATCAGGGTGTTGGCACTCACCCTAGTGCCCTGGTGTGGCTGTGTCATGACCTAATGCTACTTGAGTTCAATTCCTCTTTGTTAAGAGCCTTCTATGTGCTAAATTCCATACAGGGTGCTGAGTGGTCACGTGAAGCTGCTCTTGGTACAGGGAGAGCAGACAGCCATGTGGCTATGACTCCAGTGACCATGGCCTTCAGTGACGCTTGGCTTCTGTCAGCCTGAACACATGATACTGTACTGAGGAGAGCCATCCCAGCTTTGTTAACACCCCATATGTCACTGCTAGTTATCAAGCTTGGGGGAGTTAGTTGTTTAATTTGCTGACTGGGTGTCTCACTTTCCTGTCACTATCACCTCTAACTTAAAGGAGGAGACAATTACTTGGGCTCATAGTTTAGAAATTAGTCCATGATTAGCAGGCTTAATCACAGAAATGGTAAGGTAGAAGGGCCTACGTAGAAGAAAGCTGTCCACATCATGGCAGCCAGGAAGCAGAGGGAGAAAGGAAGTGGAGAGAGAAACCCTTCTGGGTCACACTCCCAGGATCCTACCACCTTAACCAGGCCCTGCTTCCTAACACAAGCCAGCTATCTCCCTGCCATAGTCTAATCCTCTCCCTGAATCCCTGCCTATGAATACATGTGGCTCTGGGGGGATATCTGGATACAAACCACAGCACTGGATCTCCCCACCTATAAATTGAAGGTCATCATCTCTAGATCATGGTGGGAGATGACTGGCATAAAATGTATGAATGACTGGCATGTAGGGCCGGATCAATAATTCTGGTCATTGACATGATTGGTTTGGTTCTGAGTGTCTCTGGGTGATCCTGGCTCCCTTCACCACTCCTGCTTGGCCTCACAGCTGTCAGGGAAGTCCACAGGTGAGCATCACTCAAAGCACAAATGCTGACTCTGCAGGGAAGTCAGGAAGCTTCCAGCCCAAAGGGCTGGCCCCTGTAAGCAGCATAATGTAGGGCAGTAGTTAGACATCCCTGGTTTTCTGAAAATCTGAAAGGGGAAAGCCAATGAGAAGGGGACAGTGTCTTCCATCTCTGTCTTCCTCATCAGAGAATGTCTGTGTGCTGGGTTTGGGGTGGGGAATAGGGATCAGATCTTTGCAGTTTCTCCTTGACTTCCTAGGCTAAGAGGAATTCCTTTTTGTTTCCCCCTCAAATTTTTGTTGGTATGTTTTTGCAATACACAGTGAATACGTGTACCATGAGGGAGTTGGCACATACAAACATCCCATCTTGATCTTTTTTCTTGATCATGCCTGGTCTTAGTGGCCAGCTCAGCCTGCTCTGGGGCCAGGGCTGACACAGCATGTGGTGTCAGGGATGGAACCCTGGTCCCTGTGCTTGTCTAAGCTTGCCTAAGCAGGTGCTTTAGCCCAGTGAACTATCTTACCAGCCCCATCTTGATCCTTTTTACCTCCTCTTTCGCTCCTATCTGTGCCCTTGCTATCCTTTCAAAGAACTGACTCTTTGATTGTTTCATTGGTCCTTGGTATTTTTTAAAATCTCAATTTCATTGATTTCCTCTCTGATCTTGGTCATTTTTTTCCTTCCAGTAGTTTCAAATTGGGATTGTTCTTGTCCTTCTAAGACCTCAAGATATGCCGTTAGGTTATTTATCCCAGGTCTCTATGTGTGTACTTACAGCTGTGAAACCTTCCCTCATAGAATACTTTCATTGTGTCTGATAGGTGTGCTGGGCCTCCATTGTCTTTTTTTTTTTTCTTTCTTTCTTTCTTTCTTTCTTTCTCTTTTTTTTTTTTTTTTTTTTTTTTTTGGTGGTACCAGGGATTGAACTCAGGACCTTGCACTTGCCAGGCAAGCGCTTATTCTACTGAGCTATCTCCCTGGCCCTCCATTGTCTTTTGGTTCTAGAAACATTTTTATTTCTTCCCTGATTTTTTTTCTGTGGTCCGTTGATTATTCAGTAATGTATTATTTAATCGCCACGTGTCTGCTTAGTCTCTATGGCCTATTTTGCTGTTGATTTTTAGCTTCATTCTACCGTGATTTGATAGCATGCTGGGAATTATTTCAATTCTTTTGTATTTATTTAAGCCTGTTTTATGGCCTAGAGGAATTCCTTTTGGAAAAAATGTCGGGGGAGGAGAACTGATATGGTTCCTAGAAAAGCTGTCCACTCCCTCTGCTGGGTCTCGTGGCCTCCCACTGTGCCGGCAGCTGTTGTTCAGCTGCCAGCACAGCTGACCATGACCTTGACACTGACAGACAAACCCCACTTCCTCCCCCACAGCCTATTCCCTGGGGGCTGTTTGACCTGAAAGGCACAACTCTGTGCTATTTGTGCCCACTTGTTTAGGGTAAAACATGTATTCCAAATGCCTGGGAGTGTGTCACACCAGCACTGTGGATGACACTGGTGGGCATCGTGTATTTTCAAGGCTGTCTGAATCCTGAGTGTCTTCCTCTTGCAAGATGTGTTGTGTCCTGCTACAGTTTGTATCTGGATGTCACCCCCAACCTCATGGGAGCATAGATGGGGCTCTTGGGAGGTGAGTGGATCCTGGAGGAGTGGAGTTTAAGAGCTGGTGGGTGATGGGGTCTGGCAAGAAGAGGTGGGTTGCTGGGGGTGGGACCTGGAAGGGATCACCTTCCCCCTCCTTCTTCCCCTGCTCCCTCTGCTTCCCATCACCACTCAGGAGCGGCTTCTCCTCCACAAGCCCCCCACCATGCTGTCTTTGCCTTGGAGCCAGATGACCATGGACTGCAACCTCTACCAACTGTGAGCCAAAACAAGCCTCTTCTCCCTAAATTGTGGGTGTCCAGTATTTTGTCCCATTGACTAGGAAAGTGATGAAGACATGTCCCATTGGAGTTCTTATGTCATGGCCCTAGCCTTCAGAATTTAGAATGTGCTTTTAAAGAGGTGATTAAGTTAAATTAGGCTGGTATGGTAGGTCTTAATACAAGGTCACTAATGTCCTTACAGGAAGAAATGTGGGTTCACAGAGAGACTCCAAGGGTACATGCCCATGTGTCCTGAGGACACAAAGAAGAGAAGGTGGCCCATCCGTGGCCCTGAGAAGACACTAAGCCTGCTGACATCTTGACCTCGTACCTCGAGCCTTATTATGACTTAGACTGAAAATGTTCCCCAGAAGTCTCACATGCGTATGTGACTGGATGATGGCGAGTCACACTCATTAGTGAATTCATTAGTAGATGAGCTCGTAGCTGCGTGTGTTGTCAAGAACTGAGGCCTGGTTTGAAATGGGTGCCTGGGCGTGTGGCCCTGGAGGTGTTTTCTTGTCCCCAGTTCCTCCGCCCTCTGTCTGACTCCTGGCCCCTGTGAGGTGTGGGGTCCCAGCCCTGGGGAAGTGATTAACAGATGTCTCCAGAGCTGCTGGACAGTAAATTCCTGGAGTTTAAGCCATGCAGCATGTGATGCTTTCTTACATCAGCCTTAGCAAACTAATGCACTTTCTAAGTACTATTGAATTTGTTATTTTGTTGTTTGCTTTTTGAAAGTTGTGTCTCTTTTCTGGAAGTTTGGGGGAAGTATTCAAAGGGTTCTTGCTTTCTCAATGAGTAGGGTTTATTAGGCACCACCTCATGGAGTTCTTGGAAAATTTAAAGAAGGCTAAGTGAGAGCCTGTGCCCAGCAAGGCCAGCACAGCTGTGCTGCACACCCTGGACCCTAGAGATAATGGCAGGAGAGAGCCCTATCTGCACAGGTGCAAAAGGTCATGGGTTTACAAGCAGGGCCAGGAAAACGATAGTAGGTTATTCATTTTAAAAATTGACTTGTAGAACCGGCTAGATAGCTCAACAGATTAAAGCACCTGCTCAGGCAGACACAGGAACTGGGGTTCAATCCTTGGCTCCACATGCCGAGTGGGGCCCACCCCTGGGGTGCGCTGAGACAACAATTGAGACTGGGTATGGTGGCATGCGCCTGTAATCCTAGTGCTTGGTAGGCTGAAAACAGGAGGATTACTACGAGTCTGATCTGTGTAGTGAGACCCTATAGACCCTGTACTACATACATTAAAAAAAAATTGGGGGCCAGGGAGATCACTCATTAGAATAAGCTCTTGCCTGGCAAGCACAAGGGCCTGAGTTCAATCCTTGGTTCTGGGGGAAAAAAAAAAAGAACTTGTAAGCACCATTAGGGAACTTGATATTTATCTCACTGAAAAGACCTGTATTTAATAAGAAATTTGTTTCTATCACTTGTAATTTTAATTAACCTAATACAGTGTGTTCTAGATTTTTCAGGTTTTGCTAAGTAATTTGATAAACATCGATTGCATCTATAGTTTTTCCTGGGACTAGAGGATCCCAGAACTTCTGATAATAACTTTCTTCTGAACAGTATTTTCCAAGAAGACTCCTACTCACCTGAGATAGTACACAGGTTGCTCTTAATAACTAGCATTCGTGCAGAACTCTGTCTTTTCCAAAATGTATTCATACACGTGATTGCTTTTAACTGCCAAGCCAAAGTAAATAAAGTTATTTGGTCAGAGACAAGAAGCAATTTTTAATGAGAGGCTAGAATTCGAACTCAAGCCAGAGCTTCTTCCACAAAACCATCCTTTTTCTTCATGAACAGGCTAAGAGTTTGTGTCATAGAGTTTTAGTTATTCTCATTACTCAGGGATAGGAGGTACGGAGTGAGAAATGGAAATCTTTTAAAAACATATTCTAAAATATAATAACTAATCTAACAGTCTACCTCCCTCACTCTTTTCAGTAGAGATTGAACCCAGGCCAGGGAATGCTGAGCTACATCCTTAACTCTTGCTTAAATATATATTTTTGAGGAAGTTAAGTTTTGTTAAATTGGGGCTGGGGAGATGGCTCAGTAGAATAAGTGCTTCCCTGGCAAGCTCAAGGCCCTGAGTTCAATCCTCAGTTCTGCAAAAAAAATGTTTTGTTATATTGCCCAGGCTGGCCCTAGACTTGCATCTGCCTGCTTCGGCTTAAGAATAGTTGCTCGGATTACAGCTACTCATGGCCCTACCCAACAGCAGTGCAGCTTTTAATCTTAGTTTTTAACACTTCCTGGGGGTTGGTAGAAAGCAAATTCTTTTTTTCTTTTCCTTTTTTTTTTTTTTTTTTTTTTTTAGTATATTTGGTACAGGGTCTCACTACACAGCTTAGACTCGTAGTGATCCTCCTGTCTCAGCCTCCCCAGTGCTGGTGTTACTGGCGTGCCATCCCACCCAGTCTGAGTGGTTTACTCAGTGCACCCAGCCCTGGCGGCACAGCATGTGGTGTGGGGAATCAAACCCTGGTCCCTGCACTTGCCTAAGCAAGAAAGCAAATTCATTATCTTGACGTACTAGCGGGTGATAACTGCAGACTTCTCTGTAGATTCTCATATCATTATTATCATTTAGAGAAAAAGAACAATATGAATAGAATCAATTCCTAAATCCCTACATTAGCCTACATACTCTTTTAATATTCAGCATTACTAAAGAAAGTTCTTGAAACAGCCTGTGAAGAAGTTATCAGTCTGCCTCGCTTTGAATGGTATTTTCTGTTTTGTTTTTATTTTAAACAATAAGATGTTCCATTCTTCCTAAAAGAACCAGTTCCAATTCGCAAATATGTTCCTCGGGCAAGTCCAGTAACAAATCTCAAGAGAACCCTTCTGCAGGGCCAGGAAGTGGGTGAATCCCAGTCTCTACAGATTTTGCTGCTGCTTCCGTTACCTTTATAAAATAGCAGGGATGGGGGGCAAATGGGGGGCAATAGCTCAGTGGCACAGCGCCTGCCTAGCAAGAGCAAGATCCTGAGTTTGATTCCTAGTACCAAGAAAACCCCACAACAACAACAACAACAACAAAAAACCAAGCAAACCAGCCAATAAAAAATGAAGGTTCACAGGGCGTGGAGTCAAAATCCTGTAACCCCAGCATGCTGGGAGCCTTAAGCAAGACTATCAAGCCCAGCCCGGACAATTTAGCAGGACTCATTTAAAAATTAAAAAAAAAAAAAAGTTAAAAGGGCTGAGGATATAGCTTAGATCCTGGGTTCAATCCATCATAGCAAGGAGAAAGGGAGAGCGAAGCACCTTTTAAAAAGGAGTCTCCACTGTTCACAGCTACAATGCTTTTCTGTGTTCTGATCTCCAAATGTATTCTTCGCTGGTTGGAGGAACATTAATCTCTATGATACCATTTCTCTGAATCTTTTATAAAGACAAATTTCTTGAGTGAACAAGAAGCCACATCTAATCAAAGCTGAGTTATGAGCTTTGTCCCTAGCTGCAGGGCACGGGTCAATATGAGCAGAGGACTGGCGAAAGCCTTGAACATCCAGGCCTGCAGGTAACTTATCTGGATGGTCACAGCAGCTATGGTGGCTGACCATGCTGCCCCGCCCCCACTCCACCCTCACCCTGCCCCCACCCCCACCCCCACCCCCACCCCCACCCCACAGCAGCTAGGCTTGCCAGGCAGGCACTTACTCTACTGAGCTATCTCCCTGGCCCTTTTTTCTTTCATTCCCCGATGCAGGGCCTTCTCGCTGAACTATATTCTCAGCCAGTTTTTAATTTTTGATTTTGAGACAGGATCTTGCTAAGTCATTACATTGCCCAGCCTAGTCTCAAATTGCAGTCCTCTTGCCTCAGCCCCCTAGAGGCTGGGATTGGAGGCCTGTGACAATGCAGCCAGCTCTGAACGTCTCTTAATGAGTGTTAGGGATATTGTCAGCAACTGTTTGGAACAACCTGGCACTGAATTACTTCCCATGGTATTCCTAGAAGCTGTTCCCATGTGCACACAAATTTTTTAAAAGGCGTCATTTTGTATGTGTCAAACTACACAGCCAAATGTATCAAACCTTTTTATAAAAAATAATTTGTTGGAAAATATACTTAGTAACAGAGCTGTCAGAAAACAGATTTAGTCTTTTCTTCTTCACCCCTTGCTGAGGGGCTCAGCTGTCCAGAGGGAGGCCCAGGGTGTTGGTAAGTCTAGGTCCCGATACCCACCCAAGGATTTAAGGACTCTGGCACGGTGGCCACTGTCATCTGGAGGGGACCTCCACCCTGCACCCTCCACTGGCTCTTGTCCCTTGCGTGGGAAGTGGCTGGGGCAGGACTGCATGCTGCCAGGCCCATCTGTCTCCCTGGATCTGGGGTGATCCCTGCTCTTGCCTCCGCTCTAATCAGACCCTGGCAGGGATTGGCATCCTGGCTCTGTTCCCATTTCTTCCTCTGGAGAAAACTCTGTTTTCTGGGGTTTTGTCATCACCGTGTCCTGTCGCCCCTTTCCATGGCCTCTCATCTAAGAAGAAGGAGCCAGAAGGTGGCTGGAAAGTGGCCCTGTTCAGATACAGCCTTTCCTGCTGCCACAGGGACAGCATCCCTCTGTATCTGCAGCCCCAAAGCATTTTCTCAGCGGTTCCTTTCTCCTGGGGGAGAGCGAGGTCACGGAGCAGCTGGCTTTGGGTGACGGTGGGGATAGAGCGCCTTGCATTCATGTGTTTTTACTCCCCCAAATCCTGGCCTTATTCCTACCCTTCATTCTGTTCCTGGGGGTTAGGGCAAAAGCCCTGGCTCCCAGGGTGCCACACAGCAGGCCCAGCCACAGGTCCCAAAATGCTCATCAAAGAGGCCAGCAGAGGTAACCCAGGTTCAGGGCTGTCCTTCAAGGGGGTGAGAGAAATGTTGAGCTTTTGTGGAAAAGGGGAACAAAGGCAAGGGTTGGGGGTTTGCCCAGCTGAAGGGTTTATGTAGGTGGCAAGGTAGGGAAGTTTTTGTAATTCACCAGGTTGGCAAAACTGAACTTTGAAAGTTAGGTTTTTGTTTTTATTTTCGAGATTAGAAGCTTCTCCAAACTTCCTCCTGCTGAGCATATAACCAACACCCCTTCTCTTCCACTCTTCAACCCGGATGAAGGGGCAAAAACTGTAGATACAGTTGGGCGTGGTGACGTAGGCTTGTAATCTTAGCATTGGGGGAGGCTGAGGCAGGAGAATTGCTGTGAGTTAAAGGCCAGCCTGGACTATATAGTAAAAACCTGTCATGAAAAGGGGGAGAGAGACAGAGAGAGACAGAGAGAGAGAGAGAGAGAGACAGGCAGACAGATAGACACAGAGACAGAGACAGAGACAGAGACAGAGACAGGGAGGGAAGGAAAAGAGAGAGACAGATAATGCAGAGGTGGCTCTAGGGGGTCAGCCCAGGCTCCTTTGCACAAGAAAGCCAGAGATGGAGCTGTAGGTGACTGACTGGGAGCAATAAAACAAGCCCCAGGGGCCGGAGAGATAGCTCAGTGGAATAAGTGCTTCCCTGGCAAGTGCAAGGGCCTGAGTTCAATCCCTGGTTCTGCCAAATAAATAAATAAATAAATAAATAAATAAATAAATAAATAAAACAAGCCCCAGCATCCTGTTGTGTGTATCGTCTCCTGGTGTCAACCCCACCAGGAAAGTGGTGCTTCACTCATGCAGAGTGAAGCTGGGGTCTGATTCAGTTTATAGGTCATAAACAAGAAAGACACAAAATGCCTCACTGGCATTTGTAGGCTTCCCTAAGTCCTATCATACTGCCAGGTTCTCTTCAGGTGTCACCTCCTGGACAGCAGTCCCTGACACCTCAGAATTTAATGATCAGGCCGATGTCATCTTCCTCCTGGACCTCAGCTTCATCTTTAGCTTCTTTTACCCCCTTCCTTTGTTGTTTCCTTGGGGAAGTTTCAGCAGTTCTGATCACCATGCTGCCCCTGCACTCCCCTTTTCTCCCCTGCCCTAGTCCCCAAGCCCTGAAGTAAATGTCAACAACCAAGGTGGCATTCAAAGCCCACCTGACTTTCACCTTCCCACCAGGGTCCCTGAGGGGCTCTCCACAGAGCCATGGCAGCAAACACTTGGCTGGACAGAGCCCTATGACAAGTGACTCTTTCTTTGAGTATCTCAGGAGTGTCACCACGGGTAGGATACTTCTTTTTTTTTTTTTTTTTTATTTTAGGGAAGAGTCTCCAGGGTGTTCAGGGTCTTACCACTAGATTGGACTCATAGTGATCGGCAGGTTTACAGCCTCCCATGTGCTGGGATTACAGGCACGTGGCACCACGCCCAGTCTCAATTGCCCTTTCAGCACGCCCCAGGGGCAGGGCCAGCACAGCTGGCCTGGGGATCGAAACTCTGGCCCCTGCACCTGCTTGCAGGCACTTTAATCCGCTGAGCTATTTGGCCAGCCCTGATACTCTCTAACTTTGGTTTTTGTTTTTTGTTTGGGTTCTTTTTTTACGTATTTAGTAGAGGGTCTACAGGGCAAATAGTCTACTACACAGATCAGACTCATAGTGATTCTCCAGTTTTCATCCTCTCAAGTGCTGGGATTACAGGCTTGCACCACCATATCCAGTCTCAATCCATGTCTCAGTGCACATGGGGGTGGGGCCGGCCAGGGATCGAACCCCAGTCCCTACATCTGCCTAAGCAGGCGCTTTAATCCGCTGAGCTAGTTGACCCGCCCAAGGAAACACTGTAGAAACATTTCAGCCCATAATTTTTAAGGAGGGTAGAAGAAAATTTAATGATCAGTTTCAGCTGCTAAACATTATTTATCCATTCCATAGTTCCCACAGCTGATCTTCTGGATTGCTGAAGCCTGTAAATTTGTTAGCTCAAAGATGATAGGGAGTGGGGCTGGGGAGAAAGATGACAGGGAGCACTGCCCCTCCTAGGACAGAGCTCCCGACCCAGATCTGACCCCTGGAGCCCTCATTCTCCCCGCCCCGCACTTCAAGACCTCCTAGCTTCTGTTTTGGGAGGATGTTTTCTTAGGCCCACAGGCCAGCCACTGGCTCCTGGTGCCTGGGCAGACGGTACGCTGGGCACCGTTCTCCTTGGGCAATTCAGAACGAAGAAGGATCTTTTTTGAGGCTTGAGAATATCAATATGCAGCTGCTTTGTTAAAGTGCCTCGCGTCTCTCACAGTCAGAGAAATCTGCTTGCCTTGAGCTAGCCTCGAGTTCCTTGTTAAGAGCTAATTTTAGAGCTAATTTGAGTTCCATTAGTAGATGGTTCTGTTGCAAATCTGACATTAACATTGGCGGCTTGATGAGTAACAAAGGGAGGCAAAGCCTTTTACCCGAACTTGCAGCAACGCAGGCACATATGGTGTCATTTTTCAAGGAACAGATTTTTGTCTTTCATGCCATTTCAGAGCTGTTTGCCTCTGAAATTACCAGCTCTAATTTAATGCAGAACATGCCTGGATGTCACTACAGAAATCTAGTTAAACTGAGAGCTGGCAGGTCTTGCAAGTTTGCAAAAACAGTGTTCATTTGCACGCATCATGCTGCTGGAGCCCGTGCTCACGGCTGGGACGCTGCCACCGGCGAGGGTGGGGCTCGTGTTCTGAGTGTCTTGGTGCTACCCCAATATCCAGCCTGGAGTTAATAGGAGGGAGGGGGCCGGGTCTTCCTTCTTTTACCTAAGACCTATGGTTTCTTTTTTCTTTTCTTTTCTTTCTTTGAAATAGTCTTGCTGTGTAGTCCAGACTGGCCTTGAGCTCACTAGCCGCTGAACTGCTGGTGCTCTTCCTGCCTCAGCCTCTTGAGCGCTGGTGTCACAGGTGTGTACCACCTGTGACAGAACTGTGATTTCAGCAGTTGCTCTGGCCAACAGGACAGGAGGCTGCTGGGTAATGTGAACTCTGCCCCTCGATGGTTGTGGCTGAGCCTATCCCCTGAGCTCCACTGCTGGACCTGTAAAAAGAAGGCATCCTGTGAGTCTCTCCTATCTCCCTAATTCATAAAGAGGAGCTCGATTTCTTCAAGCTTTTTACACTTTTCCGAGAACTTTAATGTTTGTTAATTCCCATGCTCAGGATCATCACAACAACCTGGGAGGCAAGCACTCCCATCTTACGCTTGGGGAATTCTGACTCAGAGAGGCAAGCGGGAAACGGCCCAAGGCCACACAGCAGGTCAGAGGCAGAGCTAGACAAGAGCCCAGTTGGTCTCACTCCCACTCTGGGAGTATTGACTCCCAGAGGTCAACAGACTGAATTGTAAAGAGAGCTTTGGACATTGCATCTTGTCACCAGTGCCCATCATGGAGAGCTAACAGTTGTACCCGACACGCACACGCTGCAGACTTTCCCAAGGCCAAAGGTCAAAGTGACTTAGAGAAGTATATTGCTCAGGGACAGTCAGTGTCATGAAGGAGCACTCTAGGAGAGGCTGAGATAGAGTAGGAACAGTACTATAACTGGTTCTAGCCTTGGTCTAGATTCGAGTCACTGTATGACCTCAAACTTGACTTGGCCTCTGAGCTTTCATTTCCACAAGCAGCAGTTGGATAAGGCACTCTCCGAGAACTTCTTCTGGATGGGTCAGTGGCTCTGTGGCAACAGGTTCAATGCCAAAACCAGGTGTAATACTTTTGCTAAGGAGATGACTTCTAGGCCTGAGATACTCAAACTCTAAAAAAGCAAAATGTTCCAGGAAATGAAAAGTAGAACTAATGTAAACATCAACCCAAACAGGTTACTTCTGTAAGGGACGAGACAGATGCTAAAAAACAGGGGCCAGAGACTCAAATCCTAGCCAGGCAGGTAAATTTTGAGAGGCGGCAGTACACAGGACAATAGAAAGTGTCATTGCGCCCGACTAAAGGGCGCTGTGGCCCCTCGGCTCCCAGGAGCTGTTGTCAGGCGGGAATGTCAGTGCAGTGCCAACAGTCTCTCAACTCTTCAGGAGAATTGGAAAACTGAATATTCATGTGGAATATCCTAATTTATAAGCATTAGAAATGAATCCAAAGACGTAAAACCCTTTCATGCCAAGCAAAATGTGCCTGCTAGCCATATGCTGCCCAGGAGCCCCAGTTTGCCAATCCTTTGCTAAGCTCTTCTGGGTTGGTTCAGGTCTATCTCTGCCTTCCCAGCTCTACAGAGCCCACTTCCTGGCCTTCGTTGGAGCGCACTGTGGGAGTGACCTGCCGGAGCATCTCAGGTCAGTAACACAGCATATCACACAAAGCTTATTTTCCTGCACTCAGCTTTTGAGGCCGGACCCTGTTAGGGTCCAACATGCACACCCAGTTCCCACTCTGCTAGCCTGAAAATAACCTTTTCCAGAGAGACAAGCAGCAGTGGGAGGGGAAGTGTGATTGGCCTGGCTGGCAGAGTGAGGCAGATGAGGTTATTTTTCCCTGCTAGCATTTCTACTTTATTGGATCACATAACCATTTTTATTGTTAATTTAAGCACAAATTAATTGCTGTACAAATGAATGAAAGCACAGATGAATGCACTTACCATTACTTGCATCTTAAATGGCAATTACTCAGCTTTGTAATCCAATAGAGCAAATATTAGTGGAACTGCGGTGCCTGCCCAGCCTGGCTCTCTGCTAATGGGAAGAGTGGATGTCCCCGGGGACACCTTAACAATCTACACAAACCTGGGGGACCTGGGGGCAGGGCAAGGGGGGGCTCCTGGAGCCAAAGTGTCTGCCTATGTCCTCCCTCCCAGTGCAATGGAATGAAGGAACTAGAAGATTCTATAATGTGCTTATGTGCTGTTCCCTCCTCCCCCGCAATGGATGTCTTATTACACTCTTGCAGTTGTGTACTTTTTATTTTCAAATGCGCTGTGCAACATCAGTCCTGAGAGGCAGTGTCCAGAGACTGCAGTCTTCAAGTCTAGGCAGCATCCAGGCCCCCCAACCAGCACCTATCGTGTGCTCCCAGCTCCTGAACCACTGGGGACGTGAGCACGCTGTGTTGGCACTGTCTAGCTGGTTGGCCGAGTCTACCCCGGATGGGCCATGAGCATGGAGAAGGCCTCTCAGTGCCTGCTCCCCGCTCAGGGCCTGGCTCCCGGTAAGGGTACAAGCAGCAAGGTTCAGAAACCGAACAGACCCGCTGGCCCCTCACTCCATCTGCGAGCCCTGCGCAAGTAATTTCCTCCCTCGCGTCACAGACTTTTGTAATTTCCTGTCTCATTTTGTCATCTTCCACCCAACAGTGAAAGTCAAAATATCCATCTAGAAATATTTCCTTAGTTTCCATTTGCCAAATCAATCCCATCTCTCTCCCTTTCAAATAAAATGTAGTTACTTTTTGATGAACCGAAAAGATATGATGTGAATAATGGAATTGTACCACATAATTTTTTTTTTTTTTTTTTACGAAAGTCCCTTAGTAACAACCAATACCAGACTCTAGATTGTATCTGACAAATATTTTTTCTTGCCCTTGAGATAGATACACTGGAACTTGTTTTGAAGTTTCTAAAATGAGATTTTAGATCCTCATCACGAAGAACTGAAGGTAAAGTGTTCCATTACTAGTTTTCTGTAAACACCACAGCCATTGGAGGGCCTGTTCAGAATTCAGAGAATTTCTGACTCATTTGCAAGGCTTCTCGTGCTGCATGTTTTCCATTCTGATAGTAGAGCCCTTAACTTTCAACAAAAGCTGTTTTAAGTAGCAGGCAGAATAAGCCCAATGTGATGACTTTCTTTAGTAACTGATTTTTTTTTTTTTTTTGTAAGGGTCAGCCATTCTGGTTTGTGTTCAAAGGAATTTCTTGTTTATAAGCTTAGTGCAATGCCTTATATTCAATACTGAATAAATGAATGAGTGGATGATTAGCTCCTGAAAAAAAGGTAACAAAAACGTTCATTTGGTCTACAGATTTCCTTCTTTAATGGTGTTAGTGGAACTCACAGATTTTGAGTAATACAATGCCAAAGGAAAAATAATCCAAAAATATCTAATCTGATTTAGCTTTTACTTTACTTTTCAGACTTAGAAATTCAAGCTCACCTGAAATCCTCCCGGGAAATTTCCGGGAAATTGAACTAAATATAAACCCCACAGTAAGCAGAGGTTTCTGTGACAATGAAACATGACCTATTCATTACTTTCTATTTCCGCTACCTTGGTGGAATTCTCATGGGCTGACTGGGGCTCAGGAGTGTGTGAAATGACTGGCTCCTCGGGGTTCTTAAGTACTTTCTGAGCCTCCTCAGCAGCCTCTGCTTTCCTGGAGTGGCCCTTGATATCCAGGGGCTCAGAGACCACGTGGGGCATCAATCACCAATGCAGGCGCAGAGCAGAACTCAGCTCCCTCGTCAGGGGAAGGGAAGTAGGACCCAGCACTGCTGGCTAGAGATCCAGAGGCAGATAAGGCCTGGAGCCCTCTGGCATCACCCAGAAGGTAGAAATGGAAACCCTGTTCCTCTTCCTCACCTAAGGTTGGAGGAGCCAGAGAGAGTGGAGGAGAAAACATTTCCAAATTGTGAAACATGCGCATGTAGGGTCGGTCCTCACGGTGTGCCCCAAGAGGTGTGTGTGTGTGGTGGGGGGGTGTCAAACCAGTGGTTCTCTACTTTTGTCAGTGCAAATCTTCCTCTTTTTTAATCATCAAAATAGTTCTCAGACACACTATCACATGATAATATGTATACTTTTAGTATTTGTTGAGAAAGCATATAATGACATAAGGCTTTTTTTTTTTTTTTTCAGTACTCCAGATCAAATCCAGAGACTGTGCACTAAGCTACATCCCCAGCCCTCTTTTTATTCTTTTATTTTGAGGCAGGATCCCACTAAGTCACTAAGCTGCCCACACACAGGTCTCAAATTTTTGTTTTTCCTGCCTCAGCTTTCCAGGACTGCTAAGATTACTGGCTTGTGCCACCACAGCTAGCTTAAATTGCTTATATTTTATTAATTACTACCTTGCATTAAAACCTCTGACAAATACTAGTGCTAGATTAGAGCAAACTACATTGGTTCTTCAAGCTCCAGCCATTTATGAGGTAGAGCTGGCTTCTCAAAGATAATTCCCTTTGTTCTCACGCAAGGAGTTCTACCTTCAACTGCAAAACACAAATGTAGTGAGTGAATGAGAGCCAAGGATAAAATCATCTTAAGTGGACACCGGCCTTGGGTCACAGTCAGAATTGCTGCTGACAGAGACATAGCCACAGAAAGAACTGTCGCTTACCACAAGGCTCAGCTCAGTGCAACCCTAAAGAGCTGCATAGCCGTAGGCAGGCTAGCGTAGGCAGTGCCCGAGGGAGACACACACACACCTTGCTGGGAACTCAGTCTCAGGCGCTGTGGTCCCGGGTGCACTGTGGCTCGCCTAATTGTTTGTGCTCCACTCTCGGCTCAGCTGCTCAGCTACACAACGGCACAGAACAGCAAGACACCCTGTAGTTGGAGTTCATTGCAGATGGATCCTGGCTTTGGTTCCTAACCCTCCCAAGAGCTTTCTGGGGACACCAGCAGACTGGTGGGTGACTCTGACTTGGCCCTGATGCTGTGATCCTTTTGGACAGCCACCTCACTAGCAGTCCAGTTCTTTTTGCATCTCCAGGAAGCATGGTTTCTCAGCTCTTGACTATGGACATTTTGTGTCAGGCAATCTCTTCCTTTTTTTTTTTCTTTTTCTTTTTATTGTGGTACCGAGGATTGAACTCAGGACCCTGCGCTTGCCAGGCAAGTGCTTATTCTACTGAGCCATCTCCCCAGCCCAGACAATCCCTTCTTGCAAAAGGTTGTCTTGTACAGCATGGGGCGTTAGGAACACTACTGGGCCTGTACCTCTGAGATGTCTGAAGCATCCTCCCCACCCCAACAGAGACAACCAAAGGACAACTGCAGATACTGCTGAGTATTCCTTTGGAAGGAATACTGCCACCCCACCCCCTAATTCGGAATCATTTCCATGATCCATTTCTATTAGATATTCACAGGCTGCAGTACCTGAGGCTCCTCTCAATACATTAAGTTTATATAGAGTGTCACCTCTGTCCAGAGAATATTACAATTCTTGAAAAATCAATTTCAAAGAGCTTGTGGTTAATTTAGAAATATGATCAGGCTCTTCTTCACTGCAATGCAGTGGAAATAGATGTTTGACAGCAGAATGAATAGAAACCTCCTTTGGTGGCCTAGTGACTCAAGGGTCCTCCTCCCGATCACCAGCTGTTCCCACTGTGAATGTGTAATGGGGAGGCACCTGGCCATTGGGGGCTCCAGGGGAGTCACTGGTATTTCATTGTTTTAAAAAAGAAATCTTTGGTTTTGCTTTTGATTTCTTCCCTCTTTGTCTTAGCTAGCTTTCCTGCTGTGGGCACCAATCACCTGATACTCGCTGCCTAACAGAGGTCTATATGGTTCCTGGTTTCAGTCCAGCTGGGTCAAAAGGCAGGACTGTCATGGCAGAAGGGCCAGGTGGAGCAAAGCTGCTCGGTTTGTGGTGGCCAAGAAGCAGATCAGGGAACAGTGCCAAAGAGGAAGAGGCCAAGGACAAGGTACAGTACCACACCTAATGATCCACCAGATACAGCCAGATGTGTCCTTGGCTAATTCCCTGGGCATTTCTTAATCCACTCAAGTGGACCTGGCATGAAAAATGGTCATACAATTCCTCCTAAAAACAATACAAGGGGCCAGCCAAATAGCTCAGTGGATTAAAGCGCTTGCAAAGAGGCACAGGGGCCAGGGGTTTGATCCTCAGGCCTGCTGTGCCAGCCCACGGGGCACACTGAGACTGCAATTGAGACTGGGAGTAGTGGCACACACCTGTAATCCCAGCCCTTGGGAGGCTGTAAACAAGGTGAATCACTATGAGTCCGATCTAGTAGTGAGACCCTGAACACCCTGTAGATCCTTCCCTAAAAAAAATACAAAAAACAAAAAAACAAAACAAAACAAAAAACAATCAAAAAGAACGTTACTGTCACCCAAGAAACTCAGTTACGTTTGTGCTAATGAATGTAAGGCTTTTTTTTTTTTTGGCAGAGCTGGGGATTGAACTCAGACCCTTGTGCTTGCCAAGGATGCACTTATTCCACTGAGTTATCTCCCCGGTCCTGTTTTGATTTTGTGTTCTGCATAAATGATTTCAGCTTTTCGATGGGATCCTTCCACCAGAATCCCTCCAACTGAGGAGAACGCTCCCGCCACACTCAGTTCCCACTGCCAGCCTTGGCTGCACGGCGCAGAGAGGCTCACGCTCCTTTCCCTCCTGGCCTCATCCCTCCTCTCGGCCCCCAGGACGCCATTTTCTGCTGCAGGCCTCTGAGCACCCAGCACATTGAGGGACTTGGGTGTCTTCACCTCTCCCATCTGGCTCAGCTGCCTCTCCCTACTCATCAAGCTTCTTTTTTCCTAGTTTTCAGGAGAGAAAATCTGGTATTCCAAGCACGCAGCTGAGCCTTTGTGTGTAGCGTGGCTCTAGGATTTCTGGAATGCTACCTTCTGGTCAGCACAGCCCAGGTGCCGTAGGCCTAGCGAGAGGACAGTCACGCATCGACTCTTGGAACTCTAGCTCTGTATGTGTCTTATTATCTATGTGGCACAGAAGTGAAGCCAGCAAAGAGTGACTCCTGAGGCTGCCCTGCTTAGGAAGCCCCTTCCTGTGATGCAACAGTTGAGGCACATGGCAACTTGGGGTCCTGTGCTGGATGCACTCAGAGAAGGGCTCAAGAAGCACCATTCTTAGGGCCAGGGAGGTGGCTCAGTGGAATAAGCACTTCCCTGGCAAGCGCAAGGGCCTGAGTTCAATCCCCGGTTCTGCCAAAAAAAAAAAAAAAAAAAGAAGAAGAAGCAGCAGCAGCATTCTTTCAGTCCTTTGCAGGGCATGCTGGGTGCTGGCACAGCTGCCTGATAGCCACTGCTGTTCATAATTATGGCGTCTTTGTGCTCCAAAGCCCCACCCTGGGCACTCGGCAAAGCGGCGGCGGTGCCTTCAGCTTCCACGCAGGCTCTAGGCAGCACACAGGCTCTACCACCACCCCCCCGCACCCTGCTCATGAGGTCACTGCTGTCCCTGCAGAAGTAGGGGCCCCACATTGGCTAAGCCTGCTGGGTGCTGGGAGCGACTGGCCCTCGGTATCCCTGTGTCCTACATTCTTGGATTCAGCCAACAGTGGGGTGAAAATAGCCATTTAAAAACATCGTGTCTATGCCATCTGTGGTCAAAATGTAGTATGGTAAATGTTTAAAGCTTTTTAAAAAATGTAATAGAGCAAAAGATCCATCGCCATGAGTCCCCCTCAGGATCCTCCCTCTTGGAACACTCTTAGCCTGTCATGCTTGACAGTGTCTGAGGCAGTGCTGGAAGCCTTCTTCTCTGAGTGTCTTTACAAGGTTATGATTTTAAAAACTACAGTTAATGCCGCTGCCTAGGGCAATGCAGCAGAAAGGTACCTCATAAAAACACGACACTGTCCACATTCACCTTATTCACCGGGTCTGGTACTGTGTAATTTCTGGCTCTCCTCACAGTCAAAATAGCCATGAAAGGAAAACATTTTGAATTAATTCAGGACCTTGAGGCATGAGAGTGCAACTAAAGATACTCAGGAAAGAGGATTAATGGCAATGTCCCTTTTATTATAGTAATTTTTTAAAACTTTGAGCATTCGTTGCATTATACCACATAATGCACATGCAGACTTTTTTTGTTATTATTCCCTAAATAATACAGTACACTTACATAGCTTTCATGTTGTAGTAGATATTGTAAGTTACTGAGACATGATTTGAAGTACAGAGGTACATTGTAGGTTACTGCAAACGTACTACCATCATGTCTGTTGGTCTTGGTGTCCCAGGTAGCCTCCTGGAACCAGTCCCTGCAGGCTCCAAAGGACTTCTATACTCTACATGGACTATCACAGCTTATCACCTCAACAACCACATTTTTTATCTCCACTTTGTAGATGAGGTAAATACAGCTGAGAGATGCTAACCAAGGCTGGGGGTGACGGCTAATGCCTACAGTCTCAGCACTTTGGGAGGCTGAGTCAGAAAGTCTGCAAATTCAGCCTAGGCAACTTAGGGAGATTCTCTTTCAAAATTAAATTTAAATTATTAATTAAAATGGCTGGGGATTTAGCTCAGGGCCTAGGGCCTTGGGTTCAATCCCCATTACTGGATGGAAGGTGGAAGGAGGGAACGAGGGGAAGAAAGAGCAGAAGGGAAGGAATGTGTGAGAGAGGTGAAGCAGTTACCAAGGCCTTGGGAGTCTTCACAGATAGGGGCTGGCTTGGAGGCTCTTGGCTTCCTAGTTCACAGCACTGCTATCTCTGGGAAGCCGTAGATGACCCATGATCCAGGCAGTTAAAGGATAAGAACTGCAGCTGGGAGAGGTGGTGTACACCTCTAATTCCAGCTCTTAGGACACTGAGGCAGGAGGATCGTGAATTTTGAGACCAGGTTGGGCAATTAAGTGAGATAGTACAAAACAACCACAAAACTTCAAATCACTGCTGACAAGACAGACTTAAACCCACATCCTTGGATGAGAACAAAGGAAGAGGCTGTGCCAGGAAAGTCTAATGTATTGGTTCTTAGCCACGCAATCTTGTCTGAGAAAAAAAAAAAAATGTTTATCACTCTCTTCAGAAATGCAGTTTCTGAAATTGAAGAAAATCTCCAGTGTGCTTCTCATCTGTAATAAACATTCCCACCATGACTATTTCCCAACTTACACCGGCAGTGATAAGGTGGCTGAGGACCAGTCATGGCCATTTGTTAAGAAGCGGAAAGCTGGAGAATACATTATCCTCCTCTGAACCCAATGAGAGCTGAAAGGAAACCCGAGAGGAAGGATCAGAGGTGGTAGACAGGAAGAAAAGACCATGTTTTCCAGATCTGCAGAGAGAACGTGATAGGTATCCCCACGGAGGACAAGGAGTGAGCTTGGCAGTGACTTTGAGGATCTCTTTGCAGGGAACCTTGTGTGTGTGTGTGTGTGTGTGTGTGTGTGTGTGTGTACACACAAGGGCAAGTGTGACATGCTGCGCCGAGCCCTGCATCCGGTTGGAAGTAAAAGCCTGCACCCCCTGGCTGAGAAGCTGCAGCTGTTCTGCACAATTAACATTCTCCCAGCGCCATCCAGTCACGTGGTGGGCGGGGGCGGGGTGGTGGCAGTGAGAGCTCAGTTCCACTGAGGGAAACCGTTCCTGTCTCGATTGTGCTGCTGGACCCTTGCTCATGCGCAGCCTGGCCGCCTGCAGGAACGGAGCTCTGGAGCCGCCTGCCTTGCCCTGAGTGCCCAGGTGCAGCCACCGCAAAGGGAAAACCACTGTTGGCTGATCAGGGTCTTGCAGCCTGCTGTTTCTGACAAAGGGTCTCTCCTGACACCGCCCCCTCCCCTCATTTCCTTTCCTTTCTACCACAGCGCTAATTTGTCCCCAGGCATGCGGGACTAGGGTGCTAGATAAATTCTATAATACAGCTTTACAGATCACGTCTCTCCTCTCCTGCCCTTCACTAAGAGCACACAATGATGTGAGAAGGCAAACGTTTCCACTGGAATTTCCTGAATGCAAGCTGAGGTGGTCCCCTTCCCCCATCCCCCCACTAAGGATCGAACTCGGGACCTTACACTTGCCAGGCAGGTGCATATGCCCTTCAAGGTGCTGTTTAATTCTGGATTTGGGGAAAGGAAAAGGACCAGTTCCCCCAACCCCACCCCAGCCAGGGGATGCATTTCCTGGTCCTATCCTTCCCCTTATTAAGTAGATCCTCCCACACCTCAGTCAAAGAGATGTTAGACCAAGATCCCGCCCAACAGGAGCCTCCAGGCCTGCCTGCCTCCCTCCACACCCAAGTACCCACTCCCCAACAGAAGCTCATTCTTTCCTGTTGTTTTCCGGTTTGTTCCATGCTGCTGCCCTTTGTCTTTCCTGATAGAAACCCTCGTTCCTGTCACAGTCCTCCTAGCCGAAATTGCTATTCTTAATATTGACAGCGAATGGGAAAGGGGCTTCCAGCACTGTGGGGTGGTTGTGTGCATGTGGCATGGCGTGTCTGTCCCCACCATTGGCAGAACAGGAAGGGCAGTGACAGTGGGGGACACCTCTGCACCTGAATGGACCCAGGGAGGGTCTGCACCAGTGTGGTGAACTTCAAGGAATGCCCATGACCTTCACCTAGGAGGAGTGGACAAGTGGAGTGGGGGCCAGAGGAACCTGTACCAGGAGGTGCTGCTAGAGGCCTGTGCATGCCTGGCGTCACTAAGGCATCTAAGCCAGAACGGACCCACTTGTAGAAGCACGGACAGGAACCAGAGAGAGTGAGAAGAGACCGCTCACCTAGCATGGCAGACAATAGCACATGGCTTCAGGCCGGAGTGCCAGCCACATGTCTGCCAGTCTTGTGGGTGGGAGCTTTGCTCCAGGGAAACCTGATTCAGGGACCTTTGAAGAACTCTGGGTTGTAGCTCTGATTTTGGTTGCTTTTTGTTTTGGAGGTAGGGTGTTCCTATGTAGCCCCAGCTGGCCTGGAACTCCCAGTAACCCCACTGAATTCTTGAGTGCTGGGATTACAGGCATATCCACCATGTCCTTTTTTGCTTTCAGAAATGTAGGGGAGTTAAGTAAAGCCAGGAAAAGTGTCTTATAAGGATACTCCAGCTTGCTCCTGGGAAAATGAGACAGTGGTTTGGAGGCAGATGATAGTTTGCACCCCAGGGTGGCACAGGAACAAGCAATGTGACTCTCAGCGGCCAGGGGACACCTTATCGCACACAGGGGACCACCTCTGGAAACACAAGCAATGTGGGAAAGATCTTAACAGGAAGCAGATCTCGTGTACCTCTAGGGTTCACAGCAGACTGAAGCAGGGTGAGCGCAGGGTATGCGCAAGGCTCAGGGCAGAGCTCAGCCCTCATGGACACTGCCTTCACCCTAGAGACCTGGCCTCAGGTGTGGTAAGGCCTTGAGCACAGGTGACAACGTGCAGCCCCTTCTCAAGTGCACTCAGTGCTCAAAGGCATTCGCCCACCACTCTGCCATTACTCACCATGGTCAAATGCGCACTGGAGGAAAACCCTTGGAGTGCACGCCAAAAGTGTGCACAAGGCTTTAGCAGGAACTCGCACCTCCCTCAGGACCATGCCATCCCCACTGGAAAGAAGCCCTGTGAGGCCATGAAGAAAGAAAGCTGTCAGCGTCTCCACCTCCCTCAGTCATCACAAAGGATTCCTATCTAAGACACAGAGCAAAGGCTTTTTACCAGTGAATCAGTGCTAGAGAACTCATGCTGAGGAGCGATACTTTGCCCGGTTAGTTTACAACAGTCTTGCATGAAAAAAAATTTTACTTGCCATCTTATAATTCATAATGAAGAGCTTCCCCATAGTTGTCGCTATGTAAAACCTCTGTGAGAGAACACTCGCTTATCTTAGAGGGTCATACTGGAATCTATCTCAATCTGTGGGGTTTGCCTAAAACTTCTGAAAGCATCAGCCACAAGTCTCCTTGGTACCACTGCAAGGATGTCTTAGCATTACTAAAAATGAATAAACAGGAGTAGGAGGGAACTAGACAAGAGAAAACACAAGTGTCTTTCTAGACTCCTTCAGATTTCCCTGCCAAGCCTATTATAGTTCTTGTCAGCTTTACTTCTTGGCAGGGAATATTTGGAGAGGCAAGAGGGTCTAAGCCCTTTGTTTTTAATGTATGCTTACTACTGTCCTGTGTCCAGAGAGCTGGGTGGTGAGGGAACACTTCACTAAATGGAAACTTTCTTGATTCTAAAACTCCATACATGATGATACATGCTTTGGTTTTTGTTTTATTTTGTTTTTTTTGAGACAGGGTCTTGGTGTGTAATTAAGGCTAGTCTCAAACTCACAAAGATCCTCCTGCTGGGATTACAGGCATGCTCCACCTGCCTGCTGATAAGTGCTTTGGGAGAAATAAGGGTGGAGTCATGAGAAACTTGAATCTATAAGAAATAAGTGTCGCCACATTAAAATGCATGCCACTTTATAAAATGGAATTTCTATGCAATGGATACAAATAATGTTCTGTTAGAAATCATTACTCTCTTTTTGGAAATCACTGGCCTGAATAAATATATATTACTTCCCTCAGAAATCCTTGCTTTGATCCAGTGTGATGGTACACATCTATAACCACAGCATTCTGGAGACTGAGGCAAGAGGATCCCAAGTTCAAGCCCAGAGTGAGCCATTTAGTGAGACTGTCTCAAAATTTAAAAAGATCTGGGAAGAGAGCTCAGTTCAAAGGCCTGGAGTTAAATTCCCAGTACCTCAAAACAACAATAAAAAGAAATCCTTGTTGTTGTGTCAGAAATTCACTAAAATCCCATATGAAATCAACTATGTTTGGTCAGAAATCCATTTTGCTCTCACAAACCACTGTTCTGTCAGAAATGCCTGCTTTCCTGACAGAGATCCCTGTTTCCTGTCAGAAGACATTACTTCCCATAGGAAATCGCTGCTCCTGACCTAATCCTCCTCTCCACAGATGTTCAGAGATGTTTGTCATTCTCAGACATGGCTAGCTTCACCAGAACTTCCTCACGGCGAGAGATCAGAGTGCACTGCTGGCTGTTTGCCCCTGTATCCTCATCTCTAGAAGCCCTCTGCTGGGCACAGACTAGGAGAATCTATAGGATCCTGTCCCAGACCCTGTTCCCAAGGTGGTTACAGACAAGTTATGTCTCCTAGACTTTTCCTCATCTCTTTGGTAGAGGTGAAAAATGTCCTTTACTCTGCCTGCCCTACAGCCTCATTTGATTTAGATCAATGGCTCTTTCGACTTTCACAAAGTTGCTATCTTATTTGAGACAAAATCCCCTTTCCTATAATCTTTAATTGTGTCCTTGATTAGAACGTCTAGTTACTTCTCGACTCTTCAGTCTTGCCCCTCAATCTTCTTACACAGCAGAAATACCCCCAGTTCCCTAACATCCAGCTTTAGCCTGCTCAGCTCCTGTGTGACATGGGTCCAGGCTGGGTTGTCTGGGTCCCCTCAGTGGAAGGTTTCAGCAGCCTCCCTTCTCCTAACTTGGCCCAGAATTTCCTGAGCTCTTATACCACAAAACAAATATGCATTTACCATATTGAATATTTCCAGCCTGATACTCCAATTATTCACATTATTTTTGTTCTTAGAGATTTGTAGCTTCCTTCGACTGAATTCTTCATATTCACTTAGATTATTCTAGAATATTCAGTTTAGATTCTTCAGCGGACAAGTTCTCTTTTTTCATTACATTTCTTTCTAGTCTTTTATCAGTGAAATCTAGAATTGGTATTAATTTCTTTTCATTTTTACTTTATTTTCAACCCTAATCCAAAGTTCTTTGATCCTTCCTTCCCTCCCTTTTTTTTTCTTTTTAAAAATTTCCCCTTCATTTTCTTATTGCAGCTTTCTTATCATCTGCAATTTTGCTGAACTGACTTGTCATTTCTACTAATTTATCTAGAATATCCCATATCTTTCTTGGGAACTTCCCCACTCCACATTATGACAGGGACAAATTTATGGCCAGCTTTGGCGTGTACCCTACCGTTTTCTCCTCAGAAACAAAATGAGTGACAACATGTCTTACATAAGAGTTAAGCTTAATAAACGCTTGCCTTGCAATTGCCTGAATTCAATCCCCAATACCACAAAAATAAATAAAATAAAATGGGGCCAGGGAGATAGCTCAGTAGATTAAGTGCTTGCCTGGCAAGTGCAAGATCTTGAGTACAATACCCAGTACTGAAAAAAAAAAAAAAGTTAGGCTGGCCTCACCTGAGAGCTCATCATAGCACACATGGAGAGAGAATGACATTATTAGAGGAGTGATTTTAAATTTCAAATAGTCTCACCACAGAAATGTTTGAGGTTGTGTGGGTCAACACGGACTGCCAACTTAAGTGGACTGCGAAAAGGATAAGAAATTATAAAGCACACTTCTGGGTGTGTCTGTGGGTGTTTGTGGAGATCAGATCATGAAGGCATTGATTATGGATTACTCCATTGGTGAGATAATAATTTGATGCATTATCACAAGGTGAGGAGCTCATAGGAGGTAGGGCCTCATTGAGGGAGTGGTCATGAGGTGTGGTGTTGGATATATTTGGTCCCAAGCTCTCTTCCTCTGGCTCTGTTTCTCTCTGATCCCTGGCTGCTGTGCCATGAACAACTTCTCCTTCACCATGCCCTCCCACCGCGACGCTTTGGAGCCAGCTCACCATGGGATGAGACCTCTAAATCTGACCCAAAATTAACCTTTTTCCTTTAAATTGATTTTCTCAGGTGTTCGATCATATCAACAAAAAGCTGACCGAGACCCAGTCCTAGCCCAGGTCCGGTGAGTGTGTGGAGAGCTTCCTGCTACCCTGCGCCGGCGGGACCAGTCCCAGCCCAGGCGCAGC
>NW_004524779.1:248187-255325 GCF_000260255.1 Octodon degus
TGAATATCCATTTTGTATCTGTGTATTCAAAGTGGTTGGGATAGATATATAGTTGCATTCTCTTAATGAATAGAATGATTTATTCTAATGCTGTTTGTAAATAGGATCTCAAGTCCGCATCTTGTACAGCAATTAACCCCTAAGAAGAATACATGCAGTATGTTATTTGTTGAAACTGTACTTCAGATTTGATTTGAAACGTCTCATTGCTATCTGTTTATCAATAAAATTTTGAAAAAAAAAAAACCTGACCAATACAGAGGTGATAGATATACTTGCTTTAGCTATTCTGCATTATAGTTGTAAGTCATACCATTACTTTATACCCCATAAATTTCTACAATTATAATTTGTCAATTTATAGTAAAAAATAAAAAATCAAATCATTTGCTGATTCACCTATAATTGAGAATAATTGCTTATTATATACTTCAAACATTAACATTAATCATACCAAAGTTGAGAACGCCTGGTCTGGAGACTAAAACAGGCTTTTCAGTACATTGTACTCTTCCAAATGATTGATTTTAAGTTATCTGAACTTTTCTATTATCCTTCAAAAATTAAAAAGGGAACAATGGTAAAAGGGCTTAGAAATTAATAGTTGGTGACTCAGTTCTGCTTTTCATAGGCCCTTTGGCTTTGGGCAACTGGTTGATCCCTGTGCATCTCAACTTCATCCTGGGTAAAATGAAATTATGACCCCTCCCCACTCCTTCTTTACCCTCTCCTCCCCTACCACATGGGGCCACCAACTAAAATGTCCCATTCCCCTGGGCTCAGTGGTTAGTGCAGATGGGTTCATGTGATACATCTCCAGCTAAGTTTTTAAGAAGGCTTGATGTGGATGTTGGGTCAGAATAGGCCTATCTTCATCTGAGATGATAAGACACAAGGCTTATGGGAGCCACAGCTAGTGGGGGCTGTCTCCCCTGTCATGTGGGAAGAAGATACCAAAGAGGGAAGCTAACACAGTGGGAATGAAAGAAGAGTGGATTATCTGGTGTTGTTTGAGTGTATGCACCCAACCTAGCCTGGAGCTAGACAAGCCCTGGTACTTTCATTTCTGTGCACCAATAATTTCCTTTTTCCTTAAGCTTATTTGAGTTGGGTTTCTTCCATCAGCAACCCAATGAAGCTGAACACAACAATCTATTCCATGAGGTGGTGAGAACTACTTATGGTAATGTATGTAAGCATCCAGGGCTTGTATAAGTAAGTGCTCAAAAATTGAAACTATTATCATGCAATGGTTGGGGATGATTTTGTATTTCCTTTATGTTATGACCTGCAGTGACAAGTGAGTACTAAGTATAGAATCTCAAGAAACATGTCCTTATAAGTATATATAGTGTTTAAGCATGGACTTTTAAAAGCATAAATTTTTTCTCTGTTTTCTACTCTTAGGAGATAGTGACAATTGATCCTGATTTCTACATTTTCTTGGATTAAGAAACGTATAGTAGATTAGTAAAGAAAACTCCTGGGTGTGCTTTAGTGGGCCATAGGATGTGGTCTTGTGTGTTATATATGATTCTTCAATTCCTGTGTTATATATGTGCATCTCAACTTCATCCTGGGTAAAATGAAATTATGAGTCCTCCTCCTTCTTTACCCTCTCCTCCCCTACCACATGGGGCCACCAACCAAAATGTCCCATTCCCCTGGGCTCAGTGGTTGGTGCAGATGTGTTCACGTGATACATCTCCAGCTAAGTTTTTAAGAAGGCTTGATGTGGACGTTGGGTCAGAATAGGCCTGTCTTCATCTGAGATGATAAGACTCAAGGCTTGTGGGAGCCACAGCTAGATGGGGCTGTCTCCCCTATCATGTGGGAAGAAGATACCAAAAAGGGAAGCTCTCTGGCCCTGTCCATCTGCTCTGCTTCCTGGCCACAGTGAAGCAAGCAGCTTTGCTCCCCTGGGCACTTCTGCCATGATGCTCCTCCCTTAAGCTGTGGACTGAGTCCCCTGACACCAGGAGCCAAATTCAACACTTCTTCTGTGATTTGGGGGTGTCAGGTATGGTGTCTCAGAAAGAGGAAAACTAATACAAAGATAGAGATGAATCAACAAGATGGGAAGAATGTGAAATGTGGGGTCAAGAGGCCAAGGCTGCGCTTTCGATGATACTTCACATGCCCTGGGGACACCTCTTCCCTCTTCTGAGTCTTGGCCTTTCCATTTTTAAAATTAGTCTATTAAAAAAAAGATGTCAGAAAGTTCTTCTATAGTGTCTTAGGGTTAATCCAAATCTAGTCCTATATGCCCTTTGCTTCCTATGCAAAACCTTCCCACAGTGATGCCCAGCAAGATGAACCCAGGTACTTGCTGATGACCCCTTACAAGACTTTATCACCACAGAATGATAGGCTGGAGCTCAGCACTATACTAATATGGAAATGGTGTCTGATACAGTTTAGGATGATTTGCCACAAGGCCTGAAATGTAATTTAATATTTAGAAAAATCAATGGAAAATAAGAGTCAATTTTTAATTTATCAGACATTCATTAAAGGGCCTTCTGGGGACATAGAGTGCCAAGAGTAAGGAAACAAAGAGCATATAGCCCTGCTACTGAAGTCAAGGACTACCCTGTCCTTCCAGGACTGTTTCCAGAATGTCTTATTCATCAAGATTTCACTGGAATTCAGATTCAAACAGAGATTGTGCTAACTTTGTTGGGCACTGAGAAGACAATTCATTAACTGTGGGGGAGTGGCTGAGGTGGAGATTGATCACACATGCAGGACTAAAGCAAGGCCACCCCTGAGAACACAGAATGCCTGAGGCAAGCTAGACAAACAAGTTGTTAGGCAAGACCTTTCTCCCATCAGGGAAGAGTTTCGCCTGTCCTGAATTTCTTGCTGATTGTATAAATAAATTCACTTCAGAGCCAATGGATAGCTCAGTGGACTAAGAGCCTGCTTAGGCAAGCTCAGGAACCAGGGTTTGATCCCCTGCACCGCTTGCACCACCGGCCTGCCCCTGGGCACACTGAGCCAGCCAATGAGACAGGACGTGGTGGTGCATGTGTGTAATCCCAGTGCTGGGGAAGCTGAGACAGGAGGATCACTATGAGTCCGAGCTGCATAGTGAGACCCTGTACCAAATAAACAAACAAACAAATTCACTACAGTCCTTGGGTAGCTCCTTTTTCCCATCAGGAGACAGGGCTCCACGTGACCCCAGGTTTCTGCATTCTGAGTCTTGTCTTCATTTCTTCATCCCACACTATCCTCTCCCCGGGAATACCCAGAGCTGCGCTACATTCAGTAATCGACTAGTTTTTGTCGCTTGGTTACAACCTTTCCGTGAGTACCTCCCCTAGAAACACTCCTGGCTGAGGCTCGGAGCCTTCGTCAGCTGACTCCCTCCCAGGGGCCCCGACCTGCATAGCTCTGCCCTCTCTTATCCCTGCTGTCTGGTTGCACGTTCCTCTTGGACGAGCCCTGAGATGCGAGATGTGTAGGGACCTGAAGCTCCAGCCTCCTGGAAAACATGCGGCATTGATTTGTGCTCAACCAGCGAGGGGCAAATTATTTTTATGTTAACGTGAGCGTGGTAGATCATGGTGCAAAGTTTAAGACTGGAATGAATTTTTTCAATTTTTATTCTTTAGCCCATGTTTGCCATGCATAGTGATCACGTTGCTCGCGGGAAGCTGGCACACAAACACAACACCTCTCAGTTCTTCCTCACCCCCCTTCTCTTCCCTATTCTCCTTCCCTCCATCTCTATCTCCTCATTTGTGAAGATCTATCTCCCTGTTTCCTATTATCTATCTTTTCATTTTGCTCTTTATTTGTAGTTTGGGTTTCTCTTATGAGATTGGAATGAATTTAAGATTCATTCTTTTTCCTCAGAAAATATTTATTAATGCTTATTATATGCCAAGTACTATATCAGACCCTTGGGGATTAAATGGTAAAGAATACAGTACAACAAACAAACAAACAAAACCTTTCCTCTTGAAGCTCTCATTCTAATAGAAGGAAAGAGACTGAGGACACAGCATTTCAGATGCTAAATGCCAAGGAGAAAAATAGAGCAGGTAAGGGGGCTTCCAAGGAATGTCCAGCTTGTGGGGCACTGAGTGAGGTTTCACCAACAGATCCTTGGACTTCCGCCTCCTGGCCTCTGCCACCAGGGAGATGGGATGTGGGCCAGGAAATACCCAGCCAAAAGCTGAATCTTGAGCCAACTGATGCACAGTTAAGGCACTGAGGGAAGCAAGGAGACAAGCACCTGCCCTGCTGGTGTGGCCAGCTCAGCTGCACCAAGTGGGCTGGGCCACTGCTGCAGGCTCCAGCCTCTGCAAGTCCCCCTCCCTGCTCTGTATGCTCCCTGAGCTTCTGGGGTGGCCAGGTGGCTGCCCCAGGGTACCTCCTTCTGGTTATCTCTCTCCTGCCAAACTTCATCAGCAATTCCCCTGCTCCACTGCAAGCCAGCCCACCCACACACACCTGAGATTTAGGGTTGCCACACCCCATCTGTGGTGATTTCTCTTGCTTCTCTCCTGCAAAGCCCAGAAGAGCAGGCAGATTACAGAACAGAACTTGCCTAGCCCTCAGCCCTTGGAGGGTTGGAGGCAGGGCTCTAGCACGCAGGCCAGGCTGGGAATCAGCTGTCTCCAAGCTTGACCACATACATACCCTAGACTGCCAAGCCCATCCCTAGAACTTCTGAGTCAGTGGGTCTGGGATGGAAGGTAGGGCTGGACAGCGTCCATGATTCTAACCAACTACAGGTGACACAGGGCTGCGGACCCACTGCTCAGGGCCACTTGGTGAGGGCCAGCTTGCCCTGTGCTGGGGCTTCTCTCTGGGCTCTTCCTTTACCTCCAGTTTGTGTGCTCTTCTCTCTATCACTTCTTCAACCATCTAATTTTCTCTCTTCCTCTAAAAAATACTCTTGAAGGGTGGGCTGGGGAAAAAATGTGCTAAATTGTAAATAGCTAACATCCCAGTTGCATGTCAGGGAACACTCCTGGTAACATCAGCACTTACTGGGAGTCCGAGTCAGGAGGACTGCTATAAGTTTGAGGCCAGCCTGAGCTACATAAGTGAGTTCAAGGCCAGATTGCACAACATAGTAAACAAACAAAACCAAAACAAAAGTAGCTATTATCCCTCCCCAGTAATATTCAGTTTTTAACTGACCAATAAACTCCAAACCTAAAGAAGAGGGCAGCCTCCTGAGTTCAGCTGGTTTATAGCAGCTGGGATTGCGGGCTTGGAACCCCCCTCTGTGTGCCTGTGGGGAACATCTCTTCCAGCCTGGAGAACCGTATCAATTCTGTGTCCCTCTTCCCTCCGGAAACAATGAGGCAGAGAGCCCATGGGGAAAGGAAGAACAACTCCTCCTCTTAATGTCAGTAATTAAAGTCCCCTAGGAAACAGGGTCCCCAGCACCCCTAGTGTTTGGGTCTGTCACTGCCTTGGTGGGAAGGAAGAGGATCTGTCAGGCAGCTCCGCCTCTCCCACTGAGCGAACCCTGCTGTGGCTGCATGCGGGCTGGTCTCTGCAGAATTAAATGCCTAGAATTTTTAAAAATTAAGGACCTGACTCCCCAGTCCAGGTTTAAAAAGGAAGAGCAGAAGGACTTGCATGCTGGGGAGGAGACGTGAGGAAGACTGGAAATGAAAGAGGGTAGAGGAGGCCAGCTAGACTGCTTCCCTGCCCTGAGTCTCTCCCAAGCACCTGCTCTCTCAAGAGGCATCCTGGGGTCCCCCGAGTCTGCCTTCTCCTGAGAAGCAGCCATCCCAGGAAGAACAAAAATGTGGTAGAAGAGTAAATTAAGGCCACTTACATGCCTTAATCCTAGCATGCTGAGGCTGAAGAGGAAGGACCACTGGGAGTTCAAGGCCAATTTGGACTGCATGGAGAGACCCTGCCCCCCAAAAAACAAAAGGAGCAGATAAGAAGGACAGGGTCTGTTGGTGGCTGTCTCTCTGAGCAAACTTACAGAGGACAATGGTGAGGCTTGGGGGAGAGCCAACGCTGGCCGAGGAGTCAGAGGCCAGGGCTCGACCCAGTGCAAGTCCCTGTCCTCTCTGCTGTCCACAGAAGAGTCAACTGACCTCACCCCAGAAATGCTGCCAGCATCTTTGCCACCATGGTTTCCATGGAGGTGCTGTGGATGAGGAGCACCCAAGAATTGCTTGATGATATTTTTTTCTACATTGTTGATGATGCTCATTTTTCATTTCTTTTCCTGCCTCTGGTGGAACTGCACTCGGGCCTTATCAGCTGTGAGCATTTCTCCAGGTCTGTCCTCAGTTGCTATTTCTGGAAGCAGATCATGCGCTAAGACGCTCTCCTGTTCTCTCTACCCCGCTCTACCTGCACCATCTCCCCTGCCAGTTTTAGCTGGTTTTGTCCAGGGAACTCTGCAGCTATCCCGGCTTCCCATCTCTGGCCCCAAAACCTTTCTTCATGGCTCTTGTGAGCCCAGGCTGGAAACTCCAAGATAAAAATTAACCTATTGCAATATGTACCTTTTGTGACACACATCTGAGTGTGTGTGTGTGTGTGCACACACGCACACACGTGCATGTGCGTGTGTGTGTACATCTGTCTATATGGCACCAAGGCTAACTGTGGAAGTATTAAAAATGACAGTTAAGTCAGGCACAGAGGTACACATCTGTAATCCCAGCTACCTAGGAGGCTGTGCCTGAAAGATTGAAAGCTTAGGCAATGTAGCAATGCCCTGTCTCAAAATAAAAATTAAAAATGGACATAGCTCAGTGGTAGAGTGCTTGCCTAGCACGCATGAGGCCCTGGGTTCCTTCCCCAGGATGGTAAAAGGAAGGCAAGACAAGGCAAGGTGGAGGAGTGGGGTGGAGGAAGAACAGAAAAATGGCTGCTAAGGGCTCAGGCTTGGAGTCACAAATGTAAATTTATTTTTTTTTATTTTTTTATTTTTTAAAAGGCTTAAAATGTACTTTAATAAGTTGATGCTGTATTACTGCTCCATTTCTCAGAAAAACTCCAAATTTAAGGTATCAGGGATAAATCAAACATGGTACACCAATAAAAAATGCACAGCATAACTACCTAAGATAGGCAAGGCTAAGAGCTACTGTTGGACCTTCAGCATACAGCAACCCTATTCCCAAGATTGTACTAGGCCTAT
>NW_004524779.1:257300-258656 GCF_000260255.1 Octodon degus
TGCTGCTGGTGGTGATGCTGATGGTGCTTCCTTGGAGTATGGTTCTGCTTCTCCAAGTTAAAGGTCTTATTGCTCTGCATTTTTATGCCCTCAACTTGATTGAAGACAGCAAAGTGCCTCCAGTCCTAACTTCGACTTCGCCAATACCAACAGTCCTCTCCACAGAGTAACGGCGACGCTACCCAGGCTCCACCGTCCCGAGAAAAGCCACAAATGTAAATTTAAACCTTGTCCCTGCCATTTAGTAGCTAAGTGACCTGGGAGAAACTACCTAATCTTTCGGAGCCTCAGTTTGCTTCTCAAAAAACTGAGAATAGTACACATCCAAGAGTTTGCTGGAGCCTGCTGCTTCCTCCACAGAAGTGGATATCTTTCCTGAGATAGTCTGAAGACTCCATCCGGGTCTTGGCCAGACGGCCTCTCTAGACGGTAGAACTTCTTTCTACTGCTGGTGCTTCACTGTGGGCTACCTTCCTATCCTCCTCAGAACTCTGAGCCAAAGTCCCTGGACAGGCATGCCCTATGTTATGGTTTACATCTGGATGTCCCCAAAAGGCCTCATGCACTCACAAGTGAGGTCTTTGGAAGGTGATTGGATTACAGGAGCTTATATCGGGCTCTGTTAGGAGGCAAGGTCTGATCAGCAGAGGAGAGTCGCTGGGGAGGGGGGTTCCGCTCCACCCAGCGCCTCGCTTTGCTCTCTGCTTCCTGCCATGAGCAGCTCCCCTCCTCCTTGTCCCTGTGCCTTGGAGCCACCAGCTGAATGTGGACTAAAATGTGAGCCAAAAGAAACCTCTGCTCCCTTAGGTGTCAGGTAGTGTGTCTCAGTGATAAGAAAGTGACTCAGATAACATCCAAGAGGTAACTGAGTGCCCCCCCCCCCCCGCAGCCCGCTCCTTTCTGTAGACCTCATCTGCTGAGACCCACTGTGCCCTTTGGGCTGCTGGGCCTCCTCTTGTGTTCAGGAACTACTTGCCTTCTCTTCTACACAGCCTGCCCACCTCCTTCCACAATTGGCAATCATGGGCTACATGTGTATCTTTTTGTATATTTCTTGCAAACCCTATGGCCTCTTTCTCTGATGGGTTTGTGTTTTTCATAAGTGGTGTGTGTCACATCATGTGAATGGCTTCTCCTTCCTCCTTCAGCACCACGTTCCATGTTGCTGTCTGTACTTCCGGCCTGCTTTCCGCTTCCATCGTGAGGTGCTCTGGGTCACCATCATCCTCCTCACCAAAGACATCGCCATGAGCATGATCTCTAATATGTCTGAGAAAGCATAACAAAAATTGCTGGTGCTTTGTCTCTGTCTCTGTCTCTCTCTCTCTGTCTCTCTCTCTCTGTCTCTCTCTCTCT
>NW_004524779.1:258756-260393 GCF_000260255.1 Octodon degus
TCTGTCTGTCTGTCTCTCTCTCTCTCTCTCTCTCTCTCTCTCTCTCTCTCTCTCTCTCTGTCTTGGATCTTCCTTTAGTTGTGAAGACAGAAGCAGCAGCAGGGAAACGAGAGGAGCCTGGACACTGCACCACACTCTGCGACACTCCAAAGAAGGCAGCTGCAGGCCTGAGGGCCCAGCCATACCCATCCTGAAGGCAAACTCATTTTGGCCTTCGGAGACAGTACATGAACACACCCTTCGTCAGCAAACCCTCCACAGCCGTTGGAGCTGCAGTGGGAACCTCTGTTTCTCTTAGGGGGCAGTGAAGGGAAGGTAGGGCTTCTGCTATCAATTCAGAGCCAAAGCCCATTCCCTAGGCTGTCCTGGGCCCTTTCAGGGAAGGTATGGGCTCAATTAATTTCTTTCCTCAGCAGTTCCCCTCTTGCCAAGGAGGGCTCTGGTATTTGTAGCTCATCTCCAGAGGGGCTTTCACAAGACAACACCCATTCCCTGGGGCAAAAGGGGTGGGCTTCTTTTCTCCTCTTCTCCCTCCTTCTCTTCTTTCCACTTTTTTTGGGGGGAGCTGGGAGGTACTGGGAAATGAACCCAGGGCCTTCACACCAAGCTAGAGCTCCAGCCCTTTAAAATTTTGAGCCAAGGTCTAAGTTGCTAAGTTCCCCACGACTGGCTCAGACTTCCTCCTGCCTCAGCCTTCCAGCATGCTGGGGTTTCTTCACTCTGGCTTCTGTCCCAACTTCATCAGTCACACTGGCGTTGGATGGCATAGGGAGCAGCAGTGTCCCCAGGTTCTCATTATCCCAGCCACTGACTTGGTCAGGACAATTGGATGTGAAAGATTACTCTATTTTAGGGCAGAAATAAGAAAAAGGACAAGCATGAAGAAACACTCAGGAGAAAACGAGAAGCTGTGTCTTGCAGGCAGAAGTATCATAGCCCAAACAAGAGGGCAGCAGTGCCAAGGCCCTGCCCACCTTCCATTGTTTTATGTCTTCTCTGGTAGCTGCCCCAGCTGTGCCCACTTGATCTCATGGTAGAAGATGGGCATCAGATGCCAGGCCAGGTGTGTTCTCATGCCAGAGGATCAGCACCAGGTGCAGGGCTAGGCCCAACCTGCATGGCTTTTGCTCTGCACCTGTGGTTACCAAGTCTCCACTGTGGCTGGGTGGTGCCCAGCTGCTCGGCCCCCAGCTGCTTGGGCTATACTGTCCCACCCCAGCTTCCTAGGACAGCACTACATCTTTCTCTGTGTCCAGAGAACCTGTTCAGGCCCAAGAGCATGGTCCAGGGAGCCAGGGGCCTTGCCCTTGGCCCCAGGGCCACCTCCACATGCTGTTGGCCTATGTGAACCTGAATTGCTCCTGAAATTCTCCAGGCTCTAGCTTTCTTATTAAAAGGGGTGGTGTGGGAGTGGTTCAGAAGATGAGTCCTTCTCTTTCTCCTTCTTCTTCTTTTTTTAATTTTATGTATTTAGTACAGGGTCTACAGGGTCTCACTACACAGATTGAACTCAGTGATCCTCCTGTTTTTCAACCTCCCAAGCACTGGGATTACAGGCGCGCCCCACCACTCCCAGTCTCTGCAGCCACGCCCAGGCCGGCATGCCTTCTCATTCTTTTTTTTTTTTTTTTTTTTTT
>NW_004524779.1:260493-265226 GCF_000260255.1 Octodon degus
GCGGGGCTGGCTGGCATGTGGTGCTGGGGGATTGAACCGCGGTCCCTGATGCTTTGCTAAGCTTGTTCCAAGTAGGTGCTCTAGACCACTGAGCCATCTCACCAGCCCCCTTCTCATTCTTAATGTCCATCTTTACAAAGCTTACAATGTTCTCAGCAAGTGCAACAAGGTACCTCCTGCTTTCTTCCCTGCTCTAGGTGTGACTCCTGTGGCCCTAAGCCACACCCCTAGTTTCAGCCCTTTCTGGGGACCCTCTCCAGGGCACACCTCTTCACCCTATTCATGCCCCCAGGAAACCTTCAGCCTACTATTGTCCTCACTCAAATAACTCTTCTGGGAAGGGAGACCTCTTGCAGATGGGAAGAGCTGCAGGGGAAGCAGAGAGGAGAGGGAGGGGACCTGAAAAGAAGTGAGATGTACCACCTCCCCAGGGGAAATATATTCATTGTGTATGGAGCACATGGACTACTAAAAGCAAATAAGTGAACAGCTGTTCCATTCATGCAGGGTCTCTCCTCTCCCAACCTCTGTTCTGTTCCACACTCCTCAGGTCATGGAAGCCAAGTGTGAGTGTGATCCCAAGCCGCTCACCTTGCCCTAGAGCAACCCAGGGCCTTGATCAGGAGTCATTCAGGGCTCTCAGGAGCCTAGGGCAAGGAGAAGACAGGGTCCAGGACATCTCTGCAATGGCAGATGGCTCTGTCAGATGGAGCCCTGGGGGATCAGCTGTCTTCAAAGGGCTAAGGGTATCTTGTCTCCAGGTCAGACTGGAGCGGTTCACCTGTGACTTGGGCAGCCTGAAGAAGAAACACCCCACTGTGGACTGGGTTCAGCATTTTCTTTTCAGCTGTTTAGCCATAGCCCATAAAGGTCTGGCAGATAATCTAGAGCTTTAATTCCCACTACTGGGAAGTCCCCAAGCTGTAGGAGAGAGGAAAACAAAGACAATATGTGGTCTGTGACCCCAAGGAACTACTCTTCTGCGAATGGGGGGATCTGTGAAAGCATCCCAGCCACAGCGCGAAGGTGTGTGAGCTCTAGAAGCCAGAGGAGCTCTGCTGAGACTGTGTGGGCTTTGGGTGGGATGCAAGTGTCATGGGTGGCCACAGAGGGACAGGGAGCTAAGAAGACCAGGATTTAAAGACCGGATTCCAGTCAGGTGCAGTGGCCCACAGCTGTCATCCCAAGACTTGGGAGCCTGAGGCACGAGAATCGCCACGAGCTTGAGGCCAGCCTGGGCTACCTAATGAGTTCAACTCGTCTCACAACAATATTAATAAACAAATAAACAAATTGGGTGTCAGGAGTACGCAGGCTTTGAGGAGATGCAGTTTGGTTCTGTGTGCTCTGCTGCTAGACCTGTGACGCCACTGCTTGCCACCCCCTAGGCTGGGTTCCTGGGTGCTCCTCAGTGGCACCCTTGTGAGCTGCTGTGTGACTTTGTACCCCATCTTCCCGAGTGGTCTCTAATGAAAAAATAAATCTGAAGCAAAACTTGACTGTTTCACGGCTTACCCGAAGGCCAAATAATAATAATATAAAAACAAATCGCTTTTGAAAATGGAATTTTCCAATGGCATGTCTCCCTGAAGTTACTTCTCCTTTGCCCTGAAAACTGATTACCTCGTTAACTTCGTCACAGATAGCGGCAGCTACAGCAAAAACTCCCCTAGGTCAGCCCGGAGAGGTGTGGAGTAAGCAGAGCCAGTAGGGTTGGGCACTCCATAGAAGCCAGGAAGGTCAGGAGCTGGTGGTGAGGCCAGGGTCTTGGCACTGATGCGGACATTGATGCGACAAGCATCTATTGAGTGCCTACTCTAGAAAAGGCTTTGTTCTAGACACTGAAGCACGGTGGGGAGAGAGACAGTCAGAGAAGGGCTCTGCTCTCCCTACGTTCAAGTAGACAATATAAATGGGAAATAAATGGGAAAAAAAACCCAAGAACGATAAAAACAGGGTGGAGGGAGCTGTATAAAAGAAATAAAAATAGAGTGACGGGCTGAAGTAATTTAGGTTGGCCTCTTGAGGGGAGCTGGCCAGAGAGATTCAGTAAGAAAATGTTGGTCCTTCTTAAGGGCTTCTGTATGAAGCATAAGGCAACTCCATAGTCGCCAGAATGTATTGTGTTCATCATCTGCACATGCACTGGAGCAGTTAGATGACATGCGCTGTTTATTGAGTATTTAGTAGTAATGCAGTAGCAGCTACACTTGCCTTGTTCTCTCCTGAGGTTTGCTGGGTGGGATTAAGATAGTCCTGCCCACTTCAAGTTGAAATAAATGGAAAGAAAGAGTGTTTCTTGGGCTTAAATTGTAAGCAATGCAGATTCTCATGTGTAGAGAATGATTTCCATGAAGGAATTTGAGAGAAGTCACGTAGAAGGAAATAGGGCCACTGGACACGGAACATGTTGACCACAGATGGTGAGCAATCTTACTTGTAGTTGCTGGGAACTTTCTAGCTCTTTTCTTGTTTGTCATTTGACAGAGCTAATGCTCAGCAATGCGTCATTTCCCTCTAAAATAGCCTCTTATTTCTCTGGAAATTACACAGTGCCTAATAACCTCGCTGAGACACTCTAAAAGTCTAAGGTGACATCTGAAAACACCAAGATTATCAGCTGTTGCAACTTAATGTTCCTGAGACTTTACAGAGAGAATCACCAACAGGAGAAGCACCAGCCCAGGGAGAAGGTCGGCTCGTGCTAGTGTGACGCTGGCCTGGCCCCATGCAGGAAGGTACAGCATCTCCTCCCCCAGGGGTAACAGCTAATAAGCTCTGCTCTATGATTTATTGAGCTGTCAGTTTTGTCAATGCCACCCACATATTCCTGAAGAACAAGGTTTGAAATCTACAGTCTTGGGGCTGGTGAGATGGCTCAGTGGTCTAAAGCACCTACTTAGAACAAGCTTAGCAAAGCACATGGACCGCGGTTCAATCCCCCAGCACCACATGCCAGCCAGCCCTGCCCCCAGGTGGGTTGAGCTGGCCACACACACACACACACATAAATAAAATAAATAAATTTTTAAAAATAAAAATAAAATTGATCAGTTTAAAAAAAAAATCTGCTGTCTCAGAGTGTTTTCCTCCAAGTGACCAAATCTAACAGAGACTGGAATAATGCACAGGAGTGAAAAGAGATAACATGAGCGGTATTTTCTTAAACCTCATTATCTGTTTGCTAAACCAATTAGCTTTCTGTTCAACATTCTGCTTAGTGTTCTTTTTCTCTATGGTGAGAGGAGTCACTTTAAGTGTTGATTCTCATTTCCATTACCAGTGGGAGCCTCAACAAGTAAACAGTCACCATGTGCAGAATTAGGAGCTTACACTCACAATGCCAGATGGGAGGGAACAGAAGTATTGCTTCCTTTGTGTCCTCTTTGTGAGAGACAGAATTCATGATGACTTAGGAGTGGGAGCTCTAGCTAAGGATTTGAAAAGTCATCTTCCGAGAGACTAATGTTCTGGCTCCCAGAGGACCCCCAGTGCCAAGCAGCAGAAGAGAACTACTACTGTAAGACAGCCGTGTTTGAGGGCTACAGAAATCCGCTTTCCTTATGCCACAGGAATCACTTAGTAATGCGTACAGGCCTGCTTGGCAGGAGCTAGGAAGCTGGGGTTGAATGTCAGAGCTGCCATATGTGGAAATGTGTTAATTACCTATCTGAGAGTACTGGCATATGATCTTTTGCCGCAGCTGATTGGACCAGAACAGACATCACAGACATTCACATTCTAGGCATGTGATGTCTATTCTGGTCCAATCAGATGATGTCTCATAGGAATATGGAACTGGTCCTCAGAAACTTAGTATCCTTCTGGTAGGCCCTTGAACTATGGATTCCAGTGCCTAACCTGCTGAGAAAGACAGACAGGCTGAGGCAGAGATAGAGACAGACAGGGAGACAGAGACAGAAAGAGGCAGAGACAGAGGTAGATGGACAGAGAAAGAATTCAGAATCAGAAATAAAAGACAAAATAACTCTACAGAGAAAAATATTTGGAGAGAACAATATTGGTGCTTGTCAGTTTGCAGTCTGAATTTGTTCTCACTTTCTGCCTTTTTTTTTTTTAGACATGGTCTTGCTTTGTAGTTCAGGCTGGTCTTGAACTCATGGCCATCCTCCTGCTACCTTGGCCTCCCAAGTGCTGGGATTACAGCCATGCACCACCATGCTTGGCTCACTTCCAGCCTTTGAGCCCCATTACCTTTCTTTTCTTTTCTCTTCCTCTTCTTCCTCATCCTTTTCCTCTTCTTCTCATCCTTTTCCTTCTTCTTCTTCTTCTTCTTCTTCTTCTTCTTCTTCTTCTTCTTCTTCTTCTTCTTCTTCTTCTTCTTTTCTTCTCCTTCTTTCCTCCTCCTCCTCCTCTTCCTCCTCCTTCTTCTCCTCCTCCTCTTCCTCTTCCTCCTCCTCCTCTTCCTCTTCCTCCTCCTCCTCTTCCTCTTCCTCCTCCTCCTCTTCCTCCTCCTTCCTCTTCCTCCTCCTCCTCCTCTTCCTCTTCCTCCTCCTCCTCTTCCTCTTCCTCTTCTTCTCCTTCTCCTTCTTCTCCTCCCCCTTCCTCTTCCTCCTCCTCTTCCTCTTCCTCTTCCTCTTCCTCTTCCTCTTCCTCTTCCTCTTCCTCTTCCTCTTCCTCTTCTTCTTCTTCTTCTTCTTCTTCTTCTTCTTCTTCTTCTTCTTCTTCTTCTTCTTCTTCTTCTTCTTTCTTCTTCTCCTTCTCCTTCTCCA
>NW_004524779.1:265326-271558 GCF_000260255.1 Octodon degus
CTTCCACCTCCTCTTCCTCTTCCTCTTCCTCTTCCTCTTCTTCTCCTTCTCCTTCTCCTTCTCCTTCTTCTCCTCCTCCTCCCCCTCCTTTTTCTTCCCTAATCCAGTTTGATTGAATTCTGTTCACTGCAACCGAATGATTTCTGACTCAATAAATTAGAACAGGAAGAAACATTTTCTAGAAGGGAGCCTGAAATTAGCTAGAATCATGTTATGTTAGTCAGCTAGAGAAGTATGTGAGAGATGTTTTAATTTTACTCTTAAATTTACACAGTAAACTAAGCAGAGATGCTATAGCAGGGATGATATAATCACTTTAATAACCAAGATTAAATTTCATGCGAAACGATGTTTTCAGAAAGGGAGTCCCATCTCTGGGGATGAATGTGATTGTGGATTCCTTTCCACCTGGTAGGATTGTACCTCTATAGGAAAAGCTCTTTGGAGCAGAGTAAACTCTGTACTGAGAGATCATAGGAAGGCTATAGATGATGCATTCTTAGTTTTAATTTTTGTTTCTTAATGTTTTTAACTATCACATTGCTGCATTACAGATCATCTCAAAAGAAGCTCAGGGGCTTAAAAAAAACAACAGGAATGGTTGTTTCTGTCTCAAGGTTCCTGTGGGCCAAGGATTCAGACAGGGTGAGGCAGAGGTAGCTTTTCTTTAGTCCGCAGTGTTTGGGACCTCAGCAGAGAAGTGAGGCCTGGGTGGTCTTTAGGAAGGGGCTTCCTCCTATACATACACTGCTTGTTGTTGCTGTTGTTGGCTGGGACTTCACATGGTGCCACCGAGAACACTTACCCATGACTTCTCTTCATTTCTCCAGGTGACTTAGTTTGGGTTTCCTCACACCTTTGCTGCTGGGTTCCAAGAACCAGCCTCCTCAGAGAAGTAGGTGGAAGTGGTACTACTTTTAAGGTGTGGCCTTGGAAGTCACATAGCATCCCTTCTGCCATAATCCCAAACCCACTTCCTTCAGAGGGGAGAGATGACAAAGTTGCATGGTAGGAAAATAACATTGGATGAGAGGCATTGTTGCAGACATCTTTGGAAAGTAACAGAAATAAAAGACAATGGCGAACATTAACTTTTAAAAAGAGACATTTTGTGGAAGCCTATATATCTCACACTTCTTTAAAAGGCAGAGCATTTAGTAAAATCTGAAGTGGGCTGACTGAATGTGACAGCCCTTCAAGGGAACAGGTAACAGCAAGAAGAGGAAGTTGTACTCCAGGCTCACTTGTGGCCAGCAAGGATCTGCTAGTGCGAGAGCCTGGGAGAGGGTGGCGTCCTTCCTAGGAGAGCAGGGTGTGGGTCTTCACACTCCCAGCCTTGAGCAGTGCAGACTTCAGAAAATTCAAAACAGATGATCTCATGGTGAGAACCTCTGAAAGGGAGTACAGCTAAAAGAGGATGGCTCTAAAAATAAAATCCAGAACCTAAAATTGCAAATGATCCTAATGAGGAAGAAAAAGAGGGGAGAGACATCCAAGGGATACAGGCTCTCTGCTGATGAGTGTGGAGTTTAAGAGAAAACAAAACACACAAAGATGGAAGGCAGAGGGCAGAACCCAGAATGTTGATAAAAAATGTCACAAACTTTAAAGGGTGTCGTAGGACACCAAGACTGCACACACACACACACACACACACACACACACACACACACAATCTTGAAGTTTCAAGGAAGCCAAAAATAAATAACCAAAAAGACCCTTTTGAGTAAGGACAGAAGAACAGGAAGACAAAAGGCACTGTCTACTTCCAAACCCATAAAATAGCCTGTTAAAGCAGGGAGTTAGCCTTCTAGTTAAAATATGCACACTGCAGAAGGAAAACTCTGGAGCAAATACCATTTGTGAAATTTCCCACATGTGACATGGAGAAAGCACTGGGCCTTCACGCCCACTGTCCTTTCTTCTTCACTGTGTGCTCCCAGACTTAGGTGAGCACAGGTCCTAGGTGTCTCGGCATGGCCCGCCGGGCAGCTGTAATCACCAGAGGTGCTGCACACGCTCTCAAAAGAGCCCAGTTGGAACACTAGGCAAGCTGGGAGAGAGGCAACTACACTAGGTGGCTCCAGGGTGGCAGAAGTGACGTGTGGAGGTCCTTGTTCACAACAAAGGACAAAAAGTGCTATTGTAAGTATTAAATTCAAAGGGTTTTCCTCCCTTTCTCCTGCCTTTTTCTCTTGTCTCCTCACATTATTTTGTCATTTTGTATTGTTCTAATTAAGGAAAAACATTTAAATTGCCAATATGAATTGTAGCTTACTTTTTTATATTGTGTGATGCCATTTTTGTTATTTTATTGTGCTTTTTATAGGGCTAGGAATTGAGCCACAGCCTGAAAGCTAAAGTGCATCCATAGGGGCCGGGGAGATGGCTTAGTGGAATAAATGCTTCCCTGGCAAGCTCAAGGGTCTGAGTTCAATTCCTGGTTCCGCCAAAAAATAAAATAAACTGCATCCATAGCTTTTTAGAAATTTTTATTTTGAAACAGGATCTCATTAAATTGCCCAGCCTGGACTTGAATTTGAAATCCTTTTGTCTCAGCCTCCCAAGTATCTGAGATTACAGGCATGCAACACTGCAGCCAACATGTAATGACAGTTTTAAATGCAAATATAAGAGCATTTATGTTGTACACAGACTTTCTAAAGTGATAAAATTCATACATGTATATGTATTTTATTTGGATCAGAACAGTGAAAAATCTGCAGAGTCAACTTAATTGCTTTCATTTAAGCTTTTGACACATGAACACTCTACCAGCACTTGCTACCTTCAGCTTCTTGTACAAAAGAAAAGGTGAAAGGTTCAGAGACCGTGTGTTCTCTGTCCTGGCTCTTTCTCTCTGTGGTATGACTTCCAGGCTAAGTGACTAGCTGACACAGGGAAGCAACCCAAGCAAGAAAGGACGCAAAGGACGCGGCAGAGCTCCTTAGTCACCGGTGCTGCTTGAAACACACGCTGTAACTAAAAACTATGGTAAATGCTTAGGTTTAAAACTTATTTTTTAACATTCAGGATTTTTGCTTAATTTTCTAGCAGACAATTTACATACTTTCTTCACCCTTCCCTTTAAGTTAGTGTGGCAGTTTCATAATAAACTACTTAAAGAGAACCTTTGGTCAAGAATGGAATGAGATCACAGAAGCAAAACAAAACCGCTGCTTTTTCACTAACACTTTCACTGATCATATTCGTACAAAGACATACACTATTTATGTGGTATATGTTACAGGACTGGCTTTCCTCACTGTCCTGCGAGTGTCAGGGTGACACTTAGCTGCTGTTCTCTTTCTGGGTGGTGGGGGCCGCCCAGCTTCACATTATTTGGAGGCCCTGGATCGAAGACTCTATGGTCGTGATATCCCAAGTTGTCATGGCTCCATTAGTGCAAAATTTGCAAAAATCTTTCTTGTGTGCCTCCTACACAGACGCTTGAGTGATGCTGTTCTGGTGCAGTGTCTCAGCTGCGGCCTCCACTGTGGCCCTCTTGTTCATGTTGTAGAAGTGCCCCACGGCAGTTGCATTGTGCTGGGTGCTCTGCTTCGCAAGGTCAAGTCTGGAGTCACAGACGACAGTCACGGCCAACTGCCACAACATTGTTCTTGGAGACAAATGACATACTCAGGAGTGGAAGAAAGTTGGTTTTTAGTGTGGAGACTATGGAAAGCCACATGGATGACTCTCCTTGAAAGAAGAGCGTCTATGTCTATCTTGGCTAAGCCCGGCCCTATTTCCATGTAATGATGTGTACAGCTGGCCAGGACCTGCCCTTATCCCTTCTACTGGCTTTAAGTAATGCCAAGGTCTGGCCGAGGTACTGATGTGTAGTCTTTGAAGAAAGGTGACAGGGCAGTGTTGCCCCTACCCTGCAGCTTCCAGAAACATGTATGAGCTGAGCGGGAGGGAAAGCCATGCCCCACACTGTGGGCTGGGATCAAGTCTTAAGGTAGAGGCTGTGACTTCCCAGGGCATAAAAGATTGCACATCAGCGCTGCAGCACCAACCCCAAAACATCAGATGCTACCTGGAATTGTGTTATGCACATTATTCTTTCCACATATGCTTTTCTCTGCAAATCGCAGAGGTGATTTCAGGCCTCCTACCTGGCCCGGCTCACAGCCCTTGGGCTTCCCGCCATTCTCACAGTCACCCATCCTTCAAGCCACTCCCTTCTTCATGAATTAATAAAGCCCAGGTATGGCCCTGGGTTGAGGTCTCCTTCTAGTTAGCCATCATCCTAGCTGGACTTAGGACCCCTGCCCTCCCCACCATTTTGGGATATATAATTGTGTCCTTATTTACACCATGGGTTGCACTGGAAGTAAAAGATTGGAATTAGCTCAGTAGAATTCCAATAACTTGACTTTGGGATTACAGATATAAACTTCTTTATAAATAACGGCTCTTCATACAGACCTGAGCACTTTTTGAGCCATCAGAATAGACAATGCTATTGTGGCTGATCCAGGCCAGCTGGCTTTCACTGGCAGAGAAGCTGACCTGAGGGACCAAGCCACCAGTGCCACTGCCACAGAATCCTGACATCAGCTGGCCAAAAGGCATCTTGTTGTCCCATGTGGTGGCTCGCTTTTCATCCATGTAGGCAGAAAACACTCTGTATTTTAAGTCATGCAATCCTGCTTCCGGCCAAATGCTGCTGGGATGCCAATCCCAGCTGAGGACCACAGAGCCAATCGGCGTTTTAATGTGCTTGCGTCCCCACCAGGAACAAACAGAAACAAGCCGTGCTCCACTTCCCACAGCAAATTCGTTCTCTAGAGGGGACCACTTCACAAAAGTGGCTTCGCAGTTAGCCCGCACCATCACCAACGCTGGCTTTCAGACTCCATCTTTCCAACTCCAGATACAGGGATTGTGGTCGACTCTGCAAGTGACAGTTCAATCACTCTTGGGAGCCCAGTCAATCCTCGCGATGTGTCCACTGTGCTTGAGTTCATGAGTTTTTGCCTACTGGTTCCCATTCTTAAAGATGTGTGCTTCGTGATTACTGGGGCTGAGGGCGATCTAGGAATGGTCCCTGTTCTAGGCATGACAGGTGACTGGCTCTAGTGGAAACTGATGCGGGGACACATTCTTAGGGTTTTCAAAGAATAGAAAGCTGATGTCGGGGTGGTCTAGAGGGGCTCGAAGTGAAGAATGAAAGATGTCGGTCAGTTGAGAATAGGCAGATGCCAGTGGAAGACCTTGAATCTATTACAGTAAAGGACAGATTGACCCCAACCCCCTTAAATTCCTTCTCTTCACTTTGAGAACACTTATCCCATCGTTCTTGCCACTTTCAGAAGCAGTTCTGCAAGTCCTCTTTCATGAGTGTCATTGATTGTATTATGTTGGCTGCCTGAGTGTCCTGAATCAATTCAAAAATACCTATTTAGGGAGAGCTTCCTGCTACCCTGTGCCGGCGGGACCAGTCCCTCAGGCCGCCCCCCACCACTCCGCCGTATCTCCCCACCCCTCCCGCCGAGTAGGAATTTCTGCCAACTTCCCCAGTCCCAGTCCTAGCCCAGGTCCGGTGAGTGTGTGGAGAGCTTCCTGCTAACCTGCGCCGGCGGGACCAGTCCCAGCCCAGGCACAGTATGGGCCAGACCCTCTCCCACCCCCTCGGGCCGCCCCCCACCTCTCCGCCATACCTCCACAACCCCTCCCGCCCAGTAGGAATTTCTGCCGACTTCCAGGAACCCCCAGACCCAGTCCTAGCCCACGTCCGGTGAGTGTGTGGAGAGTTTCCTGCTAACCTGCGCCGGCGGGACCAGTCCCAACCCAGGCGCAGCGTGGGCTGGACCCTCTCCCACCCCCTCGGGCCACCCCCCACCACTCCGCCGTACATACCCCACCCCTCCCGCCCAGTAGGAATTTCTGCCGACTTCCGGGAACCTCCAGACCCAGTCCTAGCCCACGTCCAGTGAGTGAGTGGAGAGCTTCCTGCTAACCTGCGCCAGCGGGACCAGTCCCACCCCAGGCACAGCGTGGGCCGGACCCTCTCCCACCCCCTCAGGCCGCCCCCCCACTCCACTTTAGCTGCCCCACCCCTCCCGCCTAGAAGGAATTTCTGCCGAGTTCGGGAACCCCCAGACCCAGTGCTAGCCCAGGTCCACAGCGGGAAGGAGCTGAGCACAGCAGCCAGACCTAAGCCAGACGCAGCTGGATAACTCCAAACTCTGTAGAGCTCCACCTGAACTTTAGTACGTGTGAA
>NW_004524779.1:278303-296581 GCF_000260255.1 Octodon degus
TAACTACTAAGAAGAATATATGCAGTGTATTATTTGTTGAAACTGTACTTCCGATTTGATTTGAAACTGTCTCATTGCTGTTTATCAATAAAACTTTGGAAAAAAAAACCTATTTAGCCAGGCACAGTGGTATACGCCTGTCATCCCAGTATTTGGGAGGCTTGAAGCAGGAGGATTGCTGTGAGTTCGAGGCCAGCCTGGGCTACAGAGTGACAAAGAGAGTTGAAGGCCAGCCTTGTTAAACCTGCAGTCTCAGCAGGACCCAACACCTCTAGAGCCTACCATATGTTGTGGGGCATCCTGCCACAGCACTGTGGGGAGCAGACTCCATTCTGAGTCAGGATGTGGTGTGGGCAGGTGACTCTGGGAGAGCAGGCCTTGTTCTGCTTCTCCCCAGGATTCTTGTACTCCATGGGGAGGTCTCAGATCGTCTCTCAAGTCCCTTGAGACAAGAAGATCCCATAATTTGGGGACCTTCTGTGTCCCACTGCTGTTGACACCTGGGCCATGAGAGAGGTTTGTTAGATCAGGGGGTGGGAAGTGGACCCTGTGATTCCCAGAACAAGAGAGCTTCATGGTACTCTGCTCCCACCTGTTTCTAGCTGTTTCTCTTCAGGGTTATGAAACAGAGTTCTGGGGAATTGGGACAATACCAGTCCTTAGGGGAGCATTTCACAGGAAATTGGCCTAACCCAGACCCTAGGGTGCTCAGAAAAGGGAAGGTGTGGTGCTGACAACAATAGCAGGCGCATGAGGCTGTGGCCTGAACCCAGGAACACAACCTGCAGCTTCTCTGCGCCTCCTGCTCTCTCACTGAAGGGCCATACTGGGGCTTGGGGAGCTTCTGATGCCCCAAACTATTGCATTGGCAATTCATAGGTGAAGGGGAGGAGGAGCTTACTGCTATGAAAACAAATAGGATTCCAGCAACTAGGAGACAGTAACTAAACTGTGACCGGAAGATCAGAGCTTTCATTGAAAGGTGGAAGGCTGAGAGGAGAAAGGGAGGGAGAGAGGGGGAGAGAGAGAGAGACTGAGATTTCTGCTTTAGTGCAGTAGAGAAAGGGCTCTCTGAATTTATGCCACCTTTGTCTTGCTCTGCTCCTATAGGCAAGAAGGGCCCCAGCCTTCCCCCGCTTCCCCCCAGTTCACTGAAGTTATTAATTCCGGGGTTAATCCTTTCCTTCCGTGCCAGGAGGGGGTAGGGAGACCTCAGGCATGTAAGTCTTTGATCTGGGGCTGAGTAAAGAGAAAAACTTCTATAAAACTGTCAGGGAGATAGGAAGGGGCCTTGAAAGAGAGGTCATAAGTAGGCAGTTTACCTTTGATCAGTGGCCCCAGGTCCTTTTAAAAGCCCAGGATTATGGGTTTAGAAGTGTCCCTCATGTGTCCCCACTGGAACCCTGTGACTTAAAAACAATTAGATTACTCTAAAAGTTTAGAGAGATTGAGCTCAAAGGACTTTAATTTTCATTAAAGAAGAGGAGAAAGGAAGAAAGGAGAGGGAGGGGAAAGAGAGAGAGAATAAAATGAAACAAAACAAAACAAACAGCAGCCCAAACCATGAAGTTGATCCCTATGTAAGTTGGAATCCAGTCTGTTTCTTTCTGTGTAATAGTATACTTGCTGGACTGGCAATTCCACTAAAATCACTGACTCATGAGGATCTAAAATGAATTTTCCCCCTTCCCTCACCCCACTGGCCAAGGGAACAAAGCCTTGTCTGTCTCATTGTTGGATTTTTATTTCAGGCTATTAAGACATCAGAAAAATGGAATCTCAGTCTGGTGCTTTTCACCTGGGTATGAACAGATACTCGCGCTGACAGCTGGCTTCCAGTGCGTCGAGTGCATGTGGGCAAATGTCACTAAGGCCGGCTCACTCATGGGACACTGTCTGGGGCTGGGGTTTCTATGAAGATCTCTTCCTCTTCCCTCCTCCCGTTCACTGAGCACACATCCCTTGGGCAGGTCTGTGAGCAACGTTGTCCCTGCAACAACACGGGACCTGCACACCTCAGCATCTTATTTCCTGCTGCGGTGCTGCCTCTCCTTTTGTATATATCAGGTGAGAGTCAAACCCACATGCCCGGGAAGCTGGTGAGTTTGCCTGCATTTGCAACCCCTAAGCTGCACTCGGATGGGACTCAAGGAGTCACCCAGAGACCCTCTCTTCCTTGTCTGTGTGAGCACTTTTGTGCTCTTGGGCCTGGCTCACTCGCCAGCACTTTTTGGCACCCACCAAAATGGGAGTGGAATCAACCATTCCACTGCCCAGTGCGAACCCCTCAGGGCAGGTCTGCAGCAGGTCTAGCCTTAATTGTACAATTATGCAATGCATCATCAACCCCTGGGTGGGGACAACAAGCCTCTCGTGGACAACTGAGACATTCTTTTTACTATGAGACAGCCCATATAAAACCTGCATTGGTCCTACAGAAAGCCCTGACATCCACAGGGAGGCCCTAGAGCTCGGAGCTTGGACAGCAGCTCACTGAGAACTACAGGGTCCCTTCACACTCACAGCAGACTCCAAAGGTGGTCAAAAGTAACAGAGGGTGACCAGGCATCTGTTGGGGGATGTGGCTCAGTTGCAGAGTGCTTGCCTGGCATGCACAAAGCCCCAGGTTTGATCCCCAGCACTGAAAGGAAAAAAAAAACCCAGCCAAATCAGCAGCAAGAATGTGAGAAGTCTGGTCCACCTGCCAAGAACATCCCTACGCACCCAGACAACAGTTGTCTATGCCTGTTCTCTTGGGCACTCCCGAGACTCCTGAGCTCCAGGGTTCATATGTCAGAGGAAATGTCAATTGAGAGTGTCCAGCCTGCCTGAGGTTTTGACTCTCCTGACTAGAAGTGTGTGTGTGTGTGTGTGTGTGTGTGTGTGTAGCACACCTGTCATCCCAGGACTAAAGAGGCTGAGGGAGGAGGATTGTCAGGTCAAGGCCGTCTCAAAAATAGTAGTAGTAGTAGTAGTAGTAGTAGTAGTAATAATAATAATAATGACAATAATGATAATAGAAGATAAATACAACTTGAGATTTTCCATTACTGAGTCACTATCTCTTCTTTTTTTTTTTTTGGCCAGCTCAGCCTGCCCTGGGGGCATGGCTGGTGTGGCATGTGGTGCCAGGGATTGAACCGCGGTACACTATGCCTGCCTAAGCTTGCCTAAGAAGGTGCTTTAGACCGCTGAGCCCCCCATCTCTTCTTTTTTGCCCTCAGCTACACACACACATACACACACACATACACACACATACACACACACGCACACACACACATACACACACACAATTTCATCTTCCTCTCATGCTCATCATTGAACCCCGAAGATTCTTTTGCTGCTTCTGCCCTGTGGTATGCAGCTTCCTGGGTAAACTCCAGATGCTTGCGTATATATTTAAATACTCAATAGCTGAATCTCTTTGACTACAAACCTCTGGTCAGGAAAGTCAAAACCTCAGGCAGGCTGGACACTCACAATTGACATTTCCTCTGACATATGAACCCTGGAGCTCAGGAGTCTCGGGAGTGCCCAAGAGAACAGGCATAGACAACTGTTGTCTGGGTGCGTAGGGAAACTCTTGGCAGGTGGACCAGACTTCTCACATTTTTGCTGCTGATTTGGCTTGTTTTTTTTCCCCCCTTCAGTGCTGGGGATCAAACCTGGGGCTTTGTGCGTGCCAGGCAAGCATTCTGCAACTGAGCCACACCCCCGACCCTCTCTGGCTTTTCCAAGAGCCTCTTTCTGTGTCTCTGGCTTTGTTTCAGCATCTCACACCTGGTGCACACACAGTCTGGGCCATTGTAAGTGGGGCATCATTTCTACTCCCCCTCATCAAGACCTCATCCAGGTGGTGCTCTGATTTTACACACATTCTCCTGGAGGTGGCTTGTTATCGTGAACCTGTGCCTGGAACAGGGTCCAGAATGGCAGGTTGTCAAAGGCCCAGAAGTGGTTGGCTGCAGAAAGGCTGGAGAACTCAGTCCTGTGGGGACAAGAATAGTAGGGCAAGCTAGAAGAATGGCATTCTTTGGAGAGGCTATGACTTCTGTTGTGTCCAGATTTCTCTGGGCTTCGCAAAAATAGACCCTGGGGCCCTTCAGGTACTGTCATAAAGGAGAGTCCTTTGCTAGAAATCAGGGAGGTAGATCAGAACCAGGAGAAGGGATTAGAAATGGGAGGCCCTGCCAGGCCCAGTCCAGGGGAGCTCACACCCCAAGAGCTGGAGGTAAGTCCAATGCCACAGAGATAGGACTGGGCAAGGGGCTCAGAAGCAAAGGCTGCAGGCTTGCAAAGGCCCAGCTCCCTGCTTTCATACTCAGCAACATTGGAAAGGCCCTGAGCTGCCCTTGGCAGCTTCTCAGTCACCCTGGCCTGAAAACTTGGGATCCCCATCCAGGGATCTTTCTACAGCTTTCCACCATCAGCAATTCCTCCAGTGCAGACTCCTTAGTCGCTGGCCAGAGGAGCTGGAAGGGAGCCAGGGTGGCTCATTCTTATCCACAGAAATCCTAACAGCTCAACTCCACCTTCCTCAGGAAATCCAAAAGACAAATCTTTTCCTTTCTTCTTTTCTTTCATTTCTAGGGCTGGGTATGGAACCCAGGGCCTTGCACATGTGGGACAAATGCTCTACCACTGAGCTACATCCACCTCCAGCACCATTCCACTCTCGTCGGGGAACAGAAGTGTGCACTGAGCTCCTGCCCCCTGGGCCTGGGAATAAGTCTTCCCCTAATTCTCCTTCTCAGGCCTCTCTCAGGCCCTGATCCTTTCCTTAGTCCTGCACCTACCAGAGACGCCTTCTGGACTCTCCATGCTTGCACCATCAGACTCAACCCTTTCCTGCCAGAGTCCTTCGATTGCCCTGGAGACCTGGACATGCGCTCATTGCTTTGCTTCTGTACCAGGTTACAGTGAAAATCTCTTTCTGAGCACAGCACTATGCTCTGCACAGAGCAAGAGGCTCTGTAAATTTTTATTGGATAAATGAACAAAAGAAAGACAGGATGAAAGAGCACAATGAAGGAGGTACAGCTGGGTGCATGTGGGTGTCCGATGGCAAAGCAGACACCCACAAACAGTTGGGCATGTTGTGCCAGGTGCCCCCTGTGTGTCAGGCACGGAACTGGAAGGAAGGACTCACTGCTGCTCCCTTGCCTTCTTGCAGCCAGGAGGGCTTGCTTGCCCTTGCCCTTGGCCCTCGTCAGACCTACCGCTCCTCATGCTCAGGCCTTACCAAGTGCAGGATGAATGTCCACACCAGTGGTGTCATCAGTTCTCATCCTAGACCATCCGCTCTTTCTTAGAAGGTAAATCATCCCAACCTACACTGGCTCCTGTTCTCTGCAATGGCTTCCTCGTGCTTGCCACACCCCCCAGCAGCGCTACCTTCTCTGGACGTCTTCTCTGGAGGCTCCAGTGCCTCCTTTTTCATGTGAGCCTCCTTGACCATGAGCCAGAGTACATCTCTTCAACTGGCCCTTCAGTCCCTTGCTTGCTCTCTGGTGGCCCTTTTCTCCTCTTAGCTTTGTCTGGAGGATTTTTTTTTTGTTTTGTTTTTTAAAAAAGATCCCCTGTCTGTCCTCATGTGCAATCTTCTCTTGCCATGGTTCCAGGCCCTCAGCTTTGCCTGGGTGGTTTCTTCATCTAATTTCCCAAGAAAGTCAAAGTAGCAGACTGGAAATGCAAATGGGGCAGCGGGGATGGGGGCAGTTCCAAATGCTGCGCCAGGAGCAGTCTCTTGGAGGGCAGCTTAGCCTAGGCTGAGCACCCCACCCTCCAGCACCAGCTGTACTGAGATCAACTGCAAAGCCAAGGGTGCTGGAGCTCTGGAGGCTCCAACCCTGGGCTGGGATGACCGGTGGACTGGGATTGTAACCCATTCATACATGCATATGTACACATGTACACACACACACATGTCATGGAGCAGTGACCTCTGACTCTATTCTAGGTGGACACAGTCTCAGATGAGACTGAGAGCCAGGGAGATGGCTCGGTACAATAAGTGTTTGCCTGGCAAGCGCAAGGGCCTGAGTTCAATCTCTGGTTCCGCCAAAAAAAAAGAGAGAGAGAGAGAGACTAAGAAATTGGGACTGATGTCATAAATTATGCTTATGCAGTCACTGTAGGTGTGAGAGGTGGTTTAGTATTTAGCTCAATAGGCAGTTCACAAGGGACAGGGTCTAAGATGGTGTTGGGAAGTTCAGCCTTATATGGAAAACAGCGTAGATGGGTTAAGAACTAACTCAAGCTGTACAGATAACCAAGCGCTGAAGTTTATTTATTTAATTTTTTTCAAGTGCTGAAGTTTAAAAGCGAACATGGAGAAAATGGTAGTCTTTGCAGTAAGAACAGTTAACTCTGACCCCAGGAAAGAAATTCCTTAGATAGAACAAGAAGCACCAAGTGAGCAGCCTCTCCCTACATCTGGGTGAGGGGCTAGGTTTCCAGGAATCTAAAGATTGTGAGCAATTGCTTTTTCTCTGGAACTCTGAATTAGTAAGTCTGAGCCCCAGATGGTTAGTTTAAACCCACAGGGCTCCTTGTGATCAGCAATTGCTGCATGGGGGCAAATTCCCATGCTTTGCTATCCATCAGAGACCTAGGTGAAGAGCCCACCAGGAACTTTCTTTCTTATCCTTCCAGTAAACACTCCCCTTAACTGCTTCCTTCTCTGCAATTTTATTCTTCAACAGCATGAGACACCTGCCCAGCTTGGATGAAAACACAGGGACCAGGGCGGTTACATTAGAGAGGAGGTAGGGCTATTTGACTGCCTCAGGGTGACATTCCATGAGGAAGGTGCAGACAGCTCTTTGCCTCTTGGGTTCACACCCCTTCTCCCCTCTGCTTCTGTTCCAAGAGAGGATTATGGTGGCAACAGGGCTGCCACAGCTCCAAGGAGAAGGAAAGTGTTTTATTCCCCCAGCTCTATCCCTGTGATGTCAACTTAGTCTGGCCTTTTTCTTCCTTTAAAAGCATCTCAACCCTGCACCCTGCACAGCCCTCTCTTCCCTTCCCTCCCCCTTCCTCTTCTTTCACCCATCTCTTTTCTGGTTATAGCTACCTATCCCTCCCCTGATATCTTCAGATTTAGGGAGGCCACAGATCTGCCACCCTGGCCCCAGGCTTCTGAGCTGTCCTTTGTGTCCTTGTGTCTGTCCTACACCCCAAGCAGTCTCTGCTATTAACAGTTTAGAAATAAATCTTCCTAGAATTATCCTAAATTGATAGTGTTTTTCTCCTGGCTCAGCATTTTTTGTCTGTCTCATCGACACCTGCCTGATCAATACAGATACAGATGCCCCTCAACCCAACAGAACCATCATAAACAAAAGACCCTAAGCTGAGATGCACTTAATACACCTAAGCTGCCAACCAGCCACTATCACTTCGCCCAGCCTCCCTTAAACATGTTCAGAACCCTTTTGTCAGCCCACGTTGGGCAAAACCATCTAACATAAGGTCGATTTTATAATGAAGTGTGGACTATTGCCTTCGGCAGCTCTGTCACTACAACCAATAGCTGAGATAAGGAAAGAGGAAAGGCTTATTTGGCTCACACTGAGCCTTTGTCCACACTAGACCTGCTGCTTTTTGGCCTCTGCTGGGGGAGCTGGATAGCAACAGCGGGGAGAGCATGGGGCACAGCAAATGGCTTACTTCACGTTCAGGAAGCAAAAAAGAAAGGAAAAGGGGGCCAGGCCTCACAGTTCCCTTTGGGGTCCTGCAAGACCTGAGGACCTCCCACCAAGCCCTGCCTCTTAAGGGTTCTAGCCATCAAGCTTCCTTTAGGGCCACAGGCTAGGGACAAAACCTGAAAAAATAGACCTTTGGGGACATTGGAGATCCAAAGGACAGCAAATACCTCGTGTAATTTATGACCCACTATCCTGAAAGCAAAGTGCAGAGCAATTGTGCGGGTACACTTTCACACCATCATAAAGCTGAATGATCCTAAAGCCAATCACCATAAATCGGGGACCCTTTGATGATTTCGTTTTGTCCAGAGCTCAACCAAACTGGGATGGAGGACAGCTCTGTGCTGTCAGGTGTCAAAGTAGTAATCCTAATGAGTTCAAGTAAAAGTGACAAAACAGTGATGCTTTTAATCCCTTCCTGAAGCCATAGGGTCACCAAGAGTCTTAAACTGAAGAAGACCTGGGCTCTTCAGTTTCCCAGTGCAGCTACAGCTGCGCACCCCAGGGGGCCTAGTGAGTGAGCACCAAAGGAGGCTGCTCCCTGCTGGGTGGGTAGGAGTGGGAAGGCTGGGCACAGAGCCATTGAGCAAGGGGTGGGGGTGAGCAAGCAGCGTTACACATGGCCTGTCAGGCCAACCTTCGTCATCCTTTCTAGTCCAGCCAGAGCAGTCACACAGTTACCATACGTGCTTGCCTTCGCTGGGGACTGAACTGGGGCCTTGTGCGTACTAAGTGAGCACCCTTTGTGTTTTCAGGTGGAATCTCACTCCAGGAATCCTGCCTCAGCCTCTTTGGAGGCTGAGATTATAGGAATGAGCCATTGTGCCCAGCCACACACAGGTTCGTTTGTTTGTTTTCCCATAATTTTATTGATAAACAAATAGCAATGAGACCGTTTCAAATACACACAGGTTTTTAACCAGGAGCCGAATCCTTAAATCTGTACACATGGGAAATGTAGGAAACACACCAAAACACTGGCAATGGCTTCTCTAAATCAACGTTGTCTAATAGGGATGCACACACAAGGAGATCAGAATGTATAGTGAATGTTTAAATTTTTAAAATGTATTACGGTGAAATACACATCACCATAAATCCCCCTTTAAAAATCTCCTCCTTTCTTAAAACCATCCTTCTTGCCACTTTCTGAAGCATTTCTGGAAGTAAGTGCTCTTTCCTGAGTGGAAAGCTGAAACAGGATGATCATGAATTTAAGGGCATCTTGGATGACACAGTGAGTCCCTGTCTCAAAAAACAAATGCATAAATCTATCCCCATCATCTGTTGCAACCAAGAGGAAAAGGGGCTGTTCCTATGCTGAAGGAGCGGGCTGGAGAGCATTGTCCAGGCAAGGGCGGAACTTGATCCGGCCTTGGATCCTCAAGAAAACAAGGTAGAGGTTGGTAGGCACAGAGCATGCGCAAGGGTGGCACGAGGACTGGCTGAGGCCTCTGCGCTGCTGAAGGCTGCTGCCTGCACAGTGCTAAGCCGAGCTGCCCTAAGAGCTCAGCTTTGACAGGAATCTCATTGAACCCCATTTGAAAACTATGCAGCTGTTTCTAAGTAACTCCACGTATGTTTCAGGGAATAAGTAGAACACTACATATTAGTAGCAGATAGTGCACAGTCCTAGGGTTTTACAACATATTTGCAGGCTGGAAGCTGGTTGGTTGATTGGCTGGTTGGTTATTTCCCTAGTTGGTTGGCTGGTTGTTTGGTGTGGAAACACTTGTAGAAGAAAGTAGCCAAGAATTTCCCTTGTGTATACTGGGGATCGAACACAGGACCCTGTGCTTGCCAGGCAGGTGCTTATGCCACTGAGCTCTTTCTCCCCACCCCTTAAAAAAAAAAAAATTCCCTCATGTTGGTTTGGAAATGAAAAGAACCCTGAATTGGCCACTGGTGTTCCCTTCCCCCACTCAGGGTGTGACCTTAAGCAAGGTCCTTCCTTACAGGGACACCATACTCCTCCACAGACAGGGATTAAATTGGAATGACAAGATGATCTCTAGGACTCACTGCAGTAAAGCATTTTGCAGTTGCGCCTCTGGAGGAAGATTTAACAGTCTAGAAACCCAAATATGAATCTGTAAATGACTCCCAAATCTGATTTCTGGGACAGCTGGGCCAGAAGAGGAGGACAACCTGCCTTCATCGCCAGGACCTACGTCGGGTGGACCTACGTCGGGTGGAAAAGGACTGCCCAGAGCCAAGGGCCTGATTAGGCAGGATGCAGGGGAGCCACCCGGCTGACAGCGTTAGCAGGCAAAATACTGCTGAGTTTTGTTTCTATTGGAAAAATCTTTTTTTTTTTTTTTTTTTTTTTTTTTTTTTTGGTGGTTTTTTTTTTTTTTTTTTTTTTTTTGTCTGAGGCAATGTTTTCCACGGCTCCAGGGGGCTGTGGTCATTTCCTAACAAGATTTTCCTATTTTGTGCAGCTGTGGTCTGGCACTTGAGACACTGAGTGTTTTTAAACTGAAACTCACTTAAATTCTTCAGGACTGGAGGCTGGTGGGCAAGCTCAGGAAGGGCCCGCTGCCCTTGGAGCTACGGCATCTGCCCCATGGAGCACTGTGCTTCTTCCAGTGCTTTGGAAGTTCAGGGTCAGATGCATAAAAGCACAGATCATTAGAGCTGTGAGGCCCACTAGAAGTCACCTAGTATACTTTTTTCATTCTATAGAAGGGAAACTCAACCCCAGACAAAGAGGACTCTTCCCAGGCCACATCTTCAATTAGACAGAAGACCCCTTTCCTGACTCTGTGCAACTCGATTTTGAACCTAAGGCACTGAGTGCTGCCTCCCAGCACTTTTTATTCTTTGAGACAAGGTCTCACTAAATCACTGAGGCTGGACTCCATCTTGCTGTCCTTTTGCCTCAACCTCCCAGAGTCTAGGATTACAGGCCTGCACCACCCTTCTCAGCTTCTCCTGACTCTTCTTAGGAACCCGCTGGGCCTGGAGCCAGCAGGGCTGTCCTCTATACTCTCCGCCTTGGAGGGGAAAGGTGGGGTACAGTGAGGTGATGTGGGGAGAGATGGAATTGAACTTGCTATGGGTGGTTTACTGGCTTCAGCCTTTCTGTTGCTCCTCACCGGCACCCGGCACTTCCTGTTTCCTGATTATTCCATCCCAGTCCTTTAGGTTTCAACTCAGTGCTTACTGGAAACCATGGGTGGAATCCACAGACATCAAAGTCGTCTAGTAGAGACTCACTTCTCAGACCTTTTACTGAGGGAGATGCAAATGATATTTTTCTCTGCACTTAACCCCTGATCATCAGGCAAGGACTGTGAGGAACAGGACCACCCGTCCCCACCCCAAATTAAAAAAAAAAAAAAAAATTGTTTGGAGTACTGGGAACTAAACCCAGGACTTTCACCATGAGCTATATCCCCAGCCCTGTCCTTTTATTTCAACACAAGGTCTGGCTGAGTAAGTCGCTGGGTTACCCCCAAGGCTGGGCTCAGACTTGCAGTCCCCTTGCTTCGGCCTCCCAGAGTGCTGGGGTTGCGGGCTTGCACCACACCTGGGTCAGGAGTCAGTCTTGGAGAGTTCTGGCTCCTGCACTAATGAAGTCCCTTTCTCGGCTTTGTTTTTCTGTTGCTCCGCCTGCACTGCCTGTGAAGCACGTGAGGTACCATCAGCCTCAAAGCCTCCACTAAGTCCTCCTGATCCCACTGAAGACGCACACCCTGGGAAGGGATCACAGGCTGAGCCACAGGTGTGACCGAACACCTGGGTCTGCACTTTTGTCACTTTCAGGAACCACAATGGCTCAGGGATTCCCTTTTTACCAAGTGACGGGAGAGGAGTAGATAGCGGTGAAAGTTAATGTCTTGGGTCTTTCTGTAGAGTCTTTTGCAAAATATCAGGCACCTGGTTCAGGCAGTCCTTTGTCAGGTTGTCATTCACTTGTTAAAGGTGCACTATGTAGGCCTTAAATGTCAGCTTCTTGTCTCTGAAAAGGTGGGACCCGGTAATCCCCTGTGCGCTGCAGCCTGGACTCCTCCAGAGCTGCGGCCCCTGGCTCTGGGGCCCAACAGATGGGTACCCTAGAAGCACCCGGCCAGGAAACATCTGCTCAGTACTAAAGATTTCTGGATTTTGGTCGGTCTGGGAATTTAGCATGTGTCTTTCCTGAGGGCAGTTCCTTACTCTTTCTTCTGATATATTCAAAAGACGAACCTCTTGAAAAGTACAATCAGATACGAGCTTTATTCCCACACAAGGGTCTATTTTCCTGGAAGCTCTTCTTATATCTACCCAAGCGCCTTGTCTCTCCTGTTAGCTAACCTGGTTCTTGGCTCCTGCCTGCTAAAGCCCTTCCTCCCCTCCCTTAGGCTCCACATGCTTAATAATGTCCCATTAAGAGTGTGCATCTCCCTCAGCTGTCCTCTAACTTTCAGAATGTGTTGTCCCCTCCATAGTGTTGGAAAAAATACAAATTAAGCTTGAGTGCGGCTGGAGGGGTAATGGGCCTGGCTTTAGCAGGGAAGACGAAACAAAGACTCCAACCGTTTGTATCTCCTGAAAAATCCTGCTGAGAGCTCAGATTCGCCTGTTGGGTAAAGCGCTTTGTTTCAGGCTCCCCTGCTACCTGAATTGTCTTCCCCATGCCGACTTAAGAGACACTGAACTGGAGGTTCATCTCCAGGGCAAGGGAGGGCGATTGCAGGTGCAGTCACCATCAATCACTAGAGTGATAGCTGGAGATTCAAGAGAGGGGGAGGGCTGTGCTTCAGGGCTGATCAGGAGCTGCTATTGCCACAAACAGTGGGGCATTTTTGGTGCAGATTGTTTTAAATATGCGATTTCTTTTTTTTGTCTCCTGTCCATTCTGGCCACATAGTAATTATTATCAAATATTTTTTGGCTGTCTATTGATAAAGCATGTGGTTCCTGCCCAGGATTTCCACATTATCACTCTTGATTGGCCTAGATGAAATACACACAGAGAAATGAGTCGACTTTAGAAGTGGCTTATCCTCCAAGCCTTACATAACTGCACAGTGATCTTGGCTGTGTTCCTACCCAGATACTAGGCTGAATGCTGCCAAGACATGCCAGCCAATTCAGACTAAGATCTCATTTGACACCTCCCCCCCACCACTAAATTAACACATTTCTCAGGCAGCATTCAGAACAATAGTCCTCAATACTGGCTGCAATTAGAATCATGGGGGAACCTTTTAAAAAAGAAAAAGAAAAAAAAAAAAAAGAATACCCAGGCCTCACTCCAAATCAATTAAAATAGATTTTCTCAGGGTGAGCCTCAGACTTGGGAATTTTTATATCGCATCTGCGATTATAACAATGTGCAGCTGTAGATGGGGATTGCTGTTTTAAATATGACCAGAATGAATGATTATTGGTTTTGTTTGCATACCAACAATTAATTTAATATTTCTATAAAACTTGAGATAGTCACACTTGGAGTCAAATAGAGTCTGCAGGAAAGTTACCCCTGAAAGTTAGCAGCCAAATTGCACAGGAAAAGAACAAAAGCAGAAGTTTCTGTCCCAGTGCTACCTAGGTTAGCCAGGTCTTTGGAGGTCTGAAAGCAATAATGTAGACAAATAAATCTGGCCAAATAAGAGGTACCAAGCAGTTTCCTAACTAGTAGAAGAGGATGCTTCTCCACCCCATGCACCCCTCCTCTCCCACACTTGTCCCCTGGGCAGATCTGAAGAGAGCTCTGTTTACTGTACAAGGCCAAGCTGCAGCAAAGGCATCCTGGCTGCCCTGCTGAGATAGGGCCTGCTTTCCCGAACTGATTTGCCAAGTTCCTGTGTCCCCAACTGGTCCTTCTCATAGAGAGGTCCAGTTTGAAAATCTTACATCTTCACTCTTTGGAAGAATGTGAGAGATGTCCCACCTCATAAGCACATTTATAGCTCCTTCTCTCCTATAGAAAACAAACCCAACTCCTCTTTGAAAATGTGCAAATAGTTCCCACTTGTCTGGAGAGCAGGTTTCTCCCCAGGTTTGGGGAAATCTGAACACAATGACACATGGCTGCTGGATGACAGCTTTGCTGATGACAAGGGTCACTGGTTCCTGGCCCAGACAAAGCTGCCTGCATGGCTGTGTTGGGGCCTGGAGGGTTGGCCTCCTGCAGAACCATCCCCAAGGCTGCAGGAAGTGGCGCTTTCCTGTGTGCAGAGACCTCAAGGAGCACAACTGAATGAGGGGCATGGTGGTCTGTCTTGAGCCTTCTCGTCCTCCTCCCAGCCCTGTCCCAGGTACCCACTAATTTTAGTTCAGACCTCTATTTAGCATGGGACAGCAAGATCATCATGTTCCCCTTTGGGAAATAGAAACTGAACAGTCTGGATCCCAGAACAACTGGCTGCTGAACCTAGGTCCCTTAGGATCTTTCTCATTACCAAGATCACCTGGTCCCTGGAGCAAGTCTTCATCTGTCACTTTCAAGGTAGTCAGATGTCTTAGGGACCAGTAAAATGCTGGTCACACTCATAAGACACTGTCAGTCCATCTAATATAGACACATAGCATTAGCACGAGGAAGAGCCTCTTACATCACTGATGAGACCGGAAAGAAGGCTCAGGGAAAAGAAGGGACTCTTTTGAGGTCACACCAATTAATGACAAAGGTAGGATGAGAACTCAGAAACTAACTCTCAAATCATGTTCTTTCTAGCACCCTTTGCTGTCAGATTTTAATGAGCACCAGAATGTGCGTAGAAATTAATTAAAATACTCTTTTCCCAGAAGAGAAGGCTGCCCATAAGTAAGATTGTCATTTAGAATGTGCAAAAGACCAATGCAGGGCTTGTGCTGGAGAGAAATAGATGACACCCCAAGGACAGGGGTGCAGCTGGCACAGAGAGATCCTCACACCAGATGTGAACACAGAATACCAAAGCAGCCGGGAAACTTTCCCTGGCTCTCTGGAGGTCAGGAAAGAACCAGGGAAGAGGCTGAGCCAAGTGTCCTGGAATTAGACGTGGAACTATTCTGAGAAAGAAGAGAGAAGTCAGAGAGAAAAGCTAATCCCTTCTTAGTAGCTGCTCTTTGTTCGGGACACAAGCTGAAGCAAGCAAGAGGAATTTCTAGCCCAGAAGCCCCAGTGGGAAGTCTGGTCAGTTGATTCATTTAACCTATTGCCAGCCAGCTGAAGAAGGAGCTGCACGGACTGAAGGGGAAATTTTTATTATTTCGTTTTATGGAGGAAAGACAACTCAGGAATGAAACTGCAATTTTGTTCATTCTCAGATCAATCTTTCAGAAGGGAAAGAGGTCCCTCGGTGAAGAGCAGGGGACAGAGTCCCCGGCAGCTCCCTCCTCCCCTCACTCTGGAAAAACACCAGCAAGGAAATTTGCCTTGGCTCTTTCTGTGTATCAGTGTAACCTGAGCACCTAGGAAGCCCCAGGGCTTGGCATCTGGTGACTTGGCCCCTCCTAATAAGCCTGCCTTCCCTCTAGTCCAATCAAGGAGCGCCAGGGCACTGAGGATGGGGTTTCTGCAGGTCAAGACTAGGCCAGGGCCCACCACTCAACATGGAAACCATGCTTTGGTGGAATTCCCCAAAGATGTGCTTTGTCCCAAGAAAAAGGAGATGTGTGCCACTGCCAGCTTTATGTCAATACGGGGCAAGCTAGAGGTCACCAAGGTGGAGCAGCAGGAGGCTGCTCCAGAGCACACAGTGGGTTCACATGGGCCCACACCCTGGGCAGACGTTGGTGACAAGAGCTAGCAGAACTATTGGGTGCAGATCTCTACTGTGTCCCTAGTTCTGGCCTCTGAACTGAGAAAAGCTTCTCCCTGATTTTGGAGCTGTACAGAGTGTCCATGTTGAAAGACCATAGCCACCTGCTCCAGGGTGTCTGTTGCAGGACATCGTGAGACGTAGAGCACTGAGGAGCAGAACACCTGGCCCACAGGTTCTCAGCAAGACATGCACGCTCTCCACTGCCCAGGAAGCAGCAGCCAGCCCCAGGGTGGGGAGCACTGTAAAGTTGTCCCCCAAGGACTCCCTGGGGCCTTTGGTGACAGCCCTTTGTGAGTTAGCATGGACATCTAGAATGTCTGCCCTGTGCCTAGTATTGTGTAGGCTCAGGCACGCCCCAAGGAGGGAGCCGGAGACAGTTCCACATTCACGCAGTCTCATCCTCAGAGGAAAAATAGACAGCAAACCAAAAACTACAGGGGTACCAAGTATTGTGAAGGAGACACAAAGAGCCTTGTGAACATCTGAGGTAGCCTGGAGCATTAGGAGGGCCTCCCCAAGGAAGGGCCATACATCTGAGACCCAAGGACACAAAAGACTGTGATAAATAAAGTTGGAAGATGGTGGAGAGTGCAAGCTGAGCCTCAACGTCTCTCTCCTGTTCTTCCATAATCACAGAAGTTTCTGGTGAGTCGTATGTAGCTTTCCAGGAAATGGTTTCATTTCCAGCCTCTCTTGCAACTAGATGTAACTATACGACCACATTCTGTCCAATGGGAAGTGGGAGGAAGTGGAGGATAAACTTCCGGGTTACAAGGACTGGCTTGCTTTCCCTTTGTCCTCTTGCACCTTCTACCAGCAGGAGTGTGGCAGAGGTAAGAAGCTGACTGGGAAGATGCAAAGGAAGAGACATCTGGGTGACAGACAGGAGGAGCTGGGCCTCTGGTGACTTCACAGACCAGAGCTGTCATACAATTTTGGTGTTTTGTAGGGGAAAGACAGAAATGTCTCTATTTACACTGTTATTATTTTGGCCTCTCTGTTACAGCAACCAAAGTAATAATACCCTAACTAATAACAGGCTGAAGAAATAACAGTGAGTCTGCAGATCACAGCTCCATTGGCTCTTCTCAAGAACCCAGTGCATAGGGGGCTAGGATCATTAGCTTAGTGTCACTGCAGCAAGCTGAGAGGGACCGTGGTCTTGCCATAGTCACAGAGTAACGGACTCAGGTAACTCAAAATGGAAGTTATTTTCATTCTGACCATGAGCAAGAACATCCACGATGCCTCACAGCCTCCATTGGCCTAGGATGGACTTGCTGTTCTCCTGTTAGTGAGATGGATTTGTGCCAAATCACCCTCATGCTCCACTCTGCCCTTCACCCCCAAGCCAGGCCGCTCAGTGACTCTATTACGAATGGTACGTGGCCCACCCATCCCCCACAGAATGTGTAAGTCCTTATAAGATGTGGTGATGTAGGGTCAGGCTTTTCTCAGAGAATATCCTAAATTTTATTCTCAAAGGAATACTTAGAAGCACCCTCTTATCCAACCTCAATTCAACCTAGCCCCCCTAATTTTGCAGAATTCCTCTCTAGGAATTCTGTATGACAGAATTCTGTTATGACAGAGTATTTGGAAAGCCCAAGGGACCCTGAGCTCTTTCAGTAGTCAGCATGTCTTCATTGCAATAGTCTAGACTTCTCTGCAGGAGTAGCCCAGCTCCTCTGGGCTCTCCTCAGGACTCTGTGTCAGAACAGTTCTGTTATTTCATCTTTTGTTAGCCCTTTGACTGATAGCACAGGGAATTGTGAGCTACGCCGTGTTCACACAAACCCTCACGCGCTGTTCTCCTACTGAGGCGCTCTTTGGGCTATGAATCACCTCTGGGGTATAGCATTTGAATAATTCAGCTTTTAAAATATTGATTTTTATTCCTCACTGCCAAGAAATAGCTTTGCACATGTGTTTGGCTTGACTGGGCTATTGTGTGGCTCAGATGTTTAAGACTCAAAAAGATCTAGCAGGGCCTTCTGTCTGCAGAAGACAGGCAGGAGACAGGGACGTGCACGTGAGTAGACACCCTCGCGAGTCTGAGGGGTGGGGGGACAGACCATGCACAAGCATCACCTCAAATCAGCAAGGTCACAAAGCTCAAGACTTCCTTGGAAGCCTTCTGCCATGGTGTCGATCTAAAATGGCCTCCCAAGCCTGGGATGTGTGGAAGGTGAGTGGATCACAGGGACATTCTAGAGGCGATGCTGTTAGGGGGAGGGGTCTGGTCAGGAGAGGTAGCTAGCTGTGGGTTTCTCTCTTTTGTGGTTCTGACCTGGACTCTGTTTCCTGGTTGCCAAGAATTGAGCAGACCTCTCCTTTGGGACCCTGTGCCATGCCGTCCTGTGTTGGAGCCAGCTGACTTTGGACTGAAACATGAGCCAAAATAAATCTCTCTTCCTCTTGATTGTGGATGCTTGGTATTTCGTCCAGTCATGATAAAAGTGGCTAAGGCACCTTCCTCTCTGAGTTAAGGAAGCTCTTTTTATGGGGTTGTTGAGATCCCCACAAAGAAACATGTGAATTGCCAGCCAAATAGCTCAGCGGATTAAAGCATGCCGGCCCCGCCCCCAGGGCATGCTGAGACAGCAATTGAGCCTGGGCGTGGTGGTGCACACATGTAATCCCAGCTCTTGGGAAGCTGTAAACAGGCGGATCACTGAGTCCCATCTAGCAGTGAGACCCTGAACACCCTGTAGACCCTTCCCTAAAATACAAAGAAAGAAAGAAAGAAAGAAAGAAAGAAAGAAGAAAGAAAGAAAGAAGAAAGAAAGAAGAAGAAAGAAAGAAAGAAAGAAAGAAAGAAAGAAGA
>NW_004524779.1:296681-317827 GCF_000260255.1 Octodon degus
AAAGAAGAAGAAAGAAAGAAAGAAAGAAAGAAAGAAAGAAGAAAGAAAGAAAGAAGAAAGAAAGAAGAAGAAAGAAAGAAAGAAAGAAAGAAAGAGAAAGAAAGAAAAAGAAAGAAAGAAGAAAGAAAGAAAGAGAAAGAAAGAAAGAAAGAAAGAAAGAAAGAAAGAAAGAAAGAAAGAAAGAAAGAAAGAGAGAAGAAAGAAGAAAAGAAAAAGAAACATGAACAATCAGGCCGGCCCCTGGTTCAATACCACTGTTTTTCTCTAGTTGCTTTTGTCACGAGCTCCATGTTTGCTTTGGGACCAAAGACTAATGTTGGTAACAATTCTGAGACACTCGGAGGATTCTTTGAAATGTTTTGAAAATCTTCAGAAAAGATTTTAAGACTCAGGCAGCCCTTTCTTCTCCCAGCCCCACAAGCTGTCCCTGGATGGACTGCAGACTCCCACAGCTCCACCCTCTGCCTTTGACTTCTGTGCTTTGGATCTGGATGACCGCTGGGTCTCCTCTTGCACTCCTGACCCAAATATCCATCTTGTTCATGGATCTCAGCCCAGATGCTCCCAGCTCCTCCAACTCCCCACGCCCAGATGGAGTTCATCACCTTCATTCCCAGCAGGCTCCCACCTAGTCTCTTCCTCGGATCAGGATGCCTACAACCAGCCAGTCACGAAAGCTTGTAGCCTTCTAGTCATTGGAGCCTTTGAGCTCTGGCCAGCAACTCTCCAGTGCCTTCTATGTCACTCTTCCCTCCATCTCCTTTCTAAGTAGGCCCCAAATGGTCTCCTAACTGTTCCCTCATCCAGCATCCTAGTTCCTCTGACCCATTTCCTATACAACTATCACAGTCATTCCTGTCTTTTGATCTAAATTATCCCCAAGCCCATGTTTGTTGAAGGTTTGGTCTCTAGCTTGGTGCTTTCAGGAAGTATGGCCCTGTGAGAAGCCTTAGATTGTTGTAAGTGTGACTTCAATGGGGAAACCGAGACCCCCTCTAAGCCTTCTTTGCCATATCCTGGCCATCAGGGGGCCTTTTGGTCATGCGTTGCCACCATAATCTGCTGCCTTGCCACAGACCCCAAAGGGGTGAAGCCTCAGAAGGTACAAGCTAAAAACCCGTATCTCTCTCCACGTTGTGACAAAGCCAACTAACACAGGCATCTTCTAGCATGCAAATCTGACCATTTTAAGATTTTAGAATTCTTTCAATGGCTCCCTTCTACCGTTGTGGTAAAGTTGAAATTCCTTGGCAGCCCCATAAGGGTTCTGCCCACGTCCCTCCTTCTACCTCAAATAGCTTCCCTCATTCTCCCTGGTTGGATGTTTCTCCAGGCTCAATTCAGACATCTCCTCCTCCAGAGGCCTTCCTGACCATCCTACCCTCTCCCAGCACCCTTGGCACACTGTCAGGACACTTGTCCCATGTGTCATTTCCACATGTATGTTCTCAGCTGGTCTGGGACCTCCTCAAAGGCAGGCATGTGTCTTGCTTGTCTTGCTGTCATGGGCAGTGGACCTAACATAGAGTAAGAGCTCATTAAGCATTTGCTGAAACATTGAGGCTGCTGGAACTTTAGAATTCCTTTCTCCCAACACCCTCTTCCAATTCTACCTCATCCACTTTTTTGTATTGGCAAAACTCAAGAGGTAGACCAATGGGAATTTAAAGGTAGAGCACATTCTTAGCTCATATGAGGCCTTGACTTCAATATTCAGCACCAAAAGAGAGAATAGTTCAAGCCAATAAAAACAGTCCTGTTAATTTTTTTCTGTGGGAATATTAATAATTTAATTCAGTTGATCATCCATGAACCAGTCACTTTATCTAATACAGGAAATTATCACTTCTAGGCCAGAGGCTGGGAGGAGCACTACAAATAGGAAACAGAGAGAGACTCAGTCCATGTCCTTTTCAAAGTGTCCAGGCTCATCGTGATAAGATGACATGCTCAGAGTGGCCATGAGGAAGAGAGGGTGGTGAGTGCCTTTGGGTTTCTTCTGCCCTTCCCTGGCCTTGCCTCTAGATTACACTGTCTGTGGCTCTGCAGCCCATTCCCACTGGACTACAAGTTCCTTGGGCTCAGAGACTGTTGTTCATCTTATTCGCTCATTCAACAAACATTTAGTCATGCAAAGCCCTTTTAGGTGCTATGGTCATAGTACCTAATAACAGTCTACACTCTCTGCCCTGTGGAGCATACACTGTACCCAACACGGGGCTCTCGAGGAATATTTGTAATGAATGAAGAGTTGGCCCAGAGGGAGCTGAGTGTTGTCCTCAAACATGTGGAAGGCAGCCATGAGAAGGAGGGCACATTTGTTCAAGGACCCTTCTGAGGGCAGAGCTGCAGCCCGGGTAGGTACCTTGAGAGGGAGCTGGTCTGCGAAGTTGAGGAACAGTTTTCTGTGAGTAAAAGCTGTACTGTGTCATGACATGGTGAAAGTAAGTGCTGAAACAGAAGCTTGGAGAAGACATTTCTACAAACCAAATAATCCTCAGGTGTAGTGAGCCCTTTTTGGTCCTCATCTCAGTCCAAGAAGTTTATATTTGTAATTCCAAAGACACATTATTGAAATCCCACCAAGTTAATTCCAATCTACCACTCCAGGTGCAATCCACGGCAAAAATAAAGACACTAAAGCATATTTATAATTATGGGGAGCTGAAGAGTCCCAAGTCCAGCCATGGTGGTGGTTATCCAGAACAAAGGCCTCAACACAGGGCCAAACCTGGGTTTTATTCAGTCATAAAGGCAGAGGGGTCAGGGAGATAGCTCAGTGGAATAAATATTTGCCTGGCAAGCACAAAGTCCTGAGTTTGATCCCTGATGCCACCAAAAAACAAACAAACAAACAAACAAACAAACAAACACATGCTTTCTTAAGGGGGCTTGCCAGTTAGCTCAGTTGTTTAAGCGCCTGCATGGGCAAACCCAGTCAGGCTTGTGGGACCATGGTTCAATCCCCAGCTCCACATGCCACACCACACCCATACTTAAGGCAGTCTGAGCCAGCACCCCCCCCCCAAATCCTTCTCAGTCATGAAGGAGGAGTGGCTTGAGGATGAATGACTGAGAATCGCAGGAAGGAGGTAAGCACTGTGAGCTGGAGTAGGTGGGAGGCCTGCATTTACCTCTGCGATATGCAGAGAAGGATGTGCAGAAAAAATGATTTGCATTATACATTTTTTTTTCATATTTTAGGGAAGGGTCTATGGGGTGTTCAGGGTCTCACTACTAGATCAGACTTGTAGTGATCCACCTGTTTAGAGCCTCCCAAGAGCTGGGATTACAGGTGCATGCCACCACGCCCAGTCTCAATTGCTGTCTCAGCGTGCCCTGGGGGCAGGATCAGCAAGGCAGGCCTGGGGATGGAACCCAAGCCTCTGCACCTTCTTGCAGGCTCTTTAATCCACTGAGCTATTTGGCCAGCCCTGCATTATACTATTCAGACAGTATCTAATGTTTTGGAGTTCAGTGCTTCAGCTCTGATATATAATTATTATTATTATTATTATTATTATTTATTTTTTTTTTTTTGCGGAACCAGGGATTGAACTCAGGCCCTTGTGCTTGCCAGGGAAGTGCTTGTCCTACTGAGCCATCTCCCCGGCCCTAAATAGGGTTCCTTTATTTTATTTTATTTTATTTTATTTTATTTTATTTTATTTTATTTTATTTTATTGCAGTACCAGGGATTGAACTCAGGACCTTGAGCTCGCCAGGCAAGCACTTAACTCTACTGAGCTGACTCCCTGGCTGTAATCTTTCAAGCCCCAGGAAGTCACAGCCTCTATCTGGAGGCTGGAACCCAGCCAACAGTGTAAAGCATTGGCTTTTTGTCTTGTCTTGACCTGGCTCATATTAATGAGCAGCAGGTGTGGGTTGTCAGGGAAACATGTGGGTCATCTTTAAACCCCACCACCAGCCCCTCGGCTAGACCAATGTGCATCGCTTAAAGCCAATTGAAGGGATAAGGAAAATTCCTAGCCAGCTCTGTACCTACATGGATTTAGGGTCAGGCACAGCCAAAATGGAGACAACTGCTCTTCTTTCAAGGAGTCACCCAGGTGGTCCTCCACACTCAGGTCCTTTCCAAATCTTAGAATTCAGGCTTGAAGACACTGGAGCTTGCCCTAAGTGTACAGCCATCAACATATGTGGCAGATTAAGAGTATAGCTCAGTACTGAGGTCAGTTTAATCCTCAGTAAAACACCCACTCCTCATCCCCCCCACACACATTCAACTAAAACCTATAGTATTTTTAATCCTCCAAGGCTAGAACAGAGGGAATGGGGATCACCCTAGGCACTACCAAGACAGATTTTACAGACAGCTTCTTTAAACACTACAAACTCAAGCCAGAGAGGCAGAGAGCTAGAGGAAGAGAGAGCTCCTTGTTTGGGATTGCTTCATAGTGGCCTGATCTGGGCTCCAGTGGGATCCCCACCTACACCAACAAGGGAGAAGAGAAAGGGTGACAGGGAGGAGAGTCAGCCTTTGCAGAGGCATCTAATACATTCATCAGTCAGTTGCTCAACTTACCCCCGAACTCAGAAAGCCTTTAGACACCAAGATCCATCTCACTTTGAAATTTCCAGGACCAATCTTAAAGCAAACACAAAGATTTATTCATTTATTTTTGGCATAGAAGGAAAATATGATTAAAAGAAAAAAGGAAGTGGTACCCAAGAGAGCACCTGTCTTACTTTTTACTTGTTGCTGGGACAAATACCCGACACTCAAAATGAAGGAAGGAAAGGTTTATTTAGCTCACAGTTACTGGAGGGTTCAGTCCATATTCCGCTGGCTCCAAGGCAAACAACAGCAGTTCATGCAGCAGAAAACAATGAAGAGCAGAGGAGGAGCAGCAGCTGCAGCGGCGTCCATCAAGCCTCTCTCTTCCTTCTGCACTGACTGCAAAGACCAGCGCTCCGCAGTGAAGATGGGAGCTCCTCCAAAGTAGCACGGCTGCGAGACCAAGCTCCTCCAAGACTGAGACTTCTCCATGGAATCAGGGCGGGGCAGCAGGAAACCAGGCAGGGCGGCTTCCTGCCTTTCTCAATTCCTGGGCCCTGCCCACCTGAAGGGTGAGGCCCCCATGCTGCCGGAGCTGATTCAGCCAAGTTGACACAATGTATCAACTAAAACAGCACCCGTTACCTTGTACCCAGAGTGCTCATTTTTCCTAGGTACCCCATCCATTAAAACCTTGTTTAAGGAAAGTGACAGTGCTGATGTCTGGAAGAGGCTTATCCGTGATAGCTGAGGAAGAGGAAGTTGAACTTGGGAGCCAGGACCTGGTGCTGTCCTGAAGGTTCAGCACAGTATTTATGGCCTCCTTGACTGTCTGGCTCTGGCTCACGAGCCACAGTGACAAGTGTTCTCAGGTCAGTTCTTCTCCTCCGTTCCTTGGGTCTTAATCTCTGTTCTCTACTGTGAACTGGCAACCTGACCTTGGCTCCTAGCTAAGATGGGCTTGGGCACTTCAGGGTCAGGGATTAAGACCTGAAATGGCCACTGTGGAGAATGGGACCCAAGACCCACTGGTAAATCCCATTATTCTTTTGACTCTCTGGATCTCCAGTTTTCCCTGTTCTTGTGAAATCCTAGATGATAATTTGTACTTCACCCACTCTCTACCAGCATGGGGGGCTGGTCAGTGAAGTGCATCCCTCTGCTAGTGAGCCCATTTCCCAGGAGGATGTCTTCTCATCACTTTAGGCCTTCTCTCAGGTGGGCAGGATTTCAGACACTGCTCCAGGTTGATTGGATTTCCTCTCTTTGTCACTCCAGTCTTGATCAAATGGGAGCATTGGAGGTGGTGCTATTGTATATCAGTTAGGGTGGTGACTTGATTGGAACAAAATCAGGAAAATTGGGCTGGAGAGATAGCTCAGTAGAATAAGTGCCTTCCTGGCAAGCACAACGTCCTGAGTTCAATCCCTGCTACTGCAAAGAAGGAAAAAAAAATTAGGAAAGTTCCTGGTACAGGCAATGAAAGAACGCTTTCGTGTAGCAAAGTAATCTGCTGGAAAAAGGTGGGAACCTGCATGCAGGAGCCAATCTTTACCCACTAAATATAAAAGGTGCAGCCTCTTCGTTAGCAGGTAGCAGCAAGAAGTGGTGTGTGGTGGGGGCCTGCGATTTCTGGTGACTCAGCCTGTGACCTTTCAGGAGAGATCTTAGTGAAGGTGAGGGGGAGTCTGAGCTTGCTCTCTCAGAGCTCTTTGCTGCTGCTGCTGCTGCTGCTGCTGCTGCTGCTGCTGCTGCTGCTGCTGCTGCTGCTGCTGCTGCTGCTGCTCGTTTTAGGAATCAGATGGAGAGAGTCAGCAACTCCCACCCAGTGGCTCATGGATATTAGCATCATTGGTCCCAGGGAAACACCTTTCTGGAATTTATTGGCTTCTGTATTTCTTTTTCTCTCCATCCCACAATTCTATTCCTATCTCATTCTCAATTATTCTTCGGCATTTAGGGTGCATGTTTTTGTACAAACAGTATTTCTTTGCAGTCTTTTTAGTCTCTGCGCATGTTCCACCTCATTCTCACCTCTCCCCCACACTACCTAACATCCACACATGCTGCTATGTGTACACCTAACCACTTGCCTCAGTGCTGCTGCACAGTACTTGCGGCGTGCGTGAGTACTAAAGCATAGTGGCCGCTAGGTTTTATGACTCACTCTCAGCAGTGCAGACGCAGGTAGCCGTGAACACTCACCACAAATAGCCCACGTACACAGCTCCTTATGGAACTGAAGGAGAATCTCGTGGGCTGTGTATCTAGTTGCCATCCTGAGTGTGACTCACCAGAGTGCTCTGCAGAATGTCTGCCCATCTTCTTACCAGCAGGGTCCACATATCTGCCAGCAGTGGGTAGCACCCTTCTTCTGGTATTTCATCAATCTAAAAGGAACACGGGCCACAGAGATAGCTCAGCAGTCTAAGCGCCTGCCTGGCAAGCTCAAGGACCCAGGTTTGGTCCCCAGTGCCACATGCTGTACTGGCCCCACCCTGGGACACTCTGGGCTGGCCACCATGACTGGGTAGCCACCAAGACTGGGTGTGGTGGCTCACACCTGTAATCCCAGCACTGGGGGCACTGAAATAGGAGAATCAGTATGAGTCCAAGCTGTACAGTGAGACCCTGTATCAAATACATTTTTAAAAAATTTAAATAATAATAAAATAAAATAAAAGGAACATGGTGACAACTCATTTTTCTTTGTGTTTTTCGTGTTCCCAAAACATGTGCGTCTCCTTTCATGGCTACAGTGGTGGACACTTGGTAAATTCACAGCTTCTGGACACGTTAGTCTCTGAGGGCACATAGGTGAGACCCTCCCAGGAACTGCCCACCACCAAACTAAGCTGAGGACCCAAACTGTCACAGGGACAGCATCCACTCAGTGACTGGCCTGAGTTCCAGACATGTCTGAAGACACCTGCCAGGCTCTGTGTTTCCCCATGACACCCCCAGAGGCCTGGGCTATCCTCGTCACAGTTCAGATTCTTATTCAGTCCTTTCCAGCTTCCTCCAGGTGGTCAGGGCTGCTGCTGAGACCAGATCCACAGCCACACCAGCTCTCCAACTGAGTCTGCTCCCCAGGCCCACTACTAGCGGTGTGCACCTTCATCTTCAGTGGAAGGCCTGCTTATGTCCTTTCTCCATTTTTTTTTTTTTTTTTTGGTGCCATTACAGTCATAAATCCCCAAGATCCTTGCTTATTCTTTACACCAACCCCTTCTTGGCTTTGAATACTACAAATTCTCCTCCTGTAGTGTCAGCAAGCTATCAACCTTGGGATCTTTTGTTGATTAGAAATCCCTTAATAGCAGATTGGGTAATTTTGATATAATTGGATTCATAAAAGTTTTCCTTCAGATTTATGCTTCCTGGGTCTTGTTCTACAAGAGCTTTCCTGGAGTACAGAGGTTTGTTCCTGCACTCTCATCTATCGCTTTGTTTTGTTTTGAATCTTCTTTTAACTCAGGTCTTCATACTACTCAGGGCCCTCTTTTGTACATGATATTAAATAGCTATAAAGTCCAGCTTGTTTTTATTTTTCTGCTACAATGAGCCCATTGCCTAAGTGCCATGTATTAAACACTTTATCATTCTCCCTATCGATCTACTGATTTGTGGAAACACCTTTATCCTGTAAGTTCTGGCATACAAAGATGCCCGTCTGTATCCAAGCTCTCTGTTCTGTTCTATTGATATACTTGGGTGTTGTTTTAAATGGTTGTTGTTACTAGAAAGCTCTATAATATGTCTTAATAGCAGGCTGGGTAAAGACCCTCGTCACTATCTTTTTCAAGACTGTCCAACCTGTCCCTCTTTGATTTTTATAGCTCATTTCATGAAAGTGAGCTGGACTTGATACACTGGCCTTGGGCCAGGAGCTCTGGGCTTAGCTCTGGGTCTGCTAGCTGCCACTCGGGAGTGGTGACCTGCGTCACAAGCCATGTACTCACAAGCACAGAAGAGAGACTTTAGGAAGAAGTCAGGCCAAGAGATGGTATCTGACTTGCCCTGGCTGCTCAGAAGCCTTAACAATTCTCTGCAAAGTAGACTCCAATCTGATCCAAGAGAAAGTCAAAGGCACACAGAGTTTAATGAGCTTGAGCACTGAATCAGACACAGTAATGAGTGACATTAACAGCACCGTCCTGCCAAGGAGGCCCTCCTATCTGGAACCTTGGTGGCTTGGCCCCTGCTCCTGAGGACTGCCAAGGCCTGTGAAAAGGTTAGTTCAGTGCTACTTCTGTCTCCATGGCTTCTGCAGCTTCAGCTCCTGTTTCCAAAACCTCAGCTCGAAAGCATGTAGCATTTCCTTCTATGATAATTGGGAGCCTGTGAACAGGCTACAGTTAGTCATCCACCGTGTGAAGATGATTGGTGCCCCAGCTCTGGAGGTGCCGACGGGTTCAGACTCGTCAGAGCTGTGGGCAAAGACAGAAGCTGATGAGGGGGAATGAGCAGGTGACTCATCACTGAAACCTTGAACCCTGAGTTCAAGGAGAGGGCTCTAGATTTCCAATGCAGAATCTGCTCCTTGGTGGGGCCCGGAACAGTACCAGGTGATGTGCTTTGCTTCTCCTCACCAACAACCACAAGGCTGAGAGAGTGACACCAGGTTCCTCCAAACTGCGCTCCTTGCGCTGACCATCTGGCTACACCCCTTGCTTCCCTATCCTCTGCACTTTTGGGTCAGTGTAGCTCCAGAGACTTGGACCTCACATGCTGGCTTTCTTTGGGCCAAAAGCCCTAGGCTCAGCACGCGGCAGAGCCAGACCACGCTTGCCCCTGTGCTGTATCACTCTCATGGCACTTTTTCTCCAGGTCGGGGAAGGACTGAGCAAGAATCTGAACTGTGACCAGGAGAGCCCAGGCCTCTGGAGATGCCTGGGGCAGATGAGGGGAGCAGAGGGGGGTAATGGGAACATTGTTCCCAGTGGATATCTTCAGAGGGTTTGTAACTCATTTTAAGATCATCATCTTTGAGAACAGGCATTTTTAATTCACTTGTGGAGTGGTGTTTCTTCCCGAGTGGACCCACATGAGGCTGGCTGTTGGCTTCCCCGTCTTTACTCCCCAAGAGAGTAAACCAGTGTGGTAGCTTGGCCTGAGGATCTCATTGCCTAACCCATGTGTCTTCCTCATCCTGCACCCATGTTGGCTCTCAACGTAGGGCCCAGGGAGTCCTGTAGCATCTCTCCCTTTGGAGAATAGGTCACAACCCCATTGGAGCACCAAAGAGCCTGGGAAGCACCCCTGCTTACCTGGAGAGCTCTGCTGAAGGAGGCTCCGAAGGCCCAGGTTCAGGGACTGTGTTGCCTCGCCCCTCTGCACCTGAGGGCCACTCCAGAGGAAGCCCTCCTCTTCCCATTTCTCTGGATGTATGTTAGGAGCTTACTGATCCTCTTGTCTCCTTAAGCTCACCTTTACTTGTAATAGGCAGCATTCGGGTCTTCTACAGGCTGCTCCAGAGATCAACCACTGAGTCTTAAACAGACACAGCCTTGGCACAAACCCCTCTTCGGGGGTTTGGGGACTCACTCTGAGGGATACAGGAGGGGCCTATCCAATTTTAGGGCTATCAGTGAAGAAGAGAAGCAGTCTATGCTCTGCTTTAAGATGCTAGTATGGCCAGGAATGGTGGCCCTTACCTGTAATCCCAGCATCCTACTGTTGTAGGCAGCTAAATTACATAGAAATATCATAGGCAGTCAGTCAGGGCCAGGCCCTCAAAGCGACAATATGGAAGACAAGGTGACTTTGCAACTTTTTTTTTTTTTTCAAAGTTTTATTGATAAACAGATAGCAATGAGACAGTTTCAAATCCAATCGGAAGTACAGTTTCAACAAATAATACACTGCATATATTCTTCTTAGTACTTTGCAACTTTGGAAGGAACAAATACTCCGTGCTGTGGGCCAGACCTCAAGACAAGAGTAAACAAATGTAGCCACATACTTCCCTAGGAATGGGCACCAGGGATTGATATTCTAAATAGGTATCAAACACCTTGAAAGAGCTCAAATGAGTTACTAACCCAAACCCTCAACAGGAAGAGACCTTGTTCCATATTCATGCCCACTTGCTATGTGACTTGCTTCCCCCTTTGACTCTGATTTAGTCAATTTTATCTGAGCAATGGTGCTTGTAATCTCATTGGTTGACCATAGTTTTGTCCCACCTCATGCCCACCTAAGCGAGTTCCCATGTTCTCCACCACCTTAGGCCCACCTCACCACATGGTTTTCCTCTATAAACGTCCCTGGAAGAGACAGTTTCCTGGAGACAACCACTCGGGGCCTCCCTTCTGTCCCTCTCTGACAGGAACTTTCCTTCCCCCAATAAATCTATTCTGCTCATAACCTCCATGAGTTCCTAAAATTCATTCTCCATTTTAGAGAACATGAACTCGTCCTAGGTACCTTTTAGGTTGGGAGATCATCTTCCCCCTGTATAATTTGGAGGTCCCTATATCACTACGAGATTGATGCAGGAGAATTACAAGTTCAAATCCAGTCTGGGCAATTTAATACTTAGCCAAACCCATTCTCAAAATATAAAATAAGGCAGAGGGGATGTATCTCAAAGAACCCAGGTTCAATCTTTAGTACCACCTCCCCCCAAAACCCTGATGCCTGAGAAGCCACCCAAGAAGAACCCATTTTGCAACTTTGAGAAGTGGCATATGAACAGGGAAAGGAGGTACCTCCATGGTAGGGACCAAGCTGTTGACTAATCCAGAGCTATGTGGAAAACTGGATCAGCTTGACCCTATTCCCCCGGCCCTTGGTCAGGCCATGGGAAGCATGTAGAGCTTTTGGAGAAGGCCGATCATATCATCTGCTCTGGTGCCAGGTAGGTGACAATGACCCCTTTTGGGCTTCCTGAGGATTCTCAAATGTTCCTCTTCTCCTTAAATCCTCTGCTGTCTACTTCTCTAAGTCTTAGAGACTCGGTGGCTCTTCTAGAAGGCTGAGTGTCTTCCAAACAGAGATGGTCGTCCTAGGACAATTGCATCCTATAAGTGGGCTTTCCTGTATTTCCTTTTACCCAAGGTAATTAAATCCACATGTTACAGGCTTTGGGGAAGACCATGTGGCACACACTTTGCAGCATTGGCTCTGAATTTGTTCTACCAGACCCTGAGGGGAGCTGGTAGGCTCCACTACCCTGGATGTTAGGCTGCACTAAGCCACTCTGAAGAAAATCAAAGGTGGGTGAGGAAAGGGGGCCCTAAGGCAGAGATGGGCCTGAGGAGCTGGGATCAGGGTTCTCTGGGGTCCATTCCTTCTGCTTCAAGTCACCCCTTTCTCCCAGGAGGCTGAGGAGCTCAGTGCCACGGTTAGCAAATGGGCAGCTCCGATATTACCAGAAAGAAATTTCCCTAGAAATGACACATCCATCAGGGCCATTCTGCCAGGCCTTCTTGGGGGCTGGGGAGCCGTGGTTGAAGAGCAGCTAGAACAGAAAGGGATTTAGACTCCTTTAAGACCTAGAAAAACAGTGTAGTCATTCATGTTTTGTTACTATACTGAAATCCCTGAGGCTCATCTAAAAGGTTTCTTTAGATTATAGTTTGGGAGAGTGAAAGTCCAAATACTGCCAGGTCTTACAAGGGCTGCCTTGGCTGCATCAGCTTGTGACAGATGGCACTACAACGCTGTGGATATGGGCAAGAGAAAAATCTGACAGCAGGAAGCCAGAGCAAGGGAGGGCCTAGTCCTACAATTTTCACCCAGTCCCACTTTTGGGGGCTGGTAATTGGATTAAACTACAGTCTTTGCACTGAGCTCTGTGTCCAGTCTTTTAATGTTTACTTATTTATCTTTGAGACACAAATCTTGCAAAATCTTATTTAAGTTATTTAAGTTTTGAGACACAAATCTTGCAAAATCTCTAAATTGCCTGGAATGGGCATGACCCTGTGATCCTCCTGCCTCAGCCTCCCAGAGTGCTGGGGTTGCAGGGATACAGCGCCACACCCAGTGAGGCCCCACCTCTTAAAGGTCACACCACCTCCCACACTGCCACAATGGAGATCAAGCTTCCAACACACAAACCCGAGAGAGACAAAACACATCTGAACTATAGCAGCAGAGTCACACAACACTGCAAAAGGAAACAATCCAGGAAAAGCTGCGCAACCTGGCTAAGAGGGAGATAAAAAGCTAGAACTAGATCACAGGCTCGGCTGCACATTTACTAAGCAGCATCCACCTTGCCCTTGAGTTTTCAACCCAGAACCATTGCCACACATCCCAGTGAGGTGGCCTGTGTGGGGTAAGTGAACTTCAGTCATTCAGCGCCAACTGTGCATCTGTCTCTGCTTCGGTCCTGTTTTGCTTCTTGCCTTCATCTTGAACATCCTCTCCCTTGACTCATTTCCTATGCTGCTAGCCATTTTGGCTCACTCATTTTGTCATGGCATAATGAACATAGATGATGAAACTCAAAGACAGCCGATTGCCATGTTGGGGACAATGGCACCCTTCAATGGAGCTGGAAGCCCTATAAATTGATCGCAACTTTCGGGAGTAATCCGGCAATAGCAGGAACTGAGACCTAGCTGGGAGCAAGTCATTTTATCTAGGGAAGCACACCCTGAACACAGAAACCCAAAGGGATAAAAGAACTATTGCTGCAAAAATAACCATGAGTGTTATTAGTGCTAATGAGTTAGAAGTAATGCAAGCAGTCAATACTCAGCTGAAGGCAAACTGGAGGGCTAATTACGATGCACTCGCAGTATTCCAGCTCAAATGGACCACCGTGAAGAACACTGACACAAAACAGTCTGTGTATTAACCAGTGTTGAAGAAAAACTAATGGGAAAGTATATATTTCACAGTGATTCCGACATGAAAACTTGACAAGCATCAAAAAACAACAAACAGAAAGGTAGACACTTACTATGCAATGGATTTTTCCTCTGAATAGTTGTGTAGATCTCTAAGGTGTTGAAAAGGTGTGTATGTTCATCACCTTTATTTTATTTAACTTTTAAATAAAGTTAAAAGGTGGGGCGGATAGGGTATGCTGCTGGGATTTGTCCCTATGAATTTCTGGGTGCAGAGAGGGCCTGGCTACTCTTCTGTTTTTAGTTTTTTCCCCATAAGTGCCCTTAGCTCAAGGAGGAGCTTTTCTAGCCTCACCTTTGGCCGTACTGCCCCCAGCCTCTGCTTCTGCAGCCCAGTAGACTGAGTGGCAGGAAATCCTTCTTCTTTCACTTTTCCTAACCCAGTTTTCAAAAGTCAGCCAGAGCCTATTATTATCGGAAAGTACCCGAAGACCATTGCCGTGGGTAGCTTCCCCCACACTAGACTTCAGACTCACTGGGTGGCATTGGGCAGTTCACTTTCAGACTTTAGACAAGTGTGGGCCTCTATTTCCTTATCTATAAAATGGTAGCATTGGACCAGTTTTCTAAAGCACTTGAAATTTTTACCTTTCCACAGCTCCGTCTCTGTGGATCCAGACTGAGAAAGAGCCCTGACATGCAGTTCTCATCATTCTGAGGCTAAGAGGCAACACTGCCAGCCAATTTTCTGGAAGTCGAGGCAGCAGTGTAACCAGGCCACATGAGCAAGAGCCCACCAAGGGCTCATTAGAGGGCTGGGGTGCGGCTCAGGGGCAGAGCACTTGTCTGCATGTGTGTGGCCCCAGTGTTTGCCCCAGCACTGCGAAGCAGAAGTACAAATTAGAAGAAAAATAGACATTATGCACAGTTGGGACCTTCTTCAACAGACAATAGCAGCTCTATGTTTCTTGACAAGCCAGAAAGTTCCAGCAAGGAGGAGCTCTTTAAAAGCAGATTCCCAGCCAGGCAAGGTGGTATACGACTATAATCCCTGTGCTTGGGAGGCTGAGGCAGGAGGTTCACCATGAGTTCAAGGCCAGTCTGTACTGCAAAGTGAGTTCAAGGCCACCCTGAACTGCATAGTGAAACCCTGTGTGTGTGTGCGTGTGTGCGTGCATGTGCGTGTGTGCGTGCGTGTGTGTGTGTGTGTATGCATGTGTTTTAAAATCAGACTCCCAAACTGGGCCTGGTGGCATATGCCTGTAATCCCAGCACTGGGGAAGTTGAGCCAGGAGGATCTCTGTGAGTTTGAGACTAGTCTGGGGGCTACAAAAGTGAGCGCAAGGCCAGCCCGAACTGCATAGTGAGACCCTGTCTCAATCAATCAATCAATCAATCAATCAATGCAGACTCCCAAGAGTCTTGACCTTGAGTTTCCAGAACATGACATTCTGAGCAACTTTAAAACTAAACAGAGGCATTCAGTGATCAGCCCCCAGTGTTGACAGTTCTGCATCACAGCTGCCCAGAGAACCAAGCAAGAGGAACAGTGTTGTCCCACAAGCTTCAGCCAACTGGAGAAAAAGCATCTGAAGCAGTCAGACAATCTTCAGGTGCTTGTGATCGAGAAGAGAAAGACAAGTGAGAGGAAACTAGAAACTGTAAGACCAAGTGCCCAGCTGTGGGGTGCCACTTGGTCTCTAAATCTAGTGAACACATCTGTCTTAGTGCAGTGAAAAGTGGGAGATGAGGAGGGACCAAGGGGCTTGGAAAAGGGAGAAGCTTTTGACCGCTTTTGGCATAGAGCAGATGCCTCCTGGCTGCTTCAGTGCCAGGCTGCAAGAAAGAGTAGGTGAAGCTCTTTCCACTAAGAGCAATTGAATAGGGGCACTGTGGGGGGACAGTCTGGGGACAGGAGTGTCCTGGCTACAGCAAAGAGCTTAAGAGAATGCTGGCCATCGTTGATGTGGAGCAGTATGAATTAGTTTTCACTAACAACAACTAATCCCCAAACTCATGGCTCAAAACAGCAACTGCGTACTTGGACCCCTGTGTGGTGGGCAGGCTAAGCTGTTCCTCTGGTCTGAGCTAGTTTGGCTGAGCTCTGTGGCTCTCGTGTGTCCGTGTCCAGCCAGCAGGTTGACCGGCAATGCAGTGACTGAGGAGGACCCACACATACACCTGGCAGCTGGCAGGCTGTTCACTAGTGTTAAGGGGTTAACTGGGCCACGCGTCTCTCATCAACCTTCTGCCTAGCATGAGTTTGTTCAGATAGCCCCCATTACCAAGAACACCAAAACAGGAAGTTGTAAAGTCCCCCTGGAGGCTGTATCTGAAGATTGTCTGATGGTACCTTGTCACTTTCAATGCATTCTTGTCATCTAAGCAAGGCAGGAGGTACCAGCTAGGGTAATCAATTATCCCATTTGTCTGGAACTCAAGGATGTAGGACTTTAGGTAGAAAAATTGAGAAATTCCTGAGTGAATCAGGACAGTTGGTCACTCTAACTGGTCAGCCCAGACTCAAGGAGTATGGAACTTGGCCAAACATTTCTCCAAAGAAGATGTATGAATGGCCAACAAACACATGCAATGTGCAACATTGCGAATCATTAGGTGAATGCAAATCAAAAGCACCACAGGATACCACTAGGATGGTTATTACTTGAAACCCACAATAAACAAAATAACAAGTGTTGGTGAGGGCACAGAAGAATTGGAAGGCTGTGCATTGGTGATGGGAAAGTAAAACGGTGTGGTGGCTGTGGAAAATGGTATGGTGATTCCTCCAAAAATTATACATAGTAGTGCAACATGATTCAGCAATCCTGGTTCTGGGTATATGCCCCCCAAAGAATCAAAAGTAGGGACTCAAACAGGTATTGTACACCCACACTCACAGCAGTATTATCCATAATAGCAAAAAAGTGGGAGGAAGCCAAGCGTTTACGAATGGATACATGAATAAACAAAGCATGGTGTGCATATACAATAGAATACTGTCACTCTACCTTAACAGGGAAGGAAATGAGCCAGCCCTGACTGCAGGCAAGCCTGTAATCCCAGCACTCTAGAAGGCTGAGGCAGGAGAATCAAAAGTTCAAGCCCAGCCTGGGCAACTTGGCAACTTAACAAGAGTTTTGTCTCAAAATAAAAGTAAGAAACACTCTAGGGATGTAGCGCAGTGTGAAGAAGGCTTTGGGTTTGACCCTTAGTTCAGCCAAAATGCTGACATATTGCACGACATGGAAAATGTGAAGACTTCATGCCAAGTGAGATGAGCCAGTTACAAATAGACAAAGACTGTAGGATTTCACTAAAATGAGTTACCTAGAATGGTCAGATTCCTAGAGAAAGAAGTAGGATGGGGGTTGCCCAAGGGTGGGGACAAGGTGAAAAGGGAAAATTAGTGTTTCCTGTGGACAGTTTCCTTTTGCAGGATGAAAAAGTTCTGCAAGTGCTTAGAGGTAAGAGTGGCACAACACTGTGAATGTACTCCATGGCACAGAATTATACATTTTTAGATGGTTAGAATGGTAAATTTTATGTTGTGTATCCATTACTACAATTTTTTAAAGGAAAGTGGAAAAATAAATTCCCCTATTGATGAGAGGAGCTGAAACTCTTGTAGCTATTTCTTCCAGCTGCCACAGGGGCAGACAGGCATAAAGGAAGCTGAGCTACCCCCATGGCTCATAGTATCTGAGGAAATATGTGGGGAGACAGCTTGCACGATGCAAATAGTGACTATTGTGAAACTTTCCTCTGGAAGGTATAGTAGCTTATGATTATTCATTCAGGTGGGAAAAGTGAGAAATAAAGAAGGGTCCGTGTTTGGTCAGGGGGCAGAGCTCAATGATAGAGCACTTGCCTAGCATGTGTGAGACCCTGGATTCCAAGAAAGAAGATATACAAGGTGTGAACAAAGTACACGGTGAGTGTTTAAAGTTTTAAATTTTATTACAGTAAAGGGTCTATTGCTATTAGTCCCCCTCAAAATATTCCCCCTCCTGTTGAACACACTTCAACCATCATTCTTGCCACTAGCTGAAGCAGTTCTGGAGGCTCTCTTTCCTAAGTGTCTTTATGAGCTATGATCAAAAATGCTGTGAATATTGCTGTCTGGAGTCATTCAATAAAAAAGAAGGCCCGGCCGGATCCTGGGCTGCCTTTGCCTCCTTGTCCTTCTGTCTGTTGCCCGTGGGATTCTGTGTTTATGGAAACTCTGAGCGTGCTTGATTCTCTCAACGAGGGGCCAAGGAGCAAGTAGCTGTGAGGAGTAAGGAAAGACATCAGCAGTGTGGGTGGCAAGGCTGGGGTGGGGGCAGAGTTGCTGGAGGACGCTGGGAAACAGCTGGCCAGACTCTCTGAATGTTGTGGCTGAAAGAAGCTTGACAGATGTCTAGTTCACTCTTCCCATCTGGAAGATGAGTCTAGACAACTTCAGGGACTGGTTGAGTGTCAGTCAGGAAGCAAGCAAGCAGTAGTACCAGACAGAACTGGCAGTTGGGACAGTTTTCTCATTTCTAAGTTGAAGATGTGACTACCACACCCAAAGACTTCCAAGTTCTCACTGAGCCTTTTCCCCCTCAAAGTTGGAGAGGGGTGTGGCGAAGCCCCTAAACTCCTCTCCTATCCCCAGGTTTGGTTCCACTATTGCAGGTCCGGTTGTACCCTACAGCACACAGCTCACAAGCACATGCCTTCTGGCTTTCTCTGCCCTAAAAAGTCTAGTACATTCCACCTACCTATCCACTTATTAGCTGTTTAACTGAGGGATTCTAGTGCATTCCAAATCAATCTTCCTTCTCAGATCTATGATAAGAGGTTATTTTGAGGCATTACAGGAAATACATAATTTTTTCTCAAATCTGATTTAATTTGCTTGACATTTAAAGGTCAACAGTAGGGGGCGCTGCTCATCTCAGGGAGGCTGAAGGGCTAAGAGGAACCTTCTCCTTTATGGTGGTGAGGAAAATTTCTGGGAAGAACCCCAATGGGGAAGCATCTGGCAAATGGGTTTATTGATCCAACTGTCATTTCCAGCTCGGAAGGCTTCCACAACTGGGAAAAGCTAGCAATAAACCCATAACACTCAGCTCCATCCAAGATCCCTAGAGATGTTCTAGGAGGTCCAAGATGGGAATCTACACATAGAGACAAAGATCTGCTAGGCATAAGGTACTGGAGCCCAAGTGAATGAGACCAGGCCTCAGGAGGCACTAAGTACTTGGTATCTGAGCCCAAGCAGCAGGGGTTGTAACCAGAGAGCAGAAACTGGAAACACCCACCTGACCGCCACTGCCCTGTCCCCACCATGATCCTGTCAAGGCAATACAAGAAACGGACTCTGAAACTACCTAAAGAGGCCAGGCCAGGCCAAGGAGGGAGGAAAAAGCCAAGAACTGCAGCAGTGGGCTGAGAGAGGGATGGGAAGATGGAAGAAGCAGACCAGGAAGCCAAAGATTAAGTGGGGTGGACACCATATTAGCTAGGATACAGGTTCTGCAATGGGACAGATGAAAGTGTTTTCCAGTAAATTGGCCCCAGTCACTGAAAGTCACTGGAGGTTCAGGCTTCTTATTTTCTTAGTCTTACTCTCTTCTCCCTCCAGCATCTCTAAGCCATTGTCTCTTTACACTGTCCACCTAGGTCACAACAATGCCTACACTCTAGCTAAAATGAAGGAGGCCATGGCAGGGGAGGGCTTGCTCTCACCATCTCCACTCACTTCCCACTGGGTAGAACTTGGTCACACAGCCACAGCTAGCCCCAGAGGAGGCTGGGAGTTGTGGCCTCTACCTTAAGTGGCTGTGTCCTCTGCTAAGGAGTCCATGGCTGTGGAAGAAGGGAAGAGAGGATTCCAAGCAGTCTGCCACAGGCCTAGGCCAGAGGGGAACCAGGCAAAACAGGATCCATGGAAGGTGCCAAGTACAACAGCTTCTCTGTGGCCCCTACTGGGACTATGGGACTGTAAATGACAGGGTCCCCTTGGTCACTGAGAAGAGAGAAGCACAGAGAGAGGTGGCAATCATGGAAAATCACAGGGACTTCCTGAGGACCTGTGTTTGAGTCAAGGCCTGAAGGCCTAGAAGACATGCCTGTTGGATAAAGAGTATAATCCAAGATAACAGGAGCCATTGAGGATCTTTGAGGAGGGAGTGGGGCCATGGGATCAGCTACTGGTCTTGCATAGACAAACACAAGATGTTTCAATGCTAAGATGAAAGGAAAAACTTTACAGGAGAAATTGCTTTTCAAAACTTTGTTCTTTTAAGGGCCGGGCAATTAGCTCAGCGAATTAAAGTGCCTACAGGCAGGCACAGAGGCCAGGGGTTCATTCCCCAGGCCTGCCATGCTGGCCCTGTCCCCAGAGCATGCTGAGATGGCAATTGAGACAGGGTATGGTGGTGCACACCTGTAATCCCAGCTCTTAGGAAGCTATGAACAAGAGGATCACTACAAGTCTGACCTAGTAGTGAGACCCTGAATACCGTGTAGACCCTTCCCTAAAAAATACAAAAAAAGAGACCCAGTCCTAGCCCAGGTCCGGTGAGTGTGTGGGAGACCTTCTGGCTACCCTGCGCCAGCGGGACCAACTCAAGGTCCCAGCCCAGGTGTAGCGTGGGTGAGACCATCTTCCACCCACTTGGGATGCCCCCCACGACTCTGCAGCACCTCCCCCACCCCAACCGCTGAGTAGGAATTTCTGCCACATTCTGGGAACAACCAGACCCAGTCCTAGCCCAGACCCAGTGAGTGTGTGGGAGAGCTGCCTCTCTCCCCTACTCCACCTTGTCCCCTCCAGGCTCAGCTCAGGCCTGGCATAAAGGCCTGGGGTGTAACCCTGCAGCTGCAATCCCTAGAGAGAGGGTAGAGGATAGAACCACCCAGCTAGTTCAGGAGCAGAACATCTTGCCACAGGGGCACAACAGGTTCACCCTCAAGGGCAGCAGCAGGAAGGAGCTGAGCACAAAAGCCAGACCCAAGCCAGGCACAGCTGGATAAATCCAGACTTTGTAGATCTGCACCTGAACTTCAGTAGGTGCCAAGGCTATAACTGTAACAAAGATCTGCAACAAAGGTCAGAAGACAGTACTACACAAAATGATGAGAAGGAACAAAATGCAACTGCAGAACCCAACACCACCCATAAAAAGTGCAGAGGACACTAACACAGAACAAATTGGGAATCACACAGCTGAAAGTAATGCATCAACAGCTTCTGAAATAAAGAAACAGCTGCAGAAAGGTATAGAGGAACTCAGATTGGAAATAAAAAAAGAAATCGCTGAATTAATAACATCTGTAGTAAAGAATCAAATGCAGAAACATATGGAGGAAACCCAGTGCCCACCCAGAACAAGTGCGGAGGAAACTAGCTCAGCTCAAATGCATGAATTAATACTATCAATAGTAAATAAGCAACAGCAGAAAGATATAGAGGAAATCAGAGCACAACTCTTTTCTGAAATAAAAAAAGAATTCTCAGAACTCATAGCATCTGAAGTAAAGAAGCAACTACAGAAACATAGGGAGGAAACCAAATCTGAAAAAAACACTGCAGTAAATGAATTTATAACTGCTTCTAAAGAATACATTGATAAAAAAAAATAAAGGAGATTTTAAAAATGACGGATTCCTGAATGAGCAATTCAGGAAAGAAATAGATCGCATGAAGCAGAGTCAAAGAGATATAGAGGAAATTAAAACCTCAATCACAAGCTTGCAAAACCGTTTAAGTGAAAGTGAAGAAAGAGTTTCAGATCTTGAAGATGTGGGTGCAGCTAGTGAAAAGGTAAGAAAGGATCTCTTAAAAACAA
>NW_004524779.1:324057-325683 GCF_000260255.1 Octodon degus
CAGGTCAACAATTTCTGACATTGCCAGTTAAGCAAAAGACCCAATACTATTATGGCATACTGGACTCTTTTAGAATATTTTGCTGAGTTTACACACCTATGATATTCAAATAACGGAACTTAACAAAAAAAGGGTATACAGATGAATGTCCATTTTGTATCTGTGTATTCAAAGTGGTTGGGATAGATATATAGTTACATTCTGTTAATGAATAGAAGATTTGTTCTAATGGTGTTTGTAAATAGGATATCAAGTCCGCATCTGTATAGCAATCAACCACTAAGAAGAATGTATGTAGTGTGTTAATTATTGAAACTGTCCTACCGATTTGATTTGAAACTGTCTCATTGCTATTTGTTTATGAATAAAACTATGGGAAAAAATACAAAAAAACAAAACAACTCTTCTTTTGAAACTGCCTGGCTCTGCAGCTGCTTCATGGCTTTGAAATTACTTTCTTAACCCCTGTAACCATGAGAACTTAACTGAACATGCAGGATGCCTGATTGTAGCCCTGTACCACGCTTCATGAACTGATGATCTTTAATTCAACCTTGTAACCGGTGATCTCACCCTACTAGCTCATCAGAAGAACTGCCAGGCTCTGTCTCGCCTTTGTACCTCCTGCTTGAGCATCATATGCAAGCCCTAGACCACCAAAGATGTGGGCCCGATATTCTGGGAAGGATCCTAAGCAGTGCCCATTGATGCAATTAGATCTACTTCCAAATCATAGGTGTTCTTTTGGTGCTCCTACTTGCTGCTACAAACATAGGTAAAGGAGAGAGCGCAGTGGAAAATGAGGCTTGGACACCAGGCTCCAGGCTGAGCTCATGGAGTTGGACCTCACTGACTACATGAGAAGATGCTGGTACCCCTGTGCTCTGAACACAAGCAAATCTGGGCCTCATTTCTCTTGTATAGAGGAGCAAGAGGGTGGAGCCATCTGCCATTGCCCAGAGGCATCCCTTGCTCCCTGTACCTCAGATGCTTGACATTAACTTTTAACCCAATGCTTTGGTTCCCAGGAGGCATCTCTATGGGGACAGCAGAGAGGTTGGGAGCCAGGCTGGCATCATCCTGCGAATGTAACAGAGCCGGAAGAGTTGTGAAACCCAGGAGGTTCTACTAGGCAGATCTGCAGTAAATACTTGTTATAAAAATAAACCCAGGCTGCTATTCAACAATGAGCAATCCCCTGGGTTGCCGGCGCTGGAAGTTCTCATATGTCTTTGGGCACACAGCTGAGGATGCAGGCCAACCCATGGCAGCATGACACACGCACATGATCACGCTCCGTCTCCTAGGTCGCACTGCAGACTCACACCTTCACCTGCAGCTAGGGGTAGAGACACACAAAGTCCCAAGTTTGAGCCAAAGAAACAGCAAAATAATCATCACCATTGTAGGGAGCGGGAGCTAGGTTTCACTGCATGTAAGAAGACTGAAGGGTTTTTGTTGACGCCATATTTCACAGTACTCTGTGGTGTGGAATTAGCACAAAAAATGCTAAGGTGGAGACCCAGTCCTAGCCCAGGTCCGGTGAGTGTGTGGAGAGCTTCCTGCTAACCTGCGCCGGCGGGACCAGTCCCAGCCCAGGCGCAGTGTGGGCCGGACCCTCTCCCA
>NW_004524779.1:329693-373901 GCF_000260255.1 Octodon degus
ACTTCTTGTACAGCAATTAACCACTGAGAAGAATATATGCAGTGTATTATTTGTTGAAACTGTACTCACGATTAGATTTGAAACTGTCTCATTGCTATCTGTTTATCAATAAAACTTTGAAAAAAAATAAAAAATAAAAAAAAATGCTAAGCTGATCCTTGCCTGCACTGAAACCAGGAGACGACTGAGACCAAAGGAGGACAGCAAGCCTGTTTCGGATCAGCATACTCATGAAGTACATCCAGAAGTACAAGAACTCAAAGCCATGGAGAAGAGTGGCAGAACTGGAAGCCCCTTCCTCCTGGAGGAGACCTGGATGGGTCCGAGCACCATCTTCACATGCATGACTCACAGTCAGATATAGTCTTAAAACCAGCACACGGGCCCCCTCCCAAGGGCCCACCTCTCCTGTACCTCAGCAGTCCTTGCTCTCTAGGAATCACCAATTTAAAGGAGAAAAGGACACAGCTAGAACAAAACATAATGCAAGTTTGGGCATAAATAACCAATTGAGTGGGACCAACCAAATGCTATGGATGACCAGAAGACAGGTATCACATTTGCCTGGGGACATCAGGAGGGGCATCCTGGAAGAGGTGGCATTGGGCTGGGCCTTGATGAACAAACCTCTCCAGAAAGAGGTAGATTAATTTTGTTTAGTTAAATACCCATGGCCATACAGGCTCATAAGCCTCCTTGTGAATGCCCCTCTTGTTATAGATCTAATACAGAACCCCAGAGTGTGGTGAAACAATCGCAGGAGCTCGGAGAACAACTGGCTGCCTCATCCCACTGCTGCCACCTCCCTGGGCCTGCTTACCTAGGCACTAACATCTGCTGAATGAGTGGTGAAGAAATGAGGGAACAGATGGCCCTGCGTTCCCCTCCCCCCCACAAAGAAGCGGAACTCACAGAGCACACAAGGCAGGGCCCTAGTTTAGTCTGGGCGATTGCCTAAACCTTGTGGTTTTCCAGTGCTGTCAGAGAGCATAGGTGTTGATTAAGGCTGAGGCCACAGATGCCCCGCAAACCCCCAGGGGCAGGTTAACTTTGCTGTCCTCTGTGGCTGGAGCTTCTACACCTGCCCATGGAGTATTGCTGCTCAAAGGAGCCTCCCCATCCTGCCGCTCCTCTTGACAGTGAAGCTGAAGAGCAAGTTTCACTACCTGGTTATCTTTGTCCCTGCATTATCAAATGCCTCATCCGGAGGTGTGTGTGTTGGGGCGGGGAAGTATTCCCTATATTCAAAAGATGCCAGGGCTTGGGGATGGGGGAGGCAGGATTTGAGCAACTGGTAATCATCTGGCACAGCCCCCTTGTTTTACAGACTAGAAGCCAAAGGGATATGTCCTGCCCATTGTCATGGCTTGAGCCCCTGGAGAACAGGGACCAGGGCTCTGCCCTCCCAACCCCTCTTCTGAGACCGCTCCATGGCATTCGGTTATTTCCTTTTCCAAAAAAGCCAGCCCCTCCCAAGCCTGTTACCATGGCCACGTGCCAGGGGTTTCTAATACAACTTCATGGCATAGAAATTGGGTGTGCTTGGTTTTCTTTATGTACAGAAGCATAAAAAAAGATCAAAGCATTTGCAATTTGATGATTCTCCTAAATGCAAGTTCAAATTGCTGAATTTAACAGCCAGCACTTTTTAGAGGGCTTTCCGGAGCAATTACTCAAGAAGGAATTAAACTGGATTTGCCTTTGGCTCCTTCTCGCCCCTCCCACTGCCTGGAAAGGGAAGACGGGGGTCTCAACAAGACAATCTTGAGAGATTATTGCTAATTACAGATTTTTACCTGCCTGATGTTCTTTTACTTCACACGTTAATTAAATCAAGATCAGGTGGCTTACAGATGGGTTTGCCGCTGGCTATCGTAAGAGATTAATAGATGCCAGCAAATGGGTTCGGAGGGGAAAGCTCTTGAGTTTTATGGGTCATGGCTGCTGCTTCTCTCAGCAGAAATCATGACAGAAAGAAAAAGGGCTCCTCTACCGTAAGTGGCCTAGTTCATCCGAACCTCAATACAGCCCTGTGTTAGATGCCTCAGAGCTCCCAGAGCAGGCCGGTCCCCCTACCAGCAGATCCAGCCAGTCCCGGAGACGCAAGGGAAATCAGGCCTCCGATTATTAGGTTTGTGACCGAGGACCAGAGGCTGCACACCGGGCCTTGTGCAGCTTTGGAAGTCAATCGGTGAACAAACCTGGGAGCATGCTTCTGCTTGCCTGCTCTTCAGCTACCGATTCTCAACCCCTCACCATCACATAAGCTACAACAAAGGAGAGGACAGAAACAGAACCAGAAGTCTAGGGCTTATTTCTGTCCTAGTAAGAAAGACATTGAGTTAAAACACAGAAGGCCACCTCTGTCGTAGCTCTGCCGGGGTTCAGGGTGCCCACTCAGGGCCATGTCAGGTTTTCTGCTTGAGGACTCAGCACCAAGGTTGAGGCCAGGACAGAGGAAGAAGGGAAGGGAAATCACGGCAGAAGAAAACAAGTCACTTACTATTCACAAAGGAAGCATTTGTTCCAACATGGAAACCCCTGAGCTTTCAAACAGCCCTGGACCATTCACTGGAGCCCTCAGCTCACACTAGCTAATCAGTTCCGAATGCTCCCGGCAAGCTGCCTTCCCTGGTGCTGGCTCTGATTCACCACCACCAAGCCCCGGTTTCTGGGTGAGATGAATGATGAGCACCACCCGTCCCTCGAGTGTCGCCCACACACTATTTGGAGGCAAGCACACACACTCATTCTTGAGGACAATGAAAGAACATGCGCTTAGATTGGTTAGGCAACTCACACGCCTTGCCGCACAACGCTGGATGGCGTCCACCCCCTTACTCCCCCCCCCCCCCCCCCCCCCCCCCCACCCCGCGAGCTCACCAGAGAGGCCTGGGTTTAGGGCGAGGGTTAGAAGTGATTCAGCTGTATTTGGCAGCCAGCAGTCATGCCATGCCATCCTCATGCCGGAAACCAGCAAAGCACTTAAGGTAACAATCTGGTCTGTTCATTTTCTAATTGTCTGCCTACTCTGTTCCCATACCCATTCCCCAATGGTGTCTTGGCCCTGTGACACCTGTCTGCAACCCTTGGGTGCCTTCCAGAGCACAGAATTCACTGCCTGGCTTACCTCTGCAAACTAGGGGCAGGAAAAAGTCTACTTGCAGTGGAGAGTTGGGCAGGGCCAGGGCCAGATGAAGCAACCGAGGCCCCAGGCTCAACCCTGCACCTGAGCAAACTTGGCATCAGTGCCTCTGAACCCAGTGCATCCTGGGTACCTTGCTCTCCTCCTAGGGTAGAGGGGCTTTCTGTCCCTGAAGGAAGCTAATCACTTCCCTATTTCATAAGTCAGGGAAGCTTTTTAAAAATACACCAACACCAGGCCAATTAAATGTAAACTTTCCATGTGGGGCCTGAGCAAGGGAGGCGCATGTCCTGTAGTCCACTGTGCAGCTGGGGGGAAGAACTACAGGTCTGGGGGCTCACATGGGGCCCCTGGCGTGGATGGGTGGTCTGCCTATGTTTCCTGCAGCCAGGTCAGGCTCACTTGTCCCTGTGCTGACCTGGACCCTCCAGAATTCCCTCCGGGGCCATGAGGCTCATGTCAGGCTCAACATCCAAGCAGACCTCACCAGGCAGTTATTCCTCCCAAGTCCCCAGCCCCCACCTGGACTTTCAGTGAGCTCAGCTGCACCGTGTCTCCAGGGTTGTAGCCAGAGACACCCCAAAGTCTCTGCAATAGAACAAAGTGCTCTCCCTACTTATCCACTGGACCCGAGATACCTGAGTGCCTAACCCCCACCTCAGTCTCCCTTTTTCCCATGAGCATTAGAAATAAAAAGGATGGGTGTCCTAATGCCTCCTCCTGCCTTGTAGTAATTTCATATATAAAACTATGATGGATCCTCTGGGCCTTTAGGAAATTCTGTCTCCTTAGCACTTGGCTTTTGCGTCCTATTGTCACTTCGGGGATTCAAGGAAATCTAATTTTGATAGTGAAACTCGGCAATAGCAGATATATACCTCTCCCCTGAGGCACTGACATTCCCTGCTACCATGCAAGGATGCCCCAGAGCAATGAGATGCACGGGCTATAGAAACACTTCTGAAAATATTTCAGGTAATGTCACCTCCATGGCACACATCTTGTGCCAAGATTTGATGTTTTACCCAGCACCTTGGAATGTACAGCCACTTTCTGGGTCTCTATTCATTCAGCCTTCGGAGAGGCAGGTAGAAAGGGGGCATTTTCATTCCCATCTCATATTTGTATAATGAAACAAAAGAGAGAATTAAGTGGGAAGTGAGGGTGTGTGGAAGAGATAGAAAAGGAGAGATCTGGAGTTTCTGTGTACTCAGTGCGGTTTGGACATCTCCAAGCAAGCCTGGTGCATTCTTCTGAAAAGTAGAAGTCTTTGGCCCAGCTATGGAAACTGGAAAGATGTGTAGCCCATTGCTTCCTGCACCAGGGCTACGATCTGCCAAACCTCAGGGTGCCAGATTGCCTGACGATCCCCACTCGGTCTCTATCTCTCCATCTCTCACTTCTGCTCCCCTTCTCTCTTCCACCCTGCCCCATCCCTCTGTCCTACCCATGGCTGGCCAGGGCTTCATGCCAGCCTGCAGGCCCACTTCTGTAGCCTCATAAACACCATTAAGCTCCGTAGGCTTCCTGGGACTGGGCCTGCCTGCCACTGGGGATTAAGAGCCCACAGTGAGTCAGCAGCCCCGCAGGGCCTGAAGCCTGAGACTTGTGGCTGGGCCTCTACTAGCTGAGGCACCCAGTACCCCACCCTGAGTGTCCCTGTGCTTCTCCTCACTTTCCCAGCCCATAGGCCAGCATCAGTGCCCACCCTGGGCCTTCAGAGTCCCAGTATGTCTCCCTTCCTACCAACATCCCAGCTCTGAAGTTGTACCACCAAATGCCCTTGGCTTTGATGGTTGGCCACAGCCACTGGTTAGGGAAGCCAGCTGCAGGGGCAGTGACAGCGGCATTCTGGAAGCCTGAGGGTGTGGAGTGTGGGCACCTCCTCTCCCTGGCTGTGACCCTCTGGCACGAGGAGGGAGAGCTGAACAGCTGCCAAGAGTCACCCACAGGCCCTCGGTGCCCACACACTGTGAATCACAGCTACTGTACAGAGTGCTGAGTCACCGCCCAGCATCTGGGGGGACAACGGAGGGCCTATTTTAGAAAGTTTGCCAGTGTACCCATGCCTTGCAAGTGCTTAATAGTTATTGCCAAAAATAGGTATGAGTTTAAGGCCATGATGCTGTCTAGGCAGCTCCTTGACGAGGGGCCATACTATACTTGTTAGTCTCCAGCTCACCACAAAGGGACCCGAACTTCAGTGTGCAGGCCAGCCCCAGGGCACAGATGTGTGTCCACACCCTGGCTTCATGCAAAAGAAGCGGGTCTGCAGAAGTCAGTGCCAGCTCTGCAGAACAGAGCACACATCTTTGTGCCAACTACTTTCTGAGTCACTCAGTGCCATTCCCATTCACGGGAAGAGAAAAATCTGCTGCAAGGGACCGACTGGCTAGCATTTCCAGTTTCTTGGCAATCCAAGAATTGAAGGCTTCTATAAATAGCAAGTCCCCAAATGCTCCCTCTCTTAGCAGGGGCTGCCCTCTGTCTAACCTCCATTCATCCAGAGTACACTGAGCAAGCTGAAGACCAGAGCCACCATGGACCTCATTGCCTTGGAGCGCAGACCTGAGCTGGGATGGCCTCAGCCAGGCCACAGAGCTGTACCTGAGGCCCCAGCCCCAGAGTGACCTCCACAGAGATGGGTGACACACAGCCTCTGTCACCATGGAGTCCCGGAGGTTCATGGGATGCTCAGAGAGCTATGATACAAAGTAAAATGTCACATGATCCATAAAAAGTTGAAGTGTCAGGGAAGAGCAAAGATACAAGATCATACCTGCAGGAGGAATCAGAGGACAAGAATGTGAGGGGACCCTGCAGAGCTGGGCAGATTGGTACTTGGGGGCTGGAGAAAGGATGGAGTATTTCCAAGAACGAGCTGGCCGTGAGCCATGGAGGTGGGCCACCCAGGCAGTGGCAGCCAGTGGGCTGTAGACAGCATGATGGAGTAGAATAACAGGTGGGGAGTAGAAGAACCCAAGGGACAAGATGATGGTCCCCTGGGGCACCTGGCAGGTGAGAAATTGGAAGTGGATCTTCCTCATGCTCCTCAGAACACCAGGTGGCCTGGGGCCAGGGCTTTCTGTGAGCAATGCTCTTCAGGTAATGTGTCACATGCACTTTCTAAGAGCTTGGAATCCAAGACTAGAGATGAAATTATGGACAGATGTTGAGGACACATATTAAGCATATACATAAATCAAAAATTATGTAATGCTCAAGTATTTAAGTGCAAGGAAAGAAGTCAGTGGCTCTAATGGACTGGTGAGGGGAGAATGTGTCTGGGGGCTTGTCCTAGAACATCTGCTTCCATCTTCAGCCTTCCCTGTGTGCTACAGCTCTAAGGTGGGCCCAGAAGAGCCCAGACATTAGTGCTAAACATTAAACACTGGTTTTATGGGGGCCCTGTCTCTGCCATGGCTGGTTTCTGAGGCCAAACAATTCCTTGAGCCTCCTACTCATTCTCATTAATTGGTCCAGTTCATCTCTGTAATGAGTCCTGAGTCTATATGAGTCCTGAGCTCATAGTCTGCTAGATGCAGCTAGGAGAGGGCAGGGGAATAGGGGACAGGGTCACAAGTACAGTAGCACACTACACAAGAGGGCACAAGTAGAAACTGTAATCCAGAGCTCCTCTTTTCACCAGTTAAAAGGAGTTATGACCACATGGGTGTGGGAAAGCCTATTTCTAATCCACACAAAGGCATTTAATGGGCTTGTGTCCTTGACAGGGATATAAGCAAACAGCTACAGTAGGAAGAACCACACTTACACTGTAAGTAGCTGCCGGACCAGGCCCAGCTCTACCCCTGTAGACTGCCATCTCTTCAGGACACAGAATCAGACACCACCAGAGAGCTGGGAGTCCCTAAGAGTTGGGGTCACCAGAAAAACCTCCCTGCTCCACTTCTGACACCACTGCCAGGAGCCACCGAGGCTGACTCTGAGTATTTCCACGGTGGAGCTCTGCAGCCCCCAACAGCCCTTTGCGGGTGAGCAGTCCGCCCTGTGACTCCCTCCATTGGCTCTGGGTCTGTGCTCTGTTGCCCTATAGATGTACAGGTAAAAAGAAAAGAGGAGTCAGATGTGGTGGCACAAGCTTGTCAACCCAGCATTCAAGAGGCTGAGGTAAGAAGATTGTCGTGAGTTTGAGGCCAGCCTGGGCTCCATAGTGAGTTCAAAGCCAGCCTGAACTATGTAGTGAGACCAGAAAGACAGACAGAAAGACAGACAGACAGACAGACAGACAGACAGACAAGACAAGGGGAAAAGGGAAAGGGAAAGGAAAGACCCCTGCACCAGGCAAACTATTTCTCACTCATTAGTTTCTCCAGGAAGTTGCCCCCCAAAAGACAGCCTCCAGGCCAGCAAGGTGAAAGGTTAGCGGAAGTGCGCTCCTTTGCTTTCCACTGTAACTCTGGCTTGGTGCTGCTGCAATGGGCAAGTTCCTGAAACCAGGGAAAGTGGTGCTGGTCCTTGCTGGATGCTATTCCAGATGCAAAGCTGTCATCGTGAACAACATTGATGACGGCACCTCCAACCACCTCTACAGCCATGCCCTGGTGGCTGGGATTGACCGCTATCCTTGCAAAGTGACAGCCGCCATGGGTAAGAAGAAAATCGCCAAGAGCTCAAAGATCAAGTCCTTTGTGAAGGTTTGTAACTACAACTACCTAATGCCCACAAGGTACTCTGTGGACATCCCCCTAGGCAAGACGGTGGTCAACAAAGACATCTTCAGAGGTCCAGCCCTCAAGTGCAAGCCCTGGAAGGAGGTGAAGGTCAAGTTTGAGGAGAGATACAAGATAGGCAAGAACAAGTGTTTCTTCCAGAAGCTTTGGTTTTAGGTGTTTTTTGTTTCTACCATTAAAAATTTCAAAAAAAAAGATAGCCTCCAACAGTCCCACCTGAATATCTGCCTGCTCCCCACATCATGAGCCATTCTCTGTCCTGTTCCTGTTATAGGCTTTTCTTGGGCTGGTTTTCTGACTGTAGACTGGCAATAGTCTTTTGACCTCAAGCATTGGCTCCTTGACTTCCCTCTTACCTCTTTATTTCTGCTCCTCTGGAGCTCATGAACAGTTATACAGGTTGTACACTGCCCTATACTTCAACTTCTAGATCTACTCCTTGTTCCTTTGGGTCCTTGCTGTGGCAGTCAGTGTCCCCGCTGAGTTTGTTGGATTGCTTTGTTTTCTCTCTCTCTCTCTCTCTCTCTCTCTTTTTCAGGGTCTCACTACATAGCCCACATTAGTAGTGATCCTCCTGCTTTCTGCCTCCCAAGTGCTGGGATTACAGGCGCGTGCCACCATGCCCGGACTCCATTGTCAGCTCAGCACACCCGGAGGCAGGGCCGGCACATGTTGGATTGCTTTTGAAGGAACAAAATAAAGGCAGAAAAAAAAGAAACCTCATTACCTGAGGTCCTTTGGTCTCCCCAACTATCCACCCACCTTTCCAAAATAGATTATTTCTGAGGAGTACACCTGTTACTTATGTTTGCATTTGTCCTGTTCAGCAGAAGCCATCCAAAGGGCCTGCGTGGGGCAGGGGCCCAGGAAGTGTTATTTGAATGAACAAATGAATGGTGAGTGAATGTGAATGGTAGAGGAATCAGGTTTAATTGCTTGAAATGAGGGGAGCACTCTTGTACAACAGGTAGGGATGAGATGCCAGAGCTCAGTGTCCCCTGGAAGCTGCTCAGATGATGTCATTAGAATTGAGTGTTATGGGGTCCCCTGGAGCCTGAACCACATGAGTGGAGTGGTCTTCTCCCTTTCACGGTCCATCCTTCTTTCACATCATTCCTGCTTTTCCATTGGAGCTGCAGCCACACAAGGCATCTATAAAGCTGCTAACATAACAGTGACAGAGCCACCTGAGAGAGGAGCAGCAGGAGCCGGAGCAGAGGGACAGGAGCCAGCATGGCTTCACAGGTGAATCATGAGAACTTGGCCAGGTGCGTGTTCAGTAGAGATAAGAGGTGGAGAGAGGAGAGAGACCCCGGAGAACAGCTGGAAGCTGCCTGCACGAGGCAGACTCGATGAGGACGGCTGACCCACGCAAGTCCTGCATTTGAATTTGCCATGGTGCATTTTGGAGGTGTAAGTGCATGAACAGGTACAACTGCCAATCAGGAGACAGAGGACCCAGGCTTTGACGTGATGCTGTGAGACAAACATAAACGTTAGGTGGTGGTGACCAGAGGTAGAACTGCGGTCCCTAAGGCCCTCACTGCTTCTCTTGGCTGTTGATATGGGGACAAAGTGGGTCCCCACCCTGCTGCACTGGCTCTCAGCTCTGGGTAGGAGGAAAATCAACTGTACCACACCACTCCAGTTGCTGTCACAATGGAAGGGCAGATCCACTCCGCCTCCTCAATCTGCAAGGGAGAAAACCAATAAAGGGGCTCCTCAGCAAAACCACTGCTCCCAAAATATGAGCTAATTTGCAAAACTTTCACTTCCGTGTGACTTTTTTGTGTAATTGGGCCCATATGGATGGAATAGAAATCCTGACATGTTAAAACTTAAAGCCTTCTAAGCCACTACACTGAGGATAGCAATGTGTAATACTAAAACCATGCTTGAAATACCTGTCATTTTGGTCTTCTAAATGTGTACTGCTTCTAATGTCACATCATTTATTGCCATACTATCTTTAAAGTAAATGTTTGTTTAAAAAAAAAAAAAAAAAGAGGTAATGAAAGAAAAGAGACAAGAAAAAACTTAAAGCCTAAATAGCAAGATCTTTTGAAGACTGGAAGGTTTTGGCAAACTTTTACCTTGGTTTTCACAGTGATTTTTTAGTGATTCATTCTGTTAATATTCTTAATATTAACTCCTCATTAATATTAATACCAATAACCTTGATCAAGCCCTCCTTACCTTATGCGAGGTACTTGGATTAGTGATCCATTGTTACACAGCAAAATACCAGTAAATTTAGCAGCTTAAAACACTCAAATGTGGTGTCAGTTTCTGAGGGTCATGAATGGAGGAAGGACTTTGTTAGGTGACAGGTCACTGAGGCTGCAGCCAAGGTGTCACCAGGGCCGCTGTCTTCTGAGGGTCCTGATGGGGTAGAGGATCCTTTCTAAAGCCTTAAACACAGCTGTGGCCTCGGTTTCCTCCCACGTGGCCCTCCCACTGGTCTGCTCACACCACGGTCATGATCCAAGAAGGACTGTTACCAAGCAAGAAGCCCTGACATGGGGAAAGGATCTAGCCTTTAGGTGACACTCCATCCCATTTCCTGGTCACACAGGTCAATCCTAGCAGCACACAGGAGAAGATGGCATAAGGGTGTAAACTCAAAGGGCAGAGACCACCAGGGCAGCGTAGAGCTGGTCTGTCTGTGCCTCATGTATATCTTCATCCTCCCAAAATTAGCCAGGGAAGGCTACTGTTATGCCCTTTCACAGATGAGGTAACTGAGGTTCAGTGGGGGTGACTGCTCATGGCCTCTGAGGTGACAGAGAGCAGAGCCGTGTCCCCTTCTCCCAGCTAAGGCCACCAGGCTCAGGCCACCCCACATAGAGCCCTGGATTCCTTCTCCTCCAAACACATGGCATTTTGCAGCTGCTAAATCTTTATCAGAAAACACACATCCCACACTCGTTAAAAAATTTTAAACTATGAATAGAAAATTTTTTAACACGATCAAATGCAACCCAGGAAAGTAGCAAACATAATACTATACCATAAACCATTAGACACATTCTCATTAAAATCAGAAGCAGAAATCTCTCTGCAGTTACTACTATTCTTTAATATTAGCAAATATGGTTAGTGCAATAACATGGCAATAAGAATTAGTAGAAAGTAGAAAATCCTAGATAATAGATGGAAAACAGCTCTGAATATGACATTTCAGCAAATGGCTGGATTCCACATCAACAGCGCCTTTCCAGTAGATCAGCACTGGCCAAATGCCTGTCATGCCCCAGCCCCAAGCTACCCCAGAGCCCACAGCCACTACTCATTCTGTGGCCATGCTTTCGTAACTTGTCTTATTCTACTCAGGATGCTGTAACAAAATACATGCCAAGGAGCAACTTATAAACAACAGAATTGACTTTTCCCCTTGTGTAGACAAGAAGGCCCAAGATTATCAGAATTCAGAGATTAGGTTTTACCCATGGGAGACAGAAACATTCAGACCACAGAACCTGTGGTCTTCCGTGTAGGTGGGTGGCTGAATGTTTCCAGGGAAAGACTCAGGACAGCAAGTTTCCTTCGTGGCCCTAGGACTGTCCAATTCCCTGAGATATGACAGATGAAATCTTTCATCCTGCATTGGAATGTGCTTTTCAGAGGAAAATTAAAAGACAAGAGGCAGGGACATTGCAGAAGAGAACCAGTTCACAGTGGGCAGAGGGTGGCAAAGCAAGCCAGAGAAGCCTCTTTCAATCCCTTGTATTTTATCCACCCCAGGTGGGACACCCTTGACTCTACCTAGAACTATGCCAAACCTATCAGTGGACTGATTTAGTAGTCACATACCCTCAATCCAGCATCACACACTTTGATCCAGCTACCTCTGAAAAAGCCCCCACCTATGACCACATGAGGCTTTGGGGGGACATCTAGGTACAAGCCACACCATGGGGATTGGAGGGATGAGTAGCTTCTTCAGGGTCATGGATGAATAGTGCTGAGCCACGACCCCGACCTAGGTCCTGGGTTCAGACCCAAGTACGCCTTCTAATCTGACTGCTTTTAAGAGTGAGACATAGCCCTGCCCCTGCCAAAACCCTGTCTCGGAGCCACACAGTGATAGACTGAAACCTCTACAAACTCGGCCAAACAAAGCTTTCCTCCTTTAACTTTGGGCATCGGGCATTTTGTCTCACCCACGAGAAAAAAAGGTCACTAACCCACCTCACAACCTTGACCCGTAGAGCACAAATGGGTCTGCCCACATCCTCAGAGTTGCAAGGATGCTGTGGTGGCCTGTGGGAAAGCGCTTTGCCGACTCCAGAGCCATGCAAACGGCCAGCAAGGCCCCTAGCATTGATGAGGGTGCAGCGCCAGCCTCCTAACAAAGCCCCAAGCAGTGCCAGCTCTCTAACTGGTCCCCGTGGTGTATTTGACTCAGCTGTCACATGACAGCCCAGCCCCCATGGCTCACACTTTGTCAACCAGATATATAGAGTGCTTCAAACCCTGCTGATGCCTAAAGACAATGGGGACAGAAAAGGTATGCAGTCATCTCCTTGCTTTACCTGATTTTAAAAAAAGTTACTGTTTATTTATATTACAATGTTTTTATTATATTACAATGTAATATTACAATGTTTATGTTTATATTTATATTATAATGTTTGTTTATATTACAATGTCTACTTTAGGGTCCCAGCAAGGAAGGAGAGTTAGAACTGTCCCCAAAGGCATCCTCAGGAGCCCCAGGGCAATAACCTTCTAGGAGTGTGGGCCTAGCCACCTAGCTAGGTCCCATCTACAAACACAAGCTCCTGAAAGGATTGGGAGAATAGATTCTGTGAGGGCAGGAGAATCCAGGGCAGAGAAGGAGACTCCAGGCCAGGGAGGGAGGAGACTCCAGGAATAGGACCCCAGTGAACACCTGAGAGGTTTGAGGTTGATATCTGTGCAGAGCACCCCCACCTTAGAGGCCTGGCTAATGGGGTGGGGTACAATGCTGAAGCCAGAGCAGATTTCCCAGGGAAGCGATCCCAGCTGACTCTGCCCTCTGTGTTGGGAAGCGTGGAGACTGCACAGCACCTCAGAATGAAGTCCCCTCCTCCTTAAGGACGGCCAGCCCTCCTGCCCAGTGAAAAGTGTGCCAGCTTAGTGGGCATGGCCTTGGGGAGGGCACTGCCTAGGCCATGGGCTGGCTGTTCCCCACTTTCCTGGGGTGACAGCACAGACCTGGCCAGGCCAGACCAGCTGCTGCCGGAGGTAGGCGCAGGTCTCCTGAGGACTCCTCTCCCTCCATCTGTCAGCCTTGGCTGCAAAGAGACACTTGCTGTGGTCCCCAGGAGTGCTGAGGGACAGACTGCCCTGAGCTTCCCCGCTGGCCCGCAGTCCTGGCTCCTGGATTAAAGGACTGGCTGCTGGCCACTGCAGCCATAGCCCAGCTGTCTCCGCAAGTCTGTCCAGCCCACTTTCTGTAGCGTGTCTCTGAACATGACTCCCTGCCAGATGCTGGGGGCTAAGAAACTACATCTGTGGAAGTTCTAGGGGGTAAACCATGCCTGTCCCCAGCTGAGCCACTGTGTGTCCTGTGTACCCCAAAGTCTAGATTCTTTCCATAGCCTCGTTTTCCCAGACTCTGTTTTCACTCCCTCTGTGGAATTCTTTCCAAGGGTCCTGCAGGCTTCTGTATTGCCCTCTGTTTGTGTCTCACTCTTTCCTGTGTGCGTCTGTGTCCATCTCACTGTTCCCAAAATCTCCCTCTTCTCTTCCTGCTTCCTCTGTTGCTATCTCTAGATTTTTCTCAGTTCATTCTCTCTCTCCCTCCCTCCCTCTCTCTCTCCCCACCCTAGCTCTCGCTCTCCTCTCCTTGTGTAAAAGCGCCCAAGCAAAATGTGCAGCAGGACTGAGGCTCTCTAAGGCAGAAAAGTGGGGACTTCCAGGCTGGGTTTCACATGGTGGCTCTGCAATTTGGCTGGGAAACTTCCTTATGGTGGCCTTCGGAAAGCCCACAGCAGCTTCCGGCAGGCAGCGTGTAAAGCAAGGCTCCTGCACAGCCCTCCCCCACAAGGAACAGCAGAGCTCTGTCAAGGCCTGCATCTCCCTCCCAGGAGGTGGGCGCTCTTATTCCCTGTATTCTTTGGTCCTTCCAAGAGGCAGAAAAATACCTTCAGAAGCCACTGTGTGTCGGAAATTCCAGCAGGAAAACCACAGCAGGTCGTCTTTTTTTCTAAATGACTAGGAGGAAGCAGAGCTGGGGTAGAGGGATAGATGAGGAATTAATAATGTGATTGGTTAAACCAGCAGGGCCCGGGACTCGAAAGCATTTGAAACGACAGCTGGAGCCAGTGCTTCTAACTGTACACACCTGTGGCCGAGTTACACCCTCTGCCAACCAAGGCATGGATCTGAGAAACAGTGGTGGCCATTTCATTTGAGACAAGGGTACTGTCAACTGCTCTTCTTCTTTTTCTTTATTTCTTGAGACTCACTATATAGTTCATTCTGAATTTGAACTCACTATGTAGTCCTGCCTGGCCTGAAATTCACAGTGATCCCCTGTCTCAGCTTCTCCAGTGTTGAGATGAAAGGTATGAACCACCGTGCCCAGCCTGCTAGCCACTCTTCAACTATTATCCTAGTCAACTCTATAGAAAACGTTAGGTGAGTAGTTATCTTCCCACTCCACAAGTGAAGAAAACGAGGCTCAAAGAAGGCAGATAACTTGTCCAAAGTTATACAGCCTGGGGCTGGAGAGATAGCTCCATGGCTTAAATGCCTGCCTGACAAGCACAAGGTCCTGAGTTCAATCCCTGCTACCAAAAAATAAAGCTACTCAGCCAGTGAGCAGAAGAGCTACAATTAGAACCCAGGACACTCTGACTCCAGCTTGTGTGCTCGCCCCTCTGCTGAAGCAGCTTAATACTCCATGGAGGTGATGCCACGCTTGTGAGCGTCACTGCTGCGGGTGGATCAGAACAGAGACCCAGCGGGCCACAATCAAGCAGCAGGTTGAGCCGACCTCCGCTTCCTGCCTCAGGCGGCGGCAGCCTCTGAGCACCTCGGGAGCAAAGGTTCCAATTAGCCCAGCTGGCTGAGGCCCACAGAGATGTCTCCGAGCTGCAGAAATATGCTGCTTGCTGTGCCTTCATCTCACCAGCTCCCAAAAGAAAGATATTAAGAGCTTGGGAACAAATGTATGAAAGAAAAATGATATCAGAGAAAACTCTGTTTTCTTTGACTTCAAAAAAAAAACTGACATTAGTTTCACTATTGTGTGTGCTTCTTTCTACTGAATTGGACCTGAAAAGATGAAATGGGGCAGGCAGTTCCGCCTGAAGACTTCTCTGGCAGCAGGGATTAGGAGAAATTTAGGTGCCGTGCTGTGATCAGGTCGGAAACACTTCAGAACCAACATCTCAGAATCAACAGTTGTGAGGGGTGAGGGACACCTCATTGCTTCCTTCTGAAGAGAGAAATGTCCCCTTCTGTTCTGCTTCCACAGGAGAAAAGGGGAGAGGGCAGCTGGAAAGACAGCCAGGTGGGATAACATGCTGCACCACTCACGGATATTTAAGCCCTCTTAGGCTTGGAGTTCATCTTTCCCTGCAGTGACCTCATGGGGACAAGTAGTGTACATGTGGTGCCAGGATGGGGCTGTAGCCTTGCACACACACACACAGTTTATGAAGTTTGAAACAATCTGTTCCTCGGATTATACAACCTCGAGCCAGAGAGCACACCCCCAAAGTGGATTTAGACTCTCTTGCCAATGTGACGGTCTTTATGGACGACACCAACCAGATTCCATTCCCTGCCACAAATATTTCTGGAGTTTCTTCTGGTGCCAGCGCTGAGCTAGACACTGAGGGTACAGAAATAAATCAGCTCTGCCCTCTGTCCTGAAACTGCTGAGGAGTCTGGGAAGGAAAGTCAGTTTTGCAAAGAGAGGGTTGATTCAGCATCCAAAGGACGCTTTTTGAAGGTACATATTAAGCATTCTGAGCAAGGATTACTATAAAGGAAATTTAGTGGCCAACTTGACCCTAATTTGATCAAATAAGCCAGACTCAATTCATTTTCACAGGCAAGTCTCTCTCATTTAGAAACTCTACAGAATGCTTTTTAGTGCTGTCTCCTGCACTAGATGGCATCCGTGGTCTCTATCATGCAAAAATACTGTCTATGCCAGAGGACGGTCAGGAAAGGTGGGAACCCAAGGATATGGGCGCAGGACGGATACGAAATGGAGAACCAAGGGCCTGTTCCCACGTTCTCTTACAAGGCAGAGCAATATAAGTTTTCCAAGATAAATAATCAAGACTCCACACTTTCACCCCCATGTGCATAGTTGGCAAAGGGCACAGGGTGAACCCTGGGCCACAGACTCTCCTGACTGCCCATGTCTTGGTTTGCAGCCTCTAACTGTTACAAGGCAGACACCTTGGCTGGCTCTGTCCATACCCCATCCTCCTCCTTTCTCTCCACCTCTGCCTTGCAGTCCAGGCATCGTTTTCCAGCTTCACTGGCCTCGTGACTCTGTTCCAGCCAGTGAACTGCAGTCAGAAGTCTCTGGGGAAGCCAACTATCATAAAAAGAATTTTTTTTTTCACCCTTCCCACTTGTCGTCCTTCTGGCCCAGAATCTGAGTACTAAAGGTGCTGGCAAAGCCATCTGTCACAGCAGCCCTAGAATGTCCCTAGGTGGGCTTCTTGTCAAAGGGAATGATTACTATCACTGACCTTTTGTTACTTGTATTTGAACACAAGCCTAGTACATATGAAAACTAAGGGCCGGCCAGATAGCTCAGCAGATGCAAGTGCCTGCTTAGGCAGACACAGGGACTGGGGTTCGATCCCCATCATGTCCTGCCCTCCACAGCTCACTGAGCTGGCAATTGATACTGGGCGTGGTGGTATGCACCTGTAATCCCAGGGCTTGGGAGGCTGAAAACAAGAGGATCACTAAGAGTCCAATCTGTGTAGTGAGACCCTGTGGATTCTGTACTCAATACATAAAAAAAGAAGAAAGACAGACAGAAAACTAGCATTATAGGCATGTTCCCTATGCCAGAGCCTTTACAGCCATCAGACTGTGGCCTTCATGTAGGTGGATGTCCATCCTTCTTTTCAGTGCTCTCTGTTACAGCCCCCGGCAGGCTCCTACTGAGACTAAATTTAGGGTCCTTGTCCTTGTTGGGGTCTTTAGCTCCCTTTATGCATGAAGAAGAAAGATGCTTTGCTGTTGTGGCTCCAAATCCATATTGGGATGCAGGTACCTTGTAGTTGCCTGAACACAAAGGTATCCCACACAACCACCCATGCAATGTCATGAACAAGCCCTTTAGAGTTAGCCCAGCCTCATGCAGACTGAATCAACCCTGATACTATTCTAGGCTCACTGGCCTCTTTTGATACATGTTACAGCACCTTCTGTATTCCACCTCGGGGAGCTCCCACAACCCTCTAATATCTAGTGTTTTGTTTTAATATATTTGGTACAAGGTCTCACTATGCAGCTCAGACTCATAGTGATTCTCCTGTTTTCAACCTCCCCAGTGCTGGGATTACAGGTGAGTGCTATCACACCCCGACTCAGTTGCTGGCTCAGTGCACCCAGGGGGTGGGGCCAGCGCCAGGGATTGAACCCTGGTCCCTGCACTTGCCTAAGCAGGCACTTAGTTTGCTGATCTATCTCGCCAGCCCTCCGTCCAATTTCTAGTTTCTCCATCATTGGCCCAAGTGGTCTCTAAAGTTCCCTAAGAGAATACCTGGAGCCAACATTGATGCTTGTTGATTTGCAAGTTTTGTAGCTTTTTTGACTAAGAGAGCCTGAAAGACTGCCTTAGTCACTTTTCTTGTTGTTAGGACAAAACATCCAATATCAGTAAATTAAGGGAAGAGAGCTTTATTCTGGCTCACATTTCAGTCCATAGTTGGCTGGCATCAAGGCAGAACTGCATGGCAGAGGGGCTGGCAGAAGAGAGCTGCTATGGCCCAGTGTCCAGGAAGTGGAGAGAATGAGAAGGGAGGAGCTAGGAAGAGGAATCAACCCTTCCAGGCCACATCCCCAGTCACCCACCTCTTCCAACCAAGCCCTATCTGCTAGCAGAAAGTCAGCAACTGGACACCAAAACCCACTCACCTTTTAAAGGCCCCATCCAGAAGTGCATGAGGCTCTTGGGGACATCTAGATATAAGCCATGTCATAGACTAGGTAGTACAATTCCCTGCTTTTACCAGAAAACTGAGGCCTAAGGACTAGAAGTGATAGGTCAGTGCTCCTCAGAGAGTTGCTGCAGGAATGAGGTGCTACCTGCAGCTGCAGTATAGGTTGCTTTCTTTCTGCCTACCAGAGCCCAGGGCACAGGCCTACTAACTGCCCTGGGGCGATCAGGCCCTGGATGCCCCAGTGCCTATTGGACAATGTCGAAGACCAGACCCTTCTCAGCCTTATGCTCACTGTTTCTTCTCATGTATGGATAGAAATCTCAGGCCAGCCTTGTGAGGGAAATTCTAGGATCCTTAGCCCAGCAGGGAACAGGCCAAAAGATTTTCTACAGCAAGAACAATCCCCTTTGGATATACACTAACCCACAAGGGATGCTGATGGGGTAGAGGAAGAAAAGACCAGAAGCATTAACAGAAGGGACTTAAAGAAGGATGAGACTGAGTTTCTCTTCTGCAGGGTCACAAAGAAGATAAGTGCGGGCCCTTCCAGAAGGGGAGATCTTGTTTACCGCTGCTGTGTTCCCTTGGCGCAAAGTCTTGTTTCTCAGAGTAACCAGGGCAAGGAAACACCATGCCTCTGAGGTGAGTCCTAGCATGGTCTCCATCTGCTCCTGAGGACGGATCGATAGAGGCTCCACTAACTTAATTACACTATGCCCTATACAGGTACTCAGAGTAACTTTAAGATGATATAAACACCACAGCCTCTGTTTCTGGATAGGTTATCTAGTGATGCCTCCTGACATTCACAGGCAGTCAACTTCTTCCTGGGGAATTTCCACTAATGCCCTCCAGGAATAGACCTTGTCTTTCTGGGCAGTGTCAGTGCGTTCAAGGCATAGCTTGACTCCAGCCCTCGTAACAACAAAGTAAAATGTTCTCACTGTAGACAATGGATGGAGACCTATAGAGTACTCTCTGGGTCTCCCTAGACCATAATGGTTTCCATGCTTTGGGGTCTTTGGAGTCTTTTTGTTTCAGGGCCAGGAGATAGATGAGTCTTTGCACTCTCTGCCCCACTATTCTGTCTTCCTTCTTCCGAGATACCTCCAATCCCGTCTGCTCCCCATTATGCAAAACAGATTCAAGCTGTTGAGGCTGAAGAGTATTTGTTGGCTTCAGGACCTGTGTAGTGTGAGTTTTTTGTTGTTATTTGTTGTACCGAAGATCATACTCAGAACCTTGCACTTGTCAGGCAGGTGCTTGTGCTGCTGAGCTATATCCCTGGCCCTCGGCTTCTGGCCCTGATTCTTCTTAGCAATTATATTCAGAGAATGCTGCCGCACACCTGTAATCCCAGCACCCAGGAAGCTGAGGCAGGAGGATCAGCATGAGAGCAAGGCCACATTAGGCTACATAGTGGGTTCGAGGCCAGCCTGAAGTATGTAGTGCAACCCTGTCTCAAAAAAATTATATTCAAATAGAAAATGTAATCTGTAGGGGGCTGGGGAGATGGCTCAGTAGAATAAGCACTTGCCTGGCAAACACAAGGGCCTGAGTTTAATCCCCAGTTCCACCAAAAAAAAAAAAAAAAAAAAGAGAGAGAGAGAGAGAGAGAAAGAAAGAAAAAGAAAATGTAATCTGTAGAATACCTCATCAAATTTGCTGCAGTGGGGGAGTGAGTGAGGCACTAGGACCAACTCTGAATTGATAATTGTTGAAGTTCAGTGCTGGGCTGGAGAGATGGCTCAGTAGAATAAACACTTGCCTGGCAAGCACAAGGGCCTGAGTTCAGTCCCTGGCTTTGCAAAAAAAAAAAAAAAGAAAAGAAAAAAGAAGTTTCGTACTGGCATTAGTCACCAGGTGTAAGCAACCCAAGTGTCCTTCAGTGAACGAATGTATGAACATGTGTTACCTTCAGCCTTAAGAAGGAAGAAATTTCAATGCATGCTGCAGCTAAACCTTGAACATATTATGCTACATGAAGCAAGCCAATCACAAAGACAAGTGCTTTATTATCCTGTTTGTATGAAGTACCTTGAGTAGTCAAATTCCAGGAGAAAAAATGTACAATGGTGATTGTCAAGGGCAGAGGAGGGAGTAAAGTGGATGTCTAATGAACTTCACTTCTGCAAAATGAAGACTTCTGGAAATAGCTTGCATAACAATGTGAAAGGTAGAGTTGGCCAGATAGCTCAATAGACTAAAGCGCCTGCTTAGGCAAAGCACAGCAGCTGGAGTTCAATCCTGGCCAGGGTTCAATCCCCAGCATGTTGTTCCAGCCCCACCCCACCCCCAGGGTGTGCTGAGATTGAGGGATTGAGACTGGGTGTGGTGGTGTGCCCCTGTAATCCCAGCACTTGGGAGGCTGAAAACAGGGGAATCATATGAGTTAGATCTATGTAGTGAGACCCTGTAGACCCTGTACTAAAGTGCAAAATAAAAAAGGAAAGTCGCTTAACATTGAACTGGACCTTAAAATGGTAAAGACAGAAAAATTATATCTACCACAATTAAAAAGTTTAAAGAACTTTTGCAAACCTGAGTAATGTGCACATGAGCATTCATTATACCACTCGGTCTCTGCTTCTGTGTGCACTTGAAGCTTTCTATAATAAAAACTTAACATGCTCCATGCATTTATTAGGATTCTCCAGAGAAACAGAATTAATAGGGTAGTTATATAAAATAGACTTTATTATGAGAATTGGCTCACATAGTTGTGGAAGCTAAAACGTCCTGTGATACACCACCTGAAAGGTAGAGAACCAGAAAAGATGGCAGTGCATTTCAGTCCAAAGGGCTAAGGGGACAACTGGGGCAACAGGGCACAGTGATATTAAATTCTAGAGTCCAAAGACCCCAGAGCCAGAAGCTCTAATGTCTGAGGACAGGACTGAGTGCTTCGCCTCAAGAGGAGAGAATTTGCCTTTCTCTGTAGTTTTGTTCTCTTTAGGCCTTAAACAGATTAGATAATGGCCTCCCATGCTTGGTGAGAGTGGATCTTCTTTATGCAGTTGTATTTGTTAATTTTCCATTGTTATTAGAACATAACAAAGGCTGGCTGCTTTATAAAAGAAAAGAGGTTGGTTTACGTCATAGTTTTGGGAGGCTGAAAGTCCAAGATCAAATAACTTTGATTCATTCCCTAGGGAAGGGCCCCCTGGTTCCATAACGTAATGTGCAAGAGGGAGAAATTACGTGACAAGACAAGGACCCAGAGAGGCCACAGAGGGCCGAACATTGCTCTTTTATAACAACCTCTTTGTGAGAACTAACCAGGGAATCATGGGAACTGCATCAATTCCTTCTGAAGGCAGCACCTGCAGTGACCTAACAACCTCCCAGTAGATCCCACCACGTAAAAGTCTATGACCTCTTCACAGTGCCATGTGGAGGGCCAGGCTTCTAACATAGGAACCTTTGGGGAGCAAGCCACATCCAAATTAACCTACTGCTTCAAACTCTCATCTCTTCAGGAAACACCCCCAAAGGCACAGTGAGAAAGGTGTTACCAGCTATCTGCGCCTCCCTTAAGCCACTCCAGGTGACACATAAAATCAACACACCACACAATAGTAACTGAAACTGCAGAGGGAGAAATCTAGTAATACACTGCAGAAAAACTTGTAGAACTGGAGTGTAGTTCAGTGGCAGAACACTTTCCTAGCAGGCTTAAGGACCCAAGTTCCACCTGCAGCAGAAAGAAAGTAAAGAAGGAAGGGAGAAAGAGGAAGGAAGGAAGGAAGGAAGGAAGGAAGGAAGGAAGGAAGGAAGGAAGGAAGGAAGGAAGAGAAAGAAAAGACATGTGTGCAGTTGAATAAAAATACCATAAAAAGCTTACTGAAGGATATAAAAGACATTATGAGTAAGTGGTTGTCTTATTCCTTTTTTTTTTGGAACCGGGGATTGAACTCAGGCCCTTGCGCTTGCCAGGGAAGTGCTTATTCTACTGAGCTATCTCCCTGGCCCTGGTTGTCTTATTCCTGATTGCAAGTTATAATCATGGAGTAACATCTATTTTTTCATATTTATCTATAAATTTAGTTCAATTCTATGCAAAAAAAAAAAAAAGTCCACAAGAAACAGTCTAAAAACAACAGCCTGATTCTAATATTCATCAGCAAAGGAAACTTACCAAGAGCCATGATAAATCTGGAAAAGAGGACCGAGCAGGGAGGACGAGCCTCATAAAGGAGCTTACGCTATTTATATTAGCACTGTAGTGATTACAACTTGGGAAGGCAGTGGCCTGGGAACCAGCTGGCCGCAGAAGTCAGAAAACTGAGCGGAGTGTGACATTCCGTTCCTCTCAGGAAAGTGAGATCAAAGAGTTCAGAAAAACCAAAGGGAACCACAGAGCTCTCAGTGTCCACATTCCCTCCACACACACATCCCCCCAGCTCCTCTTCACTACTTCCTTTGGAGCCATATGGTTGTGGGGTCAACAGGGTCCTGGAGGGAAAGCACCAGGCTGGGCCTGGCTGGAGCAATGGGCTTTCTGCCTTGGAGGTGGCCTGACCCTATAGGACGCTGGTCACGTGGATATGCTCCTGCAGACTCAGCCCCTAAACAGCTAAGTGAACCAGACAGTGCTGTGCTTCAGGGCTGGAAACCCAGTGATATAGGGGAATGGAAAGACCCAAATGGAAAGACCTGGACAAGTTCAAATTCTCTATAATTGAAGAATGAATTTTAGGAACAGCAGTGGTTAAGAGCAAAATATGTTTATTGAGGGAAAGAAGGCTTCTGTCCAAAAGAGGGACAGAAGGGATCCCAAGTGAGTTATCAAGGAATCTGCCTTTTCTAGGGATTTTTACATGAGGTGAGGTGGGTCTAAGATGGAAAACATGGGAATTGTACATGAGGTGGGACAAAACTATGGTCAACCAATAAGATCACAAGCACAATTGCTCAGGTAAAATTGATTAAATCCAGGATCAAATGGGGAAGGGAGTCGGGTAGCAATGGGTATGAATATAGAACAGGGGCTTATCCTGTAGGGGGTTGGGTTAATTATTCTTCCTGACTTTCTCAAGGTGATAGAGACCTGTTTAGAATATCTATCCCTGATGTTTATCCTTAGGGAGGTATGCATTTGTCTGATCTCTGGTCTTGAAGTCTAGCCCACAGCGGGAGTGTCTGTCTCTCTCAGTTGCGAGGTACCTGGCCTTCCATACTGGCTCCTTCTGAGAACCTGGCCCTGTCTGACTGCCTATAATATTTCTTTCTAACTCAGCTGCCTATAACACCAGGAGCAGAAAGCTCCTCCTGGCTGCCAGTGGCCTCCTCCATGTCACCAGCTAAGGAACCACAGGGCCCAGGCAAAGAAAGGAACTAAGAGGCCAGTGGCCACAGGGGAGAAGCCTTCTGAACACCTACTACTGTCCTGGAAAGAGCACCCAAGGGAGAAGAAGGGTTGTTTCAACAACAAAAAGAACTCAAAGAAAGCGTCTTGAAACTAAAAACATGCCTTTAAAAATAAATAAATAAATAAAAATAAATAAAAGAAAGTGGATGGCTTAACAATAAAGATAGCCAGGGATGTGACTAGAATTGCGCTTTGAAAGGTAACATGCAAGACATATTGCAAACCACAGAGCAAAATTCAAAGAAGCAGAAGAGGGAAAGTGTAAGAGTTTTGGTAGGCAGATTTGTAAGACCTAACATAAGACTAATTACTAAGTCCCAAAAGACAAAAACCACCACCACCAAAAAAAAAAAAAGGAAATATATATTCAAATGTATATATACCAGATATAGATATGGGTATGTATGCACACATATGAATTTGGATCTTTGTGTATTTAGCCTACAGATATCTATGTGTATTTAGCCATATCTATCCACCTATCTACCTATCTATATTGCCAAGGATTGTATCATTCACATGTATTCTCTGAAAAGAAAAATTTTGAAAAAACAGGCAAAAATCAAGTCCACGTGTGGTGGCACACGTCTGTAATTGCTGCACTTGGGCAGGAGCCTAAGGCAGGAGGATTGCTACAAATTTGAGGCCAGCCTGGGCTACCCTGTCAAAAAAAAAAAAAAAAATCAAACAATTCTAACAGAAAAGAAGAAACAGGAGTGGCCAATTACTCATGCTTAACTACATGCATGGTTCATATATACAGTCATGTGTATATTGTATGTACCTACTTTCTGTATGCACATGTGTATGTGTGTATATATGTGTATAGATATGTATTTTAAGAAGAAGTAAATAATAATAGACTGGAAATATGGAATGCTGAGCAAGGAGTCTAAAACAGAAGTGAAATATTGTGAAGAAAATTCTAATAAGATTTAGAAAGAAAAGCAATTTCAGCAAAACCTAGGAGTTGGGGGCAGGGCATCTGAGTGAAGGTATCGGGAAGATTGCTCAGGGTAAGGCAAAGAAACTTGGAAAGAAAATCCATTCTCAAGATCTCAGGGGCGAAGGGAAGAAGCACCTGCAGGGGAGCAATGGGAGGGAAGCCCATCTCCAAATGGGAGAATCAGAACTCATACAGTTGTGCTACTACAGAATGGTTTGATTGTGGGCATCAGGAAAGGTGAGCAGAGAGTAATTCCCAGGGAGTGAAGAGTACAGGGTAGGCCCACTTGGTGCATAGGGATTTGAGCAAGACTGAAATGGAGGGAGGGGAAACAGGAGCCATGCACCGCTGTAATAACACAACAGCACAAATAAGTGAACAGCCATCGAAAGGGCATCAGAAAAAGGCCTCAGCACATTCGCACGGTAGCATCCTACAGCTATTATCAGTGTTACTACGGACCTAATATACAGAAAAGGGAGAAGACACCTTCACTTTACAGCAAAGTGAAAGAAGCAAGCTGCAAACTCATATACAGCTTGCATATCACTTTAAAACAAACAAAACCCATTACACCTGCACTGTATGTTTTTGTAAACGGGGGGGGGGGGAAGGCCTGGGCCTGGGGCTAATGAGAGGGAATTTAGTTTTATCTACATTGTTTGAAAGTCTTATGATAAGAATGGGATTATGAAAAAAAAAGAATGAGATTATGAATTACATGTGAATAATTAAAATACACTTCTCTCATTCATAACAAAGAAACTCCTCTATATTTTGAAGGGCAAATGCATCCACCAATCCATTCATTCACAAGTAGGCACTAAATGCCCCCATAAGCCAGGTGCTGCTGGGGTGAACATGAAGCCTCCGCCGCTGAGTCCCAGAGGGCTCTCTGGGACATGAGATAAGACTCATAAGCCAGTTACTGGAATAGGTCAGCAAAATATGATCCGAGCCATAGGAGGCATGCAAACAAATGCTCTGGAGGTTGCAAGAGGAGATTAGGGCTTGGGGAGCTGGGGGGCGAAGGAGGGAGGGGAAAGAAGTGAGAAAGTCTTCAGGATATAGGAGCTTTTCATCGCTGTGACAAAATAGTGAGAAAGTCAACTTAAGACAAAAGAAGGTTCACCTTGGGCTCATGGTTTCAGGGGGTTCAGGCCACAGTCCACTAGCTCCATTACCATGGGCCTGAGTTGAGGCAGAATGTTATGGTGGCAGGAGTGTTACAGAGGAGAGTTACTCACTTCATGGTGGCCAGGAGATGGGGGAGGTATCTTAGCTACTCTTCTCTCATTGCTGGGACAAAATACCCAATACCCAAAATTAAGCAAGGAAAGATTTATTTCGCTCACAGTTAGTGGAGGTTTCAGTCTACACTCAGCTGGCTCCAGGGCAGAGTGGCACGTGGCAGAGAGCAGCAGTTCATGGCAGTGGAAAACAGCAAAACAGCAAGAGCAAAAGGGAGGAGTAGCGGCAACAATGGCTACAGAGAGCAAGTCTGTCTCCCTTATGTTGCTTTTAGGCTATCTGCCCCAGGCAGGGTGAAGCACTCACACCCATAATCCCAGCAGCATTTACGCATTTACACCCATAACCCCAGCACTGGATCATGAATTAATCACAAAATTCTAGGATTCTGCCGCATGACTGCATGAGGCTTGAGAGGGGGAAGGGAAGGGAAGGGAGAAGGAGAAGTAGGAAGGGGAAGGAGGAGGGAAGAGGTCCCAATATACACCTTAAGACCATGACTCCAGAGGGCCAGCTAAATAGCTCAGCAGATTAAAGCACCTGCAAGCAGGCACAGGAACCAGGGGTTCCATACCCGGACCTGCCGTGCTGGCCCTGCCCCCAGGGCATGCTGACAGGGCAATTTAGACTGGGTGTGGTGGCGCACACCTGTAATCCTAGCTCTTGGGAGGCTGTAAACAGGTGGATCACTATGGGTCTGGTCTAGTAGTGAGACCCTGAACACCCTGTAGACCCTTCCCTTAAAAAAAAAAAAAAAATGACCCAATGCCCTACTTCTTCCACATGAGCCCACCTCCTAATAGCCCATTCCACTGTGAACTTGTCCATGGCTCAATCCATGGGTGAGGTGAGCCCATCAGAATTCAGCCACTGCCATAGGCTGAATGTCTGAACATTGCTGCTTCGGCCGGGTGGGGTCTCCATGCCTTCAGCACATGAGTCTTTGAGGGATATGTCACTTTAAACCATACAACAGACAAAGCAGCATATGTGTTTGGGTGTGTGCACATGCATGGTGTGTCGTAAGTGGCATATGTGACTTATCTGACAGCAGGAGGGGAGAATGTGAAGGCTGGGGAGGGAGGCTATGGAAAGGTATTTACTTATACAGCTAACACTGCCCAGGTACTGATTGAGCCCAGGCCTTGTCTCCTCAGGGGTCTCACTGTCTAATGGGGCAGAGGAGGCATGGTTTGGGTGCAGACAATAAATGTGATTTCATACTACAAAGTAACACCACATGTATACGTGATTACAGAATAGAGGCCAGCCGGAGAGGTTTGGATTCAATTGGTGACATGATTGGCAGCCAGAGAAGGTTGCTGAGAAGAGGTATTCCAGGTCCATAGTGGGCCCCTCACCTGGTCCTGGGAACAGAGTGGATCAGCAGGGCAGGGAGCTGGAGCAGCGTGACCATATCAAGCCCTGACAGAGGAGGCCAGGGTAATGGTTGGCATGAGAGTGAAAGGAGTTTATGTCAGGGAGAGAAGAGGGCAAACTACAGATTGGGGCAATACAAGGAGGGAAGGATCCTCAGAAGTTTGTGAATCCATAGATTGTGTGTAGAGTATTATGGGATATCCGAGCAGAGGTGTGTGACAACAGGTGGAGGAAAGGAACTCAAGATACAGCTGGCTGAAGATGATGGCAGATGTAGGAGTCCTTGCTTCTGGGTGGAAGACAAAACACAGGAGAGATCAACCAAGGAGACCACTTGGTGTGGGACAAGATAAGGAGATGGTCATTGGAAAATGATCAGTAGCCAGGATCCCAGCTCCCTAGAAAGGATGCAGAGGCCTCTCCACTCCAAACTTGGCCGCTGTTCTCCAAGGACAGGAGGCCATTCTGGTTCTGTTTGTGCAGGGGACGCTGGGCCTGGGATCCAGAGCTCCCTGTGGGAGCCAATAGCTGAGGTCTCCACTGCAGCACAGAGGATGAGGGACACACATTGGACATCTCAGCGAGTCACAGCAGCCTCTGGTCAGAGTGGTGTGGCACAATGATGGCACAGCCTCTGGCTTCATATAGCCCTGGTGGCTTCTCCCCCAGAGCCTGCCTGGAAGTACAGAAGCCTTCACAGGCCACTGGAGAGGGGAAAGGAGGCAGACCCATCCTTGCTCTGGGATATAGTTATAGGACTTTCCTCAAGAGAACCATACAGGCCCATTAGAGTACATTTGTAGAGAGTGATAGGTACATTGAGTGACCCCAAAGTACGAGCATTTTCAAGATAGATTTTTGTTCATGTTACTCCAGTTTTTTTTGTTGTTGTTGTTCTGTGAAGCTGATTTTGGCATTCCAGGCTTCCACAATGTTGTCCCATGTTAGTTAACTGAGTCTGCTGTCTTTAGTTTGTGCCACTGGATTGCTCTCCCCGCTGCAAGCCTGGCCTGCACAGACTCTGGGATCGGCCAATGGGAAGTGCAGATGGGGATCACCTGCCCAGGACTGACCAGATCCTGACCGCAGGATATGTGTTCCCCTTGATCAAAGTGTGGATCTGGGCTTATGTGACCAGAGTTTGCAGCTTTTTTAGTCTATGCTAATAAATAGAATGAATACTTCACAGCAAATTGTAATTTTTAAAAAGCCTACAAACAACAGTTATCACAAAATGTAGGAAAATAATTTTTCTTAATTTTCTGTTTTCTAGGAAAGAATGGAAATGCAATCCACTCTTTAGTAAACTTGATTGAAATTGAACTTAATTTTATTTTACCTTTTTGGTGGTGCTGGTGGGGAGAAGGGTTGAACCCAGTGCCTTTGTTTTGTTTTGTTTTGTTTTGTTTTGTTTTGTTTTGTTTTGTTTTGTTTGCGGAACTGGGGATTGAACTCAAGCCTTTGTACTTGCCAGGCAAGTGCTTATTCTACTGAGCTATCTCCCCAGCCCCACCAGTGCCTTTGAACTGAGTTATATCCTCAGCTCTTTTTTAAAATTTTGAGAGCTGGGGAGATAGTCTAGCAGTCTAAGCACTTTCCTGGCAAGCACAAGGACCTGAGGTTGATCCCTGGTACTGTGTGCCTGGCTGTCCCCAGAACCCCATTCATGATGGCACATGCCTGTAATCCCAACACTGGGGAGGCTGAGACAGGAGGATCACCATGAGACTGAACTGCACAGTGAGATTGTATGAAAGAAAGAAAGAAAGAAAGAAAGAAAGAAAGAAAGAAAGATTTGAGACAGGGTCTTATCAAATCACTAAGTTGCTCTTTAATTTAATGGCATGCAAGCTAGTTGCTTTCTGATGTTCTTTTTTATAGCAGAATATCCTGAATTTTGTGTGATCACCTGCAGTGGATATTACTGGGAACTTCCTGGGTCCCCCTTTAGGACAATATGGTCATCCTGCAGCTTTATGTTTGAGTGGCTTAGGCCATGTCTCTGGTCATTCTCTCCCAGTCCTGCATCCTACTGTATCTTGAAAGCTCTTCATGGAAGCCTTCAGCTTGTCCCTTTTCATCCTCCTCCTCTTCCTCTTCCACTTCCAGGAACCAAATCCATGTCATTTTCAAAGGTGTCAGTATTCTGTCTCAAAGCAGCAAGAAGTGAAAAACTTTCTCTACTAACTTCACAAGGCTTCCTGTTCTTCACCAATAAGGTTATCAAACAATCCAAGGACATTTATTTCTCTTTGAATTTTCTTTTTCCTCTTAAAATTTTGATATGATTTAAAATTGTTGTATTTTATAGGCTATTCCAACAGAGGAATCTAAAATCTTTCATGTGTGAGATTGAATTAAAAAAAAAAAGTGAACTAGGCATGGTAACACGTGTCTCTAGGCCTAGCACTCAGGAGGCTGAGGCAGGAAGATCACTATGGGTTTGAGGTGAGCCCAGGCTACATAGCAAGTTCAAGCCCAGCCTGAAATACATATTGAGACCCTGTCTGAAAACAAAAACCAAAAAACCTCATGTCTGCTAAGTCGAGAAGCCAGGTGAACTGGAGGGGAAGGTATTCCTGGGAGCCTAGGGACGGCTAGCTATGAATTAAGTGTCCAGTACGGAAGCGGCTATAAGGAACTCAACTATGCCCTACCAAACTCAGACCCATCTTCCTCTTAGCAAAATCTTAAAAGTGCCCATGACTACTTCAAGGTCATGCAGTATGTGATGTATATAGTAGAAAAAGCTAAAATTTAAAAAATAATCTTGTCCTACCGATTTGATTTGAAACTGTCTCATTGCTATTTGTTTATCAATAAAATTATGGCAAAAAAAATCTTACTTTTGCAAAGTTTACAAAGAAGATGTGGTCCGAGGACACATGGTTAGGGCTCCTCCCCAGGCCTTGGGGGGCACCTGGACAAAATGTGGGACTTCAAGGCTTCAGTTTCACCAACTTCACTTCCTGGGCCACCACCTGCCCACCCACAAACCTACACCCCCAGAGCCACATGAGGTTGCCTCCTGCTGGGCTGGCTGTGCCCTTGGACCAGAGGCCTGTGTTCCCTCTAAGGTGGCTGCTCCTACAGTTCTTTCTTCTGGTCATCATTCCCCTGTATATAGCAGTCTCAATGCCTTGATTCTAGGTCCACTTTACTACACTATTCTTCATAGCTTCCCTGCCTCTGGGCCTTCACAGATAAGCCCTCCTGAGTGATCCCATTGGCTGTGCCTTCTGGTGCTTGTTGGGAGCCTGACTGGTTCTCATTCCTTCCTCCCCAGCAAACACCTGCCTCTCCCTCTCACCTCAAAGCCAGGGCCATTTATTGTCCCAAGCCTTGGCTTCCCCATCTCCCTGCCTGAAATGTGCTCCTAAGCAAAGCCTACCCATTCTTCCAGGAAGGCCTGCAGGGCCCTTGGTGTCTGAGCTTTGTCTGTCAGTGTCCTAGATGCAGAGAGCCTAAGGCAGGCAGAATCAATCTAGCTCTCACTGGGAGAGGTGGTAAACTTTCCCAGTGAACCCCGGCAGAGCAAGGCTCTTCATGACACCCTTCCTGGAGAGCAGAACTGCCCTCAGCCCAGCAGGAGCTGTCAAAGGGTGGCTCCCTCCCTCCCTCAGCAAGTGGGCTGGGAGTCCTCTCTGTGAGCATGGCAGTGATTAAAAGGGAGGCTGGCCACATGGCCTGCACAAAGCCCTTCCAGTCACAGTGCCGGTGGGATGGTGCGGGAATGCGGCAGAAGGCACCAGTGCGTCCCTCCCCCCACCCTGGGGGCTCTCAGGCAGGAGAAAGACTTGTCCAACCCAGAGAAGAGGACAGATTCTGGGATGATAGTGAGGAAGCTGGCACACATCCAGAGAGAGCAGAGTGGGGGTTCCTTCATACCAGAGAGTACTTGCTGCAGGACAGGATGGAAAACAGCTGCTGCTTGGGCTAATGGGAGTCAGCTGTGGCCCCTGCTAGACAAGGAGGCCGTGGAAGGAGTGGACCTTGGAACTTTGCTTCCGGGAGCACAGCAGCCTGGCAAGGCTGTGAGGCTGCCCAGGCTGGAGATGACCGTGGGGCCAGGTAAAGTCCTGAGTGGAGCATGGCTCTGGACTCTGGGCTTTGACTTTCTGAGTGTGTACCTCCAAGATGTAGGGATTTTTCAAAGCAGAGAAGTACCATATGTCTGGGGAATTTCTTCACTGGTTGCTCTAAAAAACTTTGTCATTAGACACATTTTTATCCCTTTCCTAACAGTAGAAAGGTAGGTGCTATGGTTTGGGTGTGTCCAGGCCAAAATGCATTGTTCAAATCTTAATCCCTTAGTGCATCAGTGTTGGGAGAGGGGAAGAAGAACGAAGGGTTGGGGTTTGGGGGTGGTGCCTGTTATGGTTTGTGTCTAGCTGTCCCCCCAGAGCCTCATGCAGTCTTGGGGCAGCCTCTGGAGTTTGTGATCGATTACTGTGGGTGTGGATGCTGCACCTGCCCTGAGGCAGGTAGTTTGCTTTACAGTGTAAGGTGGGAAGAGAAGCTAGCAGCTTGAGCTGCTGCTCCTCCTCCCTTGTGCTCTTGCTTTTTGCCACCACCATGAAAGGTTGCCCTCTGCCATTTGCCGCTCTGTCTTGGAGCCAGCCCAGTACGGACTGAAATCTTCAGTAACTGTGAGCTAAATAAACCTTTCCTTCCTTCATTTTGAATGTCAGGTATTTGTCCCAGCAATGAGAGAAGAGTGACTAAGACAGAGCCTCATGAATGGATTGTTGTTGTTCTTCTGTGAGCATTCTCCTCCTCATGGGACCACTTTGTCACCCAGGCAGTGGTCTCCTACTGTGTGTCATTTCTTTTTGCGTGCACCTCCTTGTGCCTCCACTGTCCACCATGGAATAAAGCAGTGGGAGGCCTTCGGCAGGAGCTGAGTATGCCTCTAGAGCCAGCTATAGCCAAAACAAATATAATCTCTTTATAAATGTCCTAATCTCAGGTATTCTGTTGTAGCAACAAAAAACAACGACACTATGGCTCTCTAAAGGTAGGGAAAGGATGGATATTACCTCTTGGCTCTTCAAATAAGTGGGTGTGAAGCTGGGGAGGTGGTGAAGACAGGGATCACAGTCAGTGGTACACACACATTCAGATATAAAAAATATGTGTTATGCATATATGTCCACGCATGTATATATTATATGTATACACACATTATGTCCACATATGTGTGTATCTGTGTACATATCAAATGTATAAATTATATATGCTTGTATATGTGTCATATATGTGTGATATGTGTGTCATAGCCAATAGACCACAATATTAAACAGTAATGGGAAGAGCATTCAGTGCTGACCTTAGGCAGCAGGTCTGTGAGCTAGACCAGGTACCATGGTTAAAATTGTTAACCAATCCATTTGCTGTTCTGGGCTTAGTGTTCTCGTCTATACAATGAGAGAACTGGATGAGATATCCTTACTCCCTCTCTAACTGTAAGAATCTTGCGATTTTAATAAAACCCAATCACAGGCCATCAAAAGGGTAAACCAGTGTTTGTCTTCCAGGTGGGTGAGTTTATTGTCCTTCAAGTCCCTTGGGAACAAAACCCAGAGGACAGCTGTTAGGCCCTCATCTTGATCCAGCCTCTGTCCATCTGTGTGACTATGGATGGGTCCACCTGCATCTCAGAGACTCCATTTCAGTGAAGGATATAGAGGGCTCTGCCTGGTCACTTCCCTGGACTCCTGTGAGCAGGTGTGGTCTCTCACTCCACTGTGCTGGGGCTCACTGTGTCAGCTCCAGCTGAGAACACCAGCATTTCTGAGCCTTCTCTCCAAGGCACTCTGTCCCAAATAAATATTTGTGATCACATTTGCTGACTCAGAACACACCTTAAAATGTCGTTCCTGGGGCTTAAATGGGCTGGAGAGACACAGACGATGAAAGTATCTTGGAGTCCCTGCGCTCTAGCTCCATCACTTTCTTCAGCTGATTGTAGTCCCTGACACTGTTCTTTCTGGTGAGTGACTCCAGATAGACAGAAAACTCCTGGGGCCATGTTGGGAAAGAGGGACCATCTCCTTCTCGCAGACTTCCATGGCCCTGAATGCTGCAACCACTAAGTCTCAGGTCCTTGGACTGAGGCCAGCCCACCCTTTGTGCTGATTTACCAGTACCAACGTGGCACACTCTTCCTCACACCCAAAGTGGAGTACATCAGTCCTTCACAAGGAAACAGGTAAAATAGGGAAGCCAAAAGGCCTTGTCTCAAAGTACCAGCTTTGGATCAGGCAAACCCAAGAATGATTGATAATTAACTCCTTTCTAGTGATGTGAACTCGGATACATTATTTCACGTCACTCAATCTCCATTTCCTTTTCCATGAATGATTACAGTGGTTACCATATAGCTATATGTCATGGTTGGTGTCTAGTTCCCCCCCACAAAGCCTCATGCAGTCATGGGGCAGACTTCTAGACTTTGTGATTCATGATCCAGTGCTGGGATTATGGGTATGAGTGCCACCCCCAGCCTGAGGCAGACAGCCTGAACACAACATAAGGGAGACAGACTTGCTCTCTATTGTCATTGTTGCTGCTGCTCCTCCCATTTGCTCTTGCTGTTTAACTGTTTTCCACCACCATTCACTGCTGCCCTCTGCCAGGTACCATTCTGCCTTGGAGCCAGCTAAGTATGGACTGAAACCTCCATTTACTGTGAGCTAAATAAATAAATCTTTCCTTCCTTAATTTGGGGTGTCAGGTACTTTGTCCCAGCAACAAGAGAAGAGTAACTAAGACACTACAGCTCAGTTATTTTTGTTCCCTCCCCTTCCTCTTCCATTCATAAAATAGTACATCAGGCCACTACCCAGGCTAGGGAGCAAGGATATCTCATCAGCTCTCGAGCCTAACCCTTACGTCCCCTTGTCTGGGATCCCAGGAACCGCCCACTCATTCTCAAGTCTACACTTTGAACTGTGATGTCCTTTCCACAGTTTTCTGCATAGACTACCCTAATCTCCCAATGCCTAAATAAGTCTTCTTGGCCAAGGCCCTGGTAAAAGGCCGTGTTATGTATGAAGCATTCCCTGACCTCCAATTGGAAGTCGCAGTGGCTCTTCCAAGTCACCAAGGCTCTTCTGTGGAGTGTCTCATATTTTCCTTTTGCTGTATGGAAAAGATTGTTGCTCCTACAGCAGATTGATACTCTTTGAGAATGATAACTACTGTCCACGCTCATCTTGGAAGCCCTCAGGAATGTGCCATGCACATGGCAGAAACTCAGCAATTTTATCCACTGAATAAATGAATAGAGATGGATTTACTTGAGGTAGAAGGTGAGAAAGATAACTGCGGCTCTTCAGAAAGGAAATACAGAGGGGAATGGGAATTACACAATTTGGATACCTATTGGGTGAGATGGGTATTACAATCTCTGTTTCAGAGTTAGGAAATGCAACTTGTGGATGTTAAGGAATGATGTTACGGGCACAACTATGTGTAGGGCTCTGTTCTCAGAGCATTTTATATGTAATTTAATTCAGTACCACAACCCTTAAGGAGTACTGTTATCCCCTTTTTGTAGATGAAGAAATGTGGGTGGGGGAGGCTCAAAAAAGGTATGTAGTAACCCAAATTAACAAAGCTCACCTCAGGGGTAGGTACCTGTCAAATATAACCTGCACCTCAGATAAACACCATTGATAGATTCTCTCTGTATCCGTATTTGTGTCTGTGTCTGTGTGTCTGTCTGTGTGTCTGTCTCTCTCTCTCTCTCTCTCTCTCTCTCTCTCTCTCTCTCTCTCCCTCTCTCTCCCTCCCTCCCTCCCTCTCTCTGTCCCCTTCCCTCTTGGCAATGCTGGAGACTGGGCCCATGGCCTTACCCACAGTAGGCAAGCTGCCACTAAACTACACTGCCAACCTTCTTTCACTGTCTCTCAAACAGACACTAATAATTCAAGGTTCAAGGTTCTTTCAGGATCGTTTCTCTTTGTGTCTGTCCCCCTTCCTTATCCTGTCCCTGGGTTCCTACTGCTCAAAGTGGAGAGGACTGTAATTAATGTTCCTGCTCATTGGACCTGCCTGTCACCTGCAGGTAAAGCTTATGCCTGTGAAGAAACTGGGGCTCTATTCCTAGCCTGGTTAGGCTCATCCACAGCCTGACTAGGGCCTGGTGTTCCATCGCTCTCTCCTTCCTGCTGGTTCTGGAGCACCTGTCTCTCACCACTACCCAGGCTAGGGCCCAGCCTATCCCTTGTGACCCAGAAGACTTGCTTATAGCCTTTGCTGGGGGGTCTCCTTTGCCATACAGGTGTGTGACAGACCTGTTGCCTCAGCTCCCAATGATCTTCTGTGTTTCCCACTGGGGTCCTCAGGAGCTGTGGGTCAGGCAAAGGAACCTGAGTAGGTAAAGGTTCATTCTGCCAAGGCCTTCTTTGTGTTCCATGGGTCTCAACATCCACATGGGTCATCCACAGGTGAGCCTTCTTCTGGTATTTCTTTTTTCTTTTTTTTTTTAATATTTATTTATTTATTTATTTATTTATTTTTGTGTGTGTGTGTGTGTGTGTGGCCAGCTCAGCTCACCAGGGGGCGGGGCTGGCTGGCATGTGGTGCTGGGGGATTGAACCGCGGTCCCTGTGCTTTGTTTAGCTTAGTTTGTTCTAAGTAGGTGCCTTAGACCACTGAGCCATCTCACCAGCCCCTGGTATTTCATAGGCAGGAAAGGCAACAAATCTGCAATCCCTCACAACTGAGCTAACTCCTAATCCGTCCTTCAGAATTGTACCTGACCAGCTAGCCTCGTTACAAGTGTCTAGCCATTTGTCTGTCTCCTTCCCCTCCCCCATCTCCCCTTCTTTTTTCTCCTCTTTTCCTGAGATGCTATTATCATTTTTCCCTTCCTGCAGCCATAATAGCAGAATGATCATAAGGAAAATATATAAGGAAAGCGTTTTGAAAATTACTATCCTGGTTCTACTGGTCCCACTAAGAATTCAGTGCAAGTGTGTCCAACCCTAAAGCTTTGCTTTTTACCTCCAAATCGAACCTCCCAATGTTTGCAGGACTGGAGTAGGGTAGGCCAGGGATTGGACTTCAGCATTCAAGTTTGTCCATCTCGTCATTCTCTCTTTCTCTGCCTACCAATTCCGGGCGTATCATGGGGTCTGCACTCCATCAGCCAGAGCAGGAATCCCAGCTCTCCCTTGCTTCAGCAACCAGCTGCCACATCCCACCTCCCTCTGAGTCCACAAGATTCTCGTGTTAACTCGAGAATGCTTTAGGAGCAGAAATGCAAAGCATCTTTCTTTGAAAGCACATGCGTGTGCAGTTTGCTTCCCTGCTTTGGATCACTTAAGGCAGACTTGAGTGGCCTTTTAATAGGTTTGTTTTGCGGTTGGTTTATTCCTCTGATGGGGTGAGTGGATTTCACTTAACTGTGTAAAAGAGAAAAGGCAGCTTGTGAGCCAAGTGGAACAACAGATGTCAGGCCAGGCTGAGGATGCTAAAGTCAGCCACAGGCCTCCAGGCCCTCTTGAGCAATTTACCGGGAGGCTGGGGGCACAGTTGCTTTTGTTTTCCCCTCAGCCATTCCGGATCTGTTTTAGTCCACTGGAAAGTTGCCTGATCTTGACAAACTCCAGGCAATTAAGAGGTATCTAGTTGCCACTGCTATTCTATATCAGCAAGGTGGAAGAAATGACATTGGCCTCTAGAATAACAGACTGTACTTTTACAGATAAACAGAATTAGAGAGCTGAGGCAACTTCCCAGATTATTCTGATCAATATAAACCACATTTGTCCAAATAGCCCAGGTCATAATTTTTAAATAGAGAGAAAAAACACATACCTTCTAATTACTACAGTTCTTTACTTCTGGCTGAGGGAAATCTAGTCTAAGAATTGAAGTTCGCAGGGCAAGGGATATAGCTCAATGGCACAGAAACTGCCTGGCAAACACAAGGTCTTGAGTTTGATTTCCAGTACAAAAAAAATAATTGAATTTAGCAAGCATTCATTGAGGTCCTGATTCAAAAAGGGAAGACCTATCTAGATCAGAGCTTTGGTTAGAAAGACAGCTAAGACCTGGTCTTGAACCTCATATGGTTTCTGGCTGGTAGGAGGCAGATGACAATAGGAAGTGTCTACTGCCCTTAAGAGGAGCCCTCCTGTCTTGCTTTGTTTCCTACCCAGTTGCTTTATAGCCTGGCTTCTAGAAAGATGGGTTTGCAAGCACTCTTTCCCAGGCCTCTCCTAGTTCTGCTCACTGCACCCTCTGAGCCTCTTAACTACCACATCTGCTTGAGTAGGTTAGTATTTATTTTACCAGGGTTACCATAAGTAGAAAATAAAATATAGGGGCGCACTAAAAACTTATCTCTATCTGAATTTAATCTACCTGGACACACTGTACTCTATCTGGCACTAGCACGTCTGATTTGTCTACTAGTTCTAGCCTAGCTAGCATGCCTTCCTTCTGTCTTGAAGCGCTTCCCTCCTTTAGCAGATGTGACATCCTCTGAGATCACTCACTTCAGATCTTACTTCTTTCCCTTGAAGCCCCCTTCCATCTTTCATAGATCCTCATCCTCCACCTGACCCTTAAATGTTGAGCTCTGTCAGTCTCCCAGCCTCTGTCCTTCTTTCCTTCACTTTTCCTAGAGCATCAGCACGGTCACAGCCTCAGCCAATGCGGCATCTGCATTGATGGGACACTTCCAGGGAGACCTTGCCAGCACCCACTCCAGCCCTCTACCTACACCACAATCCCAGAAGTTACTCTTGGCTCTGCTCTTGCCTTCCCTCCAGCCTCTGCATCTAATTTGCCTCCTCACATGATGGATTCTGTCATCTAAAGACCTCTCATCTGTCCCTCCACACTCTAAGCCACTGTCATTGTCTCTGTCACTTTAAAGTAGCCTCCCAATCAGTCTCCCTCCTCCATTCTACCTCTCCTGTCATCCTCCACATTGCTCCAAAGAATGTTACCAACCAAAAATCAACTCGTACTCTTCTGCTGCACTGGTTCCTCTTCAACCTGACACACATTGGGTAAGCTTGACACATGGGACTCTTCACCCCTTGGTAAATGTCCACGTCTTCAAGCTCATCTGCAGTGCCACAAAAATCCCAACCATTGTAAAAATACACTGTCTTCCCAAGCACAGTGCACGATCTCAGAATCTGGTTTTACACCTATCAGGACTCTCAGTACAATGCCCTGCTACCTGCCCTCACAACCACAGACAGTTATTCACCCTCCTGGCCTCAAGCCAAGCCTGCCTACCTTCTCCAAGAAGAAGAAGCAGGTGAGGAGGAAGAGCGAGGTACCCCATGCTCTGTGTTCCTGGGCTGTGCTTTGTAACCTCTGTTAGTAATTCTCCAGAATGGTACTCTGTGTGCAAGTCTCGAATTTACTGTAATTGCATGTTATACTAGACCCTGAGTCCCTGGAACACAAAGACCTTAACTTTTATTTAGTTTGCTTTAGTAGGTTTTTTTTTTTCTTTTTCTTTCTTTCTTTTTCTTTTTCTTTTATTTTACTTTTGATACAGGGTCTTGCTATATAGTTCAGACTGGCCTTGAACTCACTTTGTAGCCCAGGCTGCCCTCAAAATCACAGTGACCCTCCTGCCTCAGGCTTCTATGTGCCAGGATCATAGGCATGTGCCACCATGCCCAGCTGTTTTAATAATATCAGGAACTTAAAAAATACCTGTAAAAATCAAGAAACTGGGGCTGGGGAGATGGCTCAGTTGAATAAGTGCTTGCCTGGCAAGCGCAAGAGCCTGAGTTCAATCCCTGGCTCCCCCCCCCCCAAAAAAAAAATACTATTCACCAACACTGCCTAAAACAAATAATAAAATAAAATTTAAAAATTTAAAAAAATCAAGAAACTGCTCTACAACAGCACCTGTGATCCTGTTGTCCAGAGCTGACCACTATTGGCCTTCTGTACTTCTGGCTATGTCACTTAGCATGTCCTTCAGTCCCCCAAAAAGCACAATCAAAAGAATAATGAGCATGCAATAAGTGCTAAGCACACTGAGAGACGTGATCTTGGGGGAAGAAAAATGGGCCCAATGAAATTAGCCAGGTTGGGGGCCAGGGAGATGGCTCAGTAGGATAAGCGCTTGACTGAAATTAGCCAGGCATGTGAATAATAATTACAATAACTTCTCCCTTGTTAGTGATTCTATGTTATGAAATGTTTTTAAAAATATATTTAGTGCAGGGTCTACAAGGTCTCCCTGTGCAGATTGGACTCGTAGTGATCCTGTTTTCAACCTCCCATGCTTGCTGGTTATATTCTACAATACAGTGCTGCTGTACAGCATGGCACTGCGTGTGAGAATTATGCACACAGAAGGGAAGTCATCAAGGTGGACTTTCCTTTGATCATTTATTTGTTCTGAATATTGTAATGTACATGTTACATGCAATTCCTCATTGAGCAACTAATTCATGTAATGTCCCAGTCATGGGAATCGAACTAGGCCACTAAGTGAGGAATGTCTTCAGACACAGAGTTCTATATTTGTGACTTTAGGCATCTACTGGGAAATGTGTCCTCCACAGCGGAGGGGGTGATATAATTGTATTAATATGCAATAGTGTTAACACAATATAAATATTAAAGGCTTATTATAATGTTTTTACAAAGTTAATAAGCCTTTGCCAGATACCAGACTCTGCTCTAAAAGTTTTGCATTTATTAAGGTGTAGAATTCTTATAACAGGGCTGGCGAGATAGCACAGCAGACTAAAGCGCCTGCTTAGGCAAGTGTAGGCAAGCACAAGGAACACAGCTTGATCCCCAGCACCACAGGCTGCACCAGCCCTATCCCCAGAGCAGACTGAGCCAACCACAGAGTCTGGGGCGTAGTGGCACACGCCTGTTGCAGAAGGATCACCATGAGTCCGAGCTGCATAGTGAGACCCTGCAACAACCAAGTACATTACAAACAAAATTTTCACAAAAAAAAAAAAGAAACAGAAATTAGCCAAAGCATTCTGTTAATGGCCTATTGGAATGGCAGAAATTCAGCTTTGTCTTTAAAATGCCACTTTTTTCTGAGTGATCAATGAACGCCTGAGCTACTAACTGGGGACAAACTGAAGCTATTAAGTGAAAGAAAATCTTATTTTATTGTGGTTTTGGCATTTTAAAAAGTGAGAAGACAACATTTTAAAAGCCTGGCATTATTTTGAGTTTCTTTAGTCACTTGTTTTAAAAACTCTCTCTGACATCCCAGAACACTATGCCGACACATCAAAATATTAATTGTGATTATCTTTGGATGATAGAATTAGAAATAATTTTTACTGTTTGCCTATCTACATCCCTTAAAGCAGTGAAAAAGAAGGAAGATGCTTTTAAAAATACGTATATTCTAAGTCATATTCTAGGAAGTTTCAACCGTCTGTACAATTTTTTCATGATAGATACAGAAGATTTGAAGAGAGGGAGATTATTCTTTGTCCGCCTATAATTTGAAGCATAAATCTTAATGAGACTTCTCCTTGTCAGGATTATGGGCTGACTGTCCCACCCAGGGATGCCAGCTGACCTCAGGTCACATGCCCAAAGATTCACAATTAAACAATCACTGAAGAAGCTACCAAGCACACAAAATACAGAATGGTTAGAAACAATAAACAAATGAAGCTTCTGTGGGTTTTTTTTGTTTTTTGTTTTCTGTGGGTTTTTTTGCTGGAGAACAAGAGCCTGTTCTTCTCATCTCTTTAATGAAATAGCTAGGCGCTGGCAACAATAGAGCAGTTGCTAAGTGATCTAATGAAGGGTCACAAACGTGTCGTGTTGTAGTAGCGTCTCAGCATCTGAGAGCTTCTCACTTCACCCGTGCATCCTCCAAGTGAAGAAGTGATGGCAACAGGTGGCCAGCCATCCTCTAGTCACAGAAAGTAACCAAGGTTATATATGTCTTTCCTCCTTCAAAATCCAGTTTCTGCAGCTGGCTTTTAAAACAGAAGTATTTCATAATGTGAAAATGGTTTGTTTAGAGTTTTTCCACATATGCTACTAAATCAAATTTGTGTGTGTTTGTGTTTGTGTGTGTGTGTGTGTGTGTGTGTGCGCACGCATATGTGTGTTTTCTCCTTGCAAGGTAAGGTTCTTGTTCTGGAAGAAATTGCAGTTGATAAAAACAGTTCAGGCAGGCTTGCAAGATTTCTATTTTGAGAGCAAAACATTTTCCTCCATTTTATTTAGTCCTGAGCTTTTGGCAAAGAGAATCACAAAACAAAAAGCCCTGCTTGGTTTGTTGGAGCTAGACATTCACTTTGGTTTAGTTGTTCCTAGTTCCCTCTGCTTTCTAGGGGATGAGATTGTACTGAGGCTTATTATTGACACATCCAAGTGGTGGGGGTCATTTTTTGGTAGACATGGCACCAACAAGGCCTGAAATTCCTTTGTAGAGCAGAGCCAGACTTCTGCATCTCCCAGAGGAAGCCTTCCTGGATAGTTTGCCAGTGTACCAGGAGACATCACCAAACACAACAGTGGGAGATGAAAAGTCAGGAGTGGACTGGTGTTTGACAGGCAGTGACCTGAAGAGGGTGGGTTAACCTGCTGGGCTCTGTTACATCAAATGCCCTTTAGAGAGGTGGTCTTCTGTTTTCCAGATACCTCCACCGGACTATTCTGGTGATAAGGGGGTCAGTGGCAGTGTCCACCCTTTAGCTCATTTAGTTAGCCAGTCACTCAGCCAATCTTTATTGGGCATCTACAATGTGTTAGGCATTCCTAGAAACACATAATTTAACAAAGAATAGAGAGTTAGACATGTAACAGTGTCTCATAATGTCCACTGAATTTTCATCTGTTTGCTTTAAAGAAGATAAAGCAAGCACCGTCTGGGCCTTCAAAAAGTTTCTAACATAGTGGGGGAGTATATCTGTCAGCTTCTTACTGATATAGGGGAATGGAACTCCTGACCTAGGACAAATTCGTGTTCTCTAAAACCGAAGAATGAATTTTATGAACAAACAGTGGTTAAGAGCAGAATGTATTTATCAGAGGAAAGAAAGCTTCTGTCCAAGAGAAGAACAGAGGTAGACCAGCAGATGTAGAACAGCAGGTTGCCCAGGGAAGTTACCATTCCCAGGGATTATTATAGAATAAAATCCATGTGGTGAGGTGGGTCTAAAGTGGAAAACATGGGAACTCGCTTAGGTGGGCATTATGTGGAACAAAACTAACGTCAACCAATAAGGTTACAAGTACCATTGTTCAGGTAAAATTGATTAAACCCAGGACCAAATGGGGAAGCGAGTCCCATAGCTGGTGGGCATGAATATAGAACAAGGCTTCATCTGGTAGCTGGTAGCAAATGGATTAGTGACTTCCTGGCTGCCTCAAGGTGATGATCAATCCCAATGCTTATCTTTAGAGGTAAGCATTTGTTTGATCTTTAGTCTTTAGGTCTGGCCCATAGCAGGAGCATCCATCTCCCTCACAGTTGCAAGGTATCTTGTCTTTCATGCTGTCTCCTTAGAGGGCCTACCCCTATCTGACTGCCTATAATAGTTCTAATTCAGCTGCTTACATTATCACTGTGACGAAATACCTGGGACAAGCTACTTATGAAGAAGAGAGGTATTTTATCTTTTATATTTTTGCTTTTTTTTTTTTTACTCACAGTTTTAGAGGTTCAAAGTCCAAGCCTGGGTGGTTCCCTTGTTGGTTGATTCTCCAATGAGGTTCTAATGACAGACAGCAAGCAACATATACATCGTGGTCAGAATATACGTAGGAGCACTAGCCAAAAAGGCAAATTCAAAGAGAGAGAAGGAGGGACCAGGAAGATAAAACTATGTTACAAGTAAAATACAATAGGTGTCATCAAAAAAGGATCAGTCCATGACCAGGGAGTGCACAGCTGTCCTGGAGTCCCCTGCTAGCATTTTCACAGTTGAGAGGTCTGAGCTGGGAGAGGTCCTATCCTGCTTTGCTTCAGCTGAGTCTTAGCAAGATGTACACATGGGCATTTGGACACATGAATGAGTTTGTCATTTATTTCCAGTTTCATTGCACTGTGGTCAGATAATGTGCATGGGATAATTTCTGTTTTCTTACATATACTTAAGCATGACCTATGGATCAGTATGTGGTCTATTTTAGAAAATGACCCATGTGCAGCTGAGAAAAATGTGTATTCAGCTGTGTTTGGATGGAACACTCTGTATATGTCCACCAAGTCCATTTGTTTCAAACTCTGGTTCAGTTCTGTTAGTTCTTTGTTAAGTTTTTGTCTGGTTGACCTATCTTTTGGAGATAGGGGGGTGTTAAGGTCTCCTGTTAAAATTGTGATATTGGATATTAGATTTTTCATGTCCATTAAGATTTGCTTTATATAGTTGGGTGCTCCCATGTTTGGTGCATACATATTTATGAGTGTAACCTCTTCCTCTTGAACTTTTCCTCTATCCAGTATATAGTGGCCTTCTTTATTTCACTTGATCATTGTTGGTTTGAAGTTGAGATTGTCTGAGAATAGGATTGCTACCCCTGCTTTTTTCTGAGGTGCTGGGGCATGTAGTATTGTGTTCCATCCTTTGACATTCAGCCTATGAATGTCTTTATGAATTAAATGTGTTTCTTATATACAGCATATTGTTGGATGTTGTTTCCTAATCCACTGTGCCAGTCTATTTCTCTTAATTGGGGAATTGAGTCCATTTACATTGATGGTTAGAATTGAGATGTATTGACTTATGATTGACATGTTATTTACCTGTTGTCGTTTACTCCTTTTTCTCCTGTGTTTAATTGCTTGCCCTATTTAGTTGGTTGCTTCTGATCTCATTCGTGGAGTTCTGATCATTTTGGTCTCTCTCTAGAACATCTTTCAGTACCCTGTATAGGGTTGGCTTTGTCATCACAAAATTCTTTAGCTATTCTTTGTCATGAAAGTATTTCACTTCTCCATCAAACTTAAAAGAGAGTTTTGCAGGGTATAGTAGTCTGGGTTGGAATTTGTTTTCATAGAGGACTTGAAGTACTCTGCTCCATGCTCTTCTTGCCCTCATGGTTTGTGAAGATAAGTCAGCCATAATTCTGATGGGTTTTCCTTTGAATGTGATCTGCTTCTTTTCTCTAGCGGCTTTCAGTAGATTATTCTCGTGCTGAATTTCTGGAATCTTGACTATTATATGTCTCAGTGTGTTTTTCATTGGATTGAGGTTACTTGGCGTTCTGTATGCTTTGGTTACCTGAATGTGAGATTGTTTCCTCATATTTGGGAAGTTTTCTGCTATTACTTCTGCCCTCATTTTTTAAATGTCATT
>NW_004524779.1:374663-387884 GCF_000260255.1 Octodon degus
CATCATTTTGTGTAGCACTGTCTTCTGACCTTTGTTGTAGATCTTCATTGTAGTTATAACCTTAGCACCTGCTGAAGTTCAGGTACAGATCTACAAAGTTTGGATTTATCCAGCTGTGCTTGGCTTGGGTCTGGCTGCTGTGCTCAGCTCCTTCTGCTGCTACCCTTGGGGGTGAACTTGTGCCCCTCTGGCAAGATTTTCTGCTCCTGGACTAGCGGGGTGGTTCTATCCTCTACACTCTCTGCAGGGATTGCAGCTGCAGGGTTACACCCTAGGCATGTATGCCAGGCCTGAGCTGAGCCTGGAGGGGACAAGGTAGAGTAAAAGGGAGAGGCAGCTCTCCCACATACTCACCGGGCCTGGTCTAGGACTGGGTCTGGGAGTTCCTGGAATGCGGCAGAAATTCCTACTGGGTGGGCGGGGTGGGGGAGGTGCTGCAGAGTGGTGGGGGGCATCCCCAAGGGGGTGGAAGAGGGTCTCACCCACGCTGCGCCTGGGCTGGGACCAGTAGTAGGTCCTGCGGCGCAGGGTAGCAGGAAGCTCTCCCACTCACTCACCGGACCTGCGCTAGGACTCACATGAATGAGTTTGGAGCAGAAAGTAGCCGCACTTTTGTGACCTTCAACACACATAAAACCCCTTGGCTTGGGGCTCAGCATCTTTTTTAGCATGTTTTCTATAACAGCAGTTTAGTTGTCTTTGTGACGTCTGTACTTTGACATTTAGGAATATTTTTAGAGCCTAAAAGATAATCAAATTTGGCTGATAAATCATGTAGAATTAAATTTATTTACAAGTCTAAGTCTCACCTTTAGAACACTATAAAACAGCACAATTTAGGATCCAATTTTTTTTCCAAGTTCTGGAGGGATAATTTCAGAGTTCAGTGGATTAGATCACTAATTTATCCCTAAGATGTATTACTCTTTAATAAAATTTCACGAAGGTTATATCATGCTGCCTAGAAAAATGAGACCTCCTCAAGCTAAAAAGGGTAAAAAGCCTTTAGAAGACACATTTATTTCAGTCCTTTATTTTATTTTTTTATTTTTTATTTTTTGTGGTACCAGGGACCGAATTCAGGACCTCGTGCTTGCCAGGCAAGCACTTATTCCACTGAGCTATCTCCCTGGCCCTCAGTCTTTTATTCTGATAAATGTTCTAATATGGTATGTGAGGATTTCTTGCCTTCCTAATGAATATAAGTTATTTTTCCTGTGGTGATTCAATATCTGGCAGTGTTTCAAGTTCCTCATTTTGGACATCATTTGCCATAGAACTGGATGGCAGGTACAAAAGATAGTAAGAGTTCAAGATGAGTGTGTTCTGACAGTAGAAAGTCCTCTGAAATGATTTACTTGCTAAATCCCCTCTGATTTAAATGTGTGCCTGCACATGCACCATTCTTTTTTCTGAAAGGAGAATTTAAAGTGTAATAGCTCACTGGGATTTCTGATTGGTCTGGTGGTTTGCAGTTCTGACTTCACTTATAACTCACAGCATTCATCTTATGTCCTGACTGTGTCTAAGAAGCTCATGTCCAGCCTTAGAAAGTCTCCCACATTCACACTGCAAGAGATGCTAGGAAATTTGCCAGCTTCTGAGCTTGATGTGACTTTGTTTTTCCAATTGACTAAAACAAACAAAAATGATTCCTCATAAGGACCTACATCATAATCTTAATTCTTAGTTTTTTTAAATAAAAAAAAATAAATTAGCCATGTTTATTTGCAGATAATAGTCTCGAGCTTTGGAAGAGGCCAAATAAATAATCACCACCTGAAATTAAAAGTGACACTATAATGAACTTCATTCCGGTGGGCCAGCATATTTCAGTAAATCTCTAACACCCCCTGTGATGAGGCAGAAATGAAGATGAGACTCAAACTTAAGTCTATGGACAAATATAGAAAATGTTTTGCGTACATTTGGAATGAGTGTGTCCATGTTTTCCTGTTTCCATCTGGATCCTTTTCAGTGTGATTACTTATTTTTAGGTTGGCATTTTAGAAGGAAGATGAAATGGCTTCAGGAAATGATGTGAAAGGTTAAGAAGAAGCTATGAGAAGGTGTAAAAGTCAGGAGCTGACATAGTGGGAAAGGTAGCCACAGCTTTATGTCCAGTGTCTTTCTTAGGGAAAACTAAATAGCTGGATTTCTGCTAAATCTGTATCCTGATACCTTAGAAACTTGAGTTGGGTGTGGAAATGCACACCTATAATCCCAGCACTGAGGAGGCTGAGGCCAGAGGATCTCTGGGAGTTCAAGGCCACCTGTGTTACACGGTGAGACCCTGTCTCAAAAAAAAAAACAAAAAAAACTTAGCAACTGAAGTAGCTAAACTAGATTGTAAAGGATTATAGGAGAAAGTGTGGTACTTGAAGACATGTAAGTATCAGGGAGGCAGTCAACCAAATAATGAAGCAGGACCAGGGCCTGAAACAGGTTTCAACTTTTTTTTTTTAATGAGCAGAATGGGCCGGGGAGATAGCTCAGTAGAATCAGTGCTTGTCTGGCAAGTGCAAGGACCTGAGTTCAATCCCCGGTTCCACCCCCCAAAAAAAAAAAAAAAAAAAAGTAATGAGCAGTATATATTTATTGAGGGAAAGAAAGCTCCTATTGAAGAGAGGGACAGGAGGGGGGCCCAAGCAGGTAGTTCCCCAGAAAGCTGTCTCTTCCAGGGACTTTTATAGTATAAAACCACTATAACCAGGGACTTTTATAGTGGGGCTAAGGTTGAGAGAATGGGAACTCACTTAGGTGGGCAGGAGGTGGGACAAAACTATGGTCAACCAATGGGATTACAAGCACCATTGTTCAAGTAAACATAAAAATTTGTTACCTAAGCAAGTCCCAATCCAGAATTTATGAAAGAAAAGCAAACTCATACCTCCATCCAGTGATCTCGGTTGAAACCTTCAAAATGATACAGAGAGAAAAACTGATCATGGGTGGGTGACCTCCAAACCACATAGGGAACCTACAAATGACATGGGGAAAAGCGATCTCCCGACCTGACCTGCATAAGTTTGTGTTCTCTAAAACCAAAGAATGAATTTTAGAAACAAACAGAGGTTATAAGCAGAATATATTTATTGAGGGAAAGAAAGCTCCTGTCCAAGAAAGGGAAAGGAGGGGGGCCCGAGCGGGTAGTTCCCCCAGGTTTCAACTTTTTAAAAAGCCTTGGACTCATTCAGAAGTAAGTAATTTGGCTGCCTTATTCACAGGGGGCTCTGGCAAGCTACCAATGCTAAATTTTGTCATCTTCAAAGTTATGCTAAGAAAAGAGACCCCCCAAAATTTGTAAAGTATTCACTATTTTTCTAACATTCTTGAACATCCCAGGACATCTTAAGCAGCTCCAAAGTCTCTTTTATGTGTAGTGAGTAACGACAGAAGTAGTTGAGTCGGACTGTGCCTTCAAGTCAGCCATCCATCCAGGTGGACCCAGATCCCACGTGGGGCACCACGATAGATGAGAACCGTGAGCGCATCCTGCACTGTTTAGATGTCTCATGCTTGTGTTGGAGCCAGGCCCATCCTGTCCCCTCTTATCCTGATCCCAGGTTGCCTTTGGGCTTCATGCTCTGTGACCGGGTTTGGTATTGTTCATTGCCAGCTGAACCTGGCTTTCTGTGAGGACCTCAGCTCACATCATGCCTTAGAATCTTCCCCAGTAGAGGGTGCCTCAGGGTCCTCCTCCCCAGCCTGGCTCTCCTCTGCCAAGTGCAGCCTCCATCGGGCACCTTTGCCCTAGGTGGGACAGGAATCTCCAAGAATTCTCCTTTTCATTTTCTAAGGATGCCGAAGGCTACACATGGCACTTTTCCTGTCCTGGACACTGATCTGTCACTGAACACAACATCCCTGCTATGTTCCACAGAATGGGTGACACTGTCCAACAAGTCTCTCTCTCTCTCTCTCTCTCTCTCTCTCTCTCTCTGGCAGAACCAGGGATTGAACTCAGGCCCTTGTCCTTGCCAGGGAAGAGCTTATTCTACTGAGCCATCTCCCTGACCCTTTTTTTTTTTCTCTTTTTTTAACTCTTCTTTTTTCCTCTTCTTCTTTCCAAAAGCCTTAACTGGGCTTCTCCTATGAGCCAAGCCCTGTGCTAGGTACTACAATAAAAACTGCATCTTCAAAAAAAAGAAAAAAATAAAAATAAAAAAGAAATAAATGGATAATTGCATGTTCACCCTCTATAAACTCACAATCTAGTGGCCTCTGTATTTACAAAACTAAAACTAATCAAGCACCGCATAGTCACAAGCTTGTTCAACATTTTTTATGTGCTGCTTTTGTTCAACATAGCTAAGAATATGAATTAATTTATTCTTTATCTCATATGGGTTACTTGAAGGCATTTAGACGCATTAGGGGAAAGCACATCTTAAGGAACTATAGTCTAAAAACCCAACCCAGTCTGAGGTCTGAAGCAGAGTTGATTTGTCCTTATTCGGTTTGTTTGCTTATTTCATTTTATTTTATTTGTCTTTTAGAGACAGGGTTTCCCTATGCAGTTCAGGCTGGCCTTGAACTCACTTTGTAGCCCAAGCTGGTCTCAAACTCAGTGATCTTTCTGCCTCAGCCTCCCAGGTGCTGGGATAACAGGCATGTGTCACCTTTGTTAATTTTAATTTTTTTTAATTTTTAAATGACAACAGATTCACAAGAAACTACAAACATAATGCATAGCACCTCTGAAGCCCAACTTCCTCCAAAGATGACATCTTTTATGACTGCAGGACAGTAACAAAACCAGGGAACTGACATTAGTACAATACTGTTAAGTAGACTTCAGACCTTACCCATTTTCACCAGCATTTACATGTACAAATTTGCATGTATATATGTGTGTGTAGTAATGTGCAATCTGATTCCGCACAAGATTGTGTGCGCACCACAACAACCGAGGTAAAGGACCATTCCATCACCACCAAGGAACACCCTGTACTAACTTTCTGGAGTCCTACCTCTCTAACTTGTCCCCATCCCCTGATAAACATCAATCTGCTTTGTCTCCGTCGTTTTATCATTTGAAGATGTTACATAAGTGAGACCATATACTATGCAATCTTTTAAGATTGCCTTTTATCACTTCCTAAAACGCCCTTATAACCTTCCAGGCTGTATATATCAATAGTTCACTCCTTTTTATTGCTATATAGTCTGCCATTGCAGGGACACATCAGAGACACATCAGAGTTTGTTGGACTATTTACCTATTGAAGGATATTTATGCTCTTTCTAACTCTTTACTAATATGAATAAAGTTGCAATGAGCACATTTTTTACATGAATGTAAGTTTTCTTTTCTCTGAGATAAATGAGTAAGTATAAAAAAGCTGGTTATAGTAAGAGCATATTTAGATTTATAAGAAACAACCTATTTGATAGCTTTTAAAATGCTTTTTAGAGGAACAATTCAATAAAATAAATTATATATCTTTACATTGTATAATTTTATAATTTTTTTCATTGTTTCTTTGTTTTTTCTTTTTGGTATTGGGGATTGAACTCAGGACTTGTGCTTGCCAGGTGAGCTCTTATTCTACTGAGCTATCTCCCCAGCCCAATTATATAGGTTTTTAAAAAAGCATATAACCTGAGACCATCATCACAACAAAGACAATAAATACATTTTTTACCTCCCAAAGTCACCCATGGACTGTTGGAATTCTTTGCCTGCCCCCACACGACCTATCTTAAGACAACCACTGATCTTTCTGTCCCTGTGGATTAGTTTGCAGCATCCAGAATTGGACAAAATGAGATCATGCTTGGGGTACGGTGGGGGCTGGCCTCTTTTATTTGGCATAATTATTTTAATATTCTCCCATGTTGGCATGTATATTCATCATTAATTCCTTTCTAGTGGCAAGTACTATCCTATTATATTGATGCACAATTTGAGTATCTCTCATCCAAATGCTTTGGACCAGAAGTGTTTCCCATTTCAGATTTTGAAAAAGAGGCTGGGAGATCTTGGTCATGAAACTCAAGTCTAACATAAAATGCATTTCTGTATTTTCCATATACCTTATATGCCTCATCTACAAGTACTTTTGCATTATTTTTATTGTACTTGTGTTTCAGCTAGGAGCCATCATGTAAAGCTAGATACCATTTTCTGCTTATGATAATGTCAACACTTAAAAATTTTTGATTTTTGGAATACTGAATTTGTTTACCCAGTTATCTGATAAGGAACATTTGGGGTTATTTAACATTTGGAGCAAAGAAAGCTGCTATGAACAGGTCTAATGGATGTCCTCTGAAATGGGTTGACTCTCTGGACCCGAGACAAGGAAAGAGAAAGAAGAACATGGAAAGAGGAGGGGCACTGGTTTCTACCACAGATTTCCAGAATGAGAAGATTCTGCCAGAACAGATGCAACAGCAAACATATCTTTCATATGTACAGTCCCCTGAAGTTCACATTTTCCATCTGAAGAAATTTTGATATATCTATAATCCTGATTTAATACAAGAATTATTTAATCTGCCCAAATTCTTTTGTTAAATTGTTTTGGGAAGACTAAGGAATATATTCCACCACTACTTATTTATTAGTTTCTCCCAGAGTATAAAAGACATTGTGCTGTGAATTGGGAGGATTCATCAGGTTTTTTCTTATGAACATAATGATATTTATAAGCAGGGAGGACCTCACACTACCTTAGGAACCAATGGAGCTTTGCTGAGTTGAAAAATATAACATCCAAAGTGAAATGATTATAATATCATGTGATTGGTAGCAGGTAAGATATAGCAAAATAAACTTTAAAAAAAAAAACACCCAGCAATATAAACTTTCCAGGGAGAGTGAGAAAACAAAGAGAACCAAGTCTTAAATCTGTTTAACACATAATTAGTATCAGGGCTGGGGAGACAGCTCAATGGTTTAAGTGCCTGCCTGGCAAGTGCAAGGTCCTGAGTTCAATCCTTGGTCCTGCATGCTGTGCCATGCTGCCCTGGCAACCACACAGTGCTGACCTGAAATCAGCCATGGTGGCACATGCTGGTGAGGCTGAGACAGAAGGATTACTATGAGTCTGATCTGAGTAGTGAGACCCTGTATTAAAACAAAACATATAATTAGTCTTCCAGAAGGGGAGGCAGGAAACGTAGTGAAGAAACAATTTCCAAATATCTTCCAAATTTGCTAAAACCCATAAACCCAGAGATCTTCCACAAAACAGAATAAATATACAGCAAACTCTTAATAGGCCGCATCTTAAAGAAATTGATGAAACCCATTGAAATATAGAATCACCACAAGTTTGAGGCTAGCCTGAGCTACAGAGTGAGGCCCTGTTTCAAAAAACAAAAACAAGACAAAACAAAAAGACAGACTGACAGACAGAAAAAGAGAAAAGATTGGCAAAAATATATATATACGATGGTAGATTTACACTTAACTATCTTTTTTTTTCTTTTTCTTTCTTTTTTTTTTTTTGTGGTACCAGGGATTGAACTCAGGCCCTTGTACTTGTCAGGCAAGCACTTACTCTACTGAGCCATCTCCCTAGCTGCCTTTGAGAGTTATATTAAATGTAAATGGTCTTATCTTGAATAAAAGGCAAAGATTATCATAGTAGATTTTTTAAAAGAACATGTAAATATTTTCCACTAAGAAACAAACAGCTCAAATACAGATATAAATTGGCTACAAAATAAAAAAGATGGGAAGAGGTATACCACACACTGATTGTAGAACACAGAGTGGTGGGTAATGTTTCTCAGAAAACAGGTTTCAGGATGAAAATTACTATCAGTAATAAAAGGTGGCATTTCATAATGGAAACAAGTTAATTCAGCCAAACATAGCAATTCTAGATGACTGTATAGTTAATAGGAGAGAATTGAAATACATAAAACAAAAGGAAAAATAGATGAATTCACACATAGCTGATATTTCCAACAAACTCCTCTCCCAGTGATTGATAAAACAAGTAAACAGAAAAACAGTAAAGTTACAAAAAACACCAAGAACACGTAATGCTTGATTCCTCCTGGTACCAGCGCCATAAAGGCTGTCGTACCATACGAAAGGAAAGTGGAGAGGTACCACTTCTATTTTGTATACTTTCTCTGGGTCAGCCACAGAACGGCTTCTTATTCACAGCTTTCAGCTACTTGCCCCAAACCATGACTATCTTTTTGAAACTTGGGAAAAAAAGTCTTGGAAAAATCCTGTACTGTGCTTATTATGATCAGATCTCCAGGCCTGGTAAGTGAGTCATCTGTAATTTGATAAGCAATGAACTTAAAATCAGAAGAAGCTGGTTATCAGCTCCATGACCTCGGCCGAGTCACTTGTGTGAGCCTCAACAATTTTTCCTGTGTAAACCAGAGTTACATATAAGGAATATACAGGGAAACACAAATGCAAGTGGCTTGTGAGAAGTGAAAAATAATATAGAAACCTGAGAATAAGTTTCACTTGTACAAGGGAGGAACATTTTTAAATGGACTTGATGTCATTTACATGATTTGAAACTTTCAGTGGCAAAACCTGATCATTCATTTTGCTTTTTTTTTGTTGTTGTTGTTTGTTTTAGTAGCACTACTACATGTTTTCCAATATATAACAATTACGTTCTCATAAGTACATGTACATAAGGCGTTTTGGTTCTTTTTATATCCCTTCTACTCCCCTCCCTCCCTTCCTCCTTCCCCATTCCCTGCATCTCTTAAATATTTTGCTTATTTGAATGATGACTTACACTATATCTTTCACTTCTAAATAAGAAGTTTGATATAAAAATTTCTTTTCTTAGAGTGAAGTTTAAAGAGACCATCGAATCTTTAAGTTGCCAGTCCTGGCCTTGTTGTGTGCAGGGTGTTGGCAGTTGAGGCTGATATTCCATAAAAGCTTCTAGAAGCTTGTGTGTGCACTCTCGCACTATGCATCAATTCTTTAAAAGGCACACCCCTTCACCTAGCAATTCTACTTTCATAACTTCAAATTCTTAAATAAATATTCATCTAACACTGTTTTTAATAATGGAAATTTGGAAGCAACCAATTCAATAAGTATGGTTGCTTAATAAAATACCCTATGACTAGTAAAAAACTTTTGTAAAAGACTAGTTTTTTTTTTTATTTTGTTACATTTTTAATATATTTGGTTGTTACAGGGTCTCACTATGCAGCTCAGACTCATAGCAATCCTCCTGTTTTTAGCCTCCCCAGCTCTGGGATTACAGGCCTGAGCCACTACACCGAGATTCTGGCTGGCTCAGCTCGCCTTGGGGGCGTGGCTGACACAGCTTGTGGTGCCCAGGGATTGAACTCTGGTTCCTACACTTGCCTAAGCTTGCCCTAAGCAGGCACTTTAGTCCACTGAGCTATCTTGCTGGCCCCTAGTTTGTTATTAATCTGACAAAAAAGAAGCATAAAAAACAAAATTTTTAAAAAGCTACAGAACTTGAATTGTTCTATGATCCAGTAGTTCCACCTTGAGTCCATACCCCCCAAAATGGAAAGGGGAGTGAAGAAGAGACAATTTATACATCCATGTTCCCAGCAGCATTATCCATAGCCCAAAGGTGGAAGCAATCGAGGACTGCATTAACAGATGAATGGATAAACAAAGTGTGATTCTATGTATAATGTCATATTTTTAAGTCTTTAGGAAATTCTGACACATGCTGCAGTACAACATGGATGAACCTTGAAAAAATTACACTAAATGAAATAAGCCTGCCACAAAAAAGATGAATGTCTGATTCTAGTTGCATGAGGCCCCTAGAGAAGTCAGATTCCTAGAGACAATGCAATAGTGGTTGCCAGAGCTGGGGAAATTAAAGGGTGTAGAGTTTCAGTTTATAAGATGAAAAGAGTTCTGGGAATTAGGTGTTCAATAACATGCATGTACTTAACATTAATGAAAGTACACTTAAACAGTGTCTAAGATAGTACATTTTATATTTTGCTTATTTTATCATAGCTAAAAGTTGTTTAAATATTTTTTAAAGGCAAGTGATGGGAGAAGAAATGAATGTTTTAGAGCTCCCTCCCAAAACTTCATGTAGGCCTGAAGATAACTGGCATACAGGAGAGCAAAGTGCATTCTGGGAACTGTACCTGTGATTGTATATGGCTAAACAGGCCAGACAACACAGGACCTAATATACCATGCTAAAGAATTTGGACTTTCTCCAGAAAAGCAATATGGAATTGATTTGCCCACTGAGTTGAGGGCAGAATATTGACAGAATTATGCAGATTTCCTGATTCCCAGATTAACATTGCATTTTGTTGGATATATAGTATGCTTAATAATCATCTTAAATGGAAAACCGTCTATAGGAAGCACAAATATTGTAATAATGTTTAACCCATGAACTGAACTATAGCGCACAAGTTCCAAAGAGTTAATATCCCTTATACAGACTTGTAATTTTCTGCCACACTGTGCTAAGCTAGAAAATAAATGTAAATTCTCTAAGAAAGGAGTCTGCAAAATAACATACATGATACTATTTTTGTAAGAAAATGTATATGCATGGAAAATACTAGAAATATCTACAACAAATGTTAGTTGGCAGTTATCTTTAGGTAGTGTGATTTTGGTTATTTTTTTCTATTTTTGAATGTTTCTTCACTAAGCACATAGACTAGAAGAAAATGTTATTAAAGAAAAAGCAATGCTTGGGTTAAATCCATTAGATGGCAAATATTAAGAGAATACTTTGATAACTGTCAATCTTTTCTTTTGTGTCTGAGAACTAAGAATTCCCTTGTCAGTTCACCTGGGTCTGCAGAAGGAGCTGGGAGTTAGTGAGCAGCTGCTAACCCAGGAAGATTCCCCCATCCTAGTGCCCCCTCTTCTCTTCCTGCCTGTGCCATCCATCCCTTTCAGCCTCCTGCCCAATTAGGCTGTCTAGAATCTAACACTTACTTGATGGATCACTCCCAAAATAGCCTGATGTCAAGATATTTAAGTATTCGGGGAACAAAGGATGCTGGGAACTCCAGTTTTCTCATGAATGGGGCTGTCTTAGAGACTTAAATTCAGCTTAGAATTCACTGCCTTATGAAATGAGATCATTCTGGAGATGCTCAGGAGGAAGCAATGAAAAGGGAGGAAAGAAAACAGAAAAACCTAAAACCCTAAATCTGTAACACTGGGAAGCGCACTGGCTGTGTCTAGCTTTTCTCCGAATGGTACAGGCCTCACCACTGCCTTTCAGGCTCCCCACACAGGGATTTTGTTCTCACCTTTCTTCTTTTGACTAATTTATCCATGGGGGTTTAGCCCAGGCTTTGCTTTATTATCAAATATCTGATTTACTTACATTACCTGTTTCTATTAACTTCCTTCATTTAATCCTAAACTCGCTGAAAGCAGAGCTCGTGCATGAATAACTGGTATTCACTATTGCTTGGCAGGAACTGAACTGATTGAAGAGCTAATGCCTCCTTGTATCCAAATACACACATGTAGTTCTTACTTGAAGGTAAGACGCCTTCACTGAGAAGTGAGTTTGGGACATTGACCAGCTTTAGGAGCCTCTGGTGACCCAGGCCCTGCAAGCATGACCAAGGGCACTGTAGTGGATTTCTAACTGGTGGTCAACTTCTTATACCCGGCTGAATTAAACTAGTGTGGTGCTGGGTATGGAAGGCCCACCTGAGGATTGTTTTCAACAGCATAAAAGTCAGAACAAGAGAAACTGTCAGAACGCTGTTATAGGGATGCTGTTTGGAGAAGCTGTGGAGCTGTTGGAAGCTTCTAGTTCTCTTGGACTGTTCTGCTGGAGGAAGTTGTCATGTTGCCTTTCCCGATGAATGTTGGAGGATCTTGGTCCTCATCTTGAGCATTGTTTCCTGGATCTAGAGGGGAAGACGGTGCACTGCTCAGCCTCATGAAGTTTGTTGCATTGGCTTTCCTGATGGGAACTTGGCTTTCCTCACCACTGTTGGAGCTCAGGACCTCACTGTTACTGAAGATAGCCGTAGTACTTTTGGGGGAGCTCTAGTGCTTACCTTGAGCGTTGCTTCCTAGCTCCAGTTCAGATCCCTCAGCCTGCTAGCACAGATTCTTCATCCTACTGGCATAGACTTCCTAGCTTCCACCACTGACCTTTGGGCCTTTCCAGCACAGATCTGTGAAGTGGGCCTGCATGAGACTATGTTGTGGGCTTCAGGCCTCCAGTTGGACTTGAAGGGGGCATTGTTATGAGCTCTAGGTTTTCAGCTGGACTCATGCAGGATATTAACATCTAGGCCCTCAGCTGGAGTCTTTAGTGTTTATGTGTATGGACAGATTTTCTGCGTTTCTTATATATGATTCTTGGGTGATTCATTATAAAATGCTATTATAAAATGTGTCCTGTATTATATTGTTCCCCTTGCAAAAACCCCACACCATGACAGGCACTGGCCATCAGCACAGTGCCAAGCTGTGTCTTGTACAGGCCTTGGGACAGCTGGCATTTTCTTGTTGAGAAAGGATGAACACAAGCCTCCTATGCCAGTGCTAGCCTAGACTGGATAAAGTTTTTGGTATTTTGGCAGCACAAGCCATTGGCCTAATCGGTTCTCTAGGAGAATCTTTTACAATAAAGAAGAGTATGGACAAGAATCTGAAAGCAGCCCCCTTGAGAATGATGGGTCTGGGGTAAGCACTTTCTCTAAATAGGAGCCTATCTTCCTGGCTTGCTCCTGCACAGCTTTCCCTCCATGACTAAGTTTATAGGGCATTCAGTGAGATTCCAGGCTCAGATCCCAGATATAGCACACATAAAATGTTCCTGACCATGCCAACAGGTTCAGCTTTGGAGAATGTAGATATTCTAAACCTCAGAACCCTGCAAATGATCTCGGCCTTAAAAAGACCCATGCAGCTAGGTATGTGGTCCATGCCTGTAGATCCCAGCTTTCCAGGATGTGGAGACAGAGGATCACAGCCTAGGCAAGTCAGTAACCTAGCAAGATCCTGACTCAAAATTTAAAAACTTTTTTTTTTTTTTTCGCTTTTAAGTATTTCCTTTTATGAGTTGGGGAGAAAGCTCAGCAGTCTAAGCACCTGCCTGGCAAGTAAAAGGACCTGGGTTCAAGCTCTAGTGCCACATGTTGTGCCGGCCACCGAAACCAGGTGTGGTGGTGCATGCCTGTAATCCCAGTGCTGGGAAGGCTGAGATAGTAGGATCACTATGAGTCCGAGCTGCGTAGTGAGACCCTGTACCAGATACATAAGTAAAAACTAAA
>NW_004524779.1:387984-398671 GCF_000260255.1 Octodon degus
TATATAATTTCCCTTTATTTTTAACAAAAACTTGGAAAGGACATGATTCTTTCAGAAGAACTGTAACTCAATTCAGGTTGTTACTTTATATTTAAACACCACTTAAAAAAGGGACATAAAGCAAGTGATTCCTGTTTGCCTGTCACTGTGCCGGCTACATAGCTAAGAGTTCAGATTTTAATTACACAATACTTTCTCTGTTACCAGAAGCTACGACTGTTATTGACAAATGGGCTGGCACATCATGTAGTACTGGGGATCAAACCCGGATCCTTGAGCTTTCCAGGCAGACACTTAGACCACCAAGCTATCTCCCCAGCTCCAAATACTACAGGCCTTTAATGTACCATCTTCACAAAACCTTCTGAGTGCCACATGGTCAATCTATTCTTCGGTGAATCCTCTGCATTGGTCATCATCTTCTTCATTTAAAAGGAGAAACTGTGTGTCAGACTAAGGAAGGATAAATTGCCACTGTCATCAAACATGAGCAGCGTCATATCAACACTCTCACCTGGCATGATGATGAGCTTCCTTCATGGCTGCCTTTAAGCAGCTCTGAGATAGTTTCTGAAACTGCACCACTAGAGCTGGAACTCAAACTAGAACCAGAACTGCTACCACCCCCAGAGCTCCCTCTTCTGTTCCATGACTCTCCCTTTTCCATATTTCCACTTGAGATGCAGCCACTAGGTTCTGAATCTTTATCATTGTAGATAGCATCAAAACCTCAGCTCATCAAAACCTGTTGTGGTTCTTTTTGGTATCAGGAATCGAACTCAGGACCTTGCACTTGCCAGGCATTCCCCAGATCAAAACCTGTTATTAGGGCTGGCCAGATAGCTCAGTAGACTAAAGCGTCTGCTTTAGCAGAGCGCAGTGACTGGGGTTTGATCCCTGGCCTGCCGTGCTGGCCCTGCCCTCGGGGCACACTAAGATAGTGATTGAGACTGGGCATGGTGGTGTGTGCCAGCAATCCCAGTGGCTGGCAGGCTGCAAACAGGAGAATCACTATTGAGTCTGATCTGTGTAGTGAGACCCTCTAGACCCTCTAGACCCTGCCCCAAATTAAAACAAACAAACAAATAAACCAAAGCTGTTATTACCTGCCTTAATGTGGTCTGCAACAGATTGTTCTCACCAATCAGTTTTAAAATTTTACAAATGGGTATCCTGAAGGCACTGACCTTAGTTCTCATACCTGCCTGCTCAGAACATGCAAATGTATGTCTAAAGCTTTGTTTACTTCCACAAATGACAGTATTATTTGACACCTAAGATTTCAATTGAGGTCTGCTAGCTATGCTATCTTCAATATTGTGCAGGATGAACTCTTCTGACTTGAAGACCTAAGACTACGGTTGAAGGTCTCTGCCTTGACCCTGTTTTTGAAGAACCTGTTCCTTGGGAGGTATTTCTTGTTCCAGAAACTGCAAAAAAAAATCTTTGCTTAGAAGTTTAGGCTCAGTTATTTGTTGTCTCAGTGGCACTTGGTGCCGGGTCCTAGAACATCCCATATTCCTGATTATGCAAGGGTGCTCAAATTTTAGTAATGAGATACCATGAGAAGACCTTGGTGGAATTTCACTCACTGAATGAGGAGGTGACCTACTTGTTTCCGCTCTGGTTCTGGTTCTACAAGGGCCTAGGCCCCTGCTTCTTGCCCTCCTCCGATCTCTAGTAGGTGGAACTTTTCTTGTTAACATTTCAGTTGGATTTCATCTTGACCTAGACAGACTTGCCCATGTTGATTGTTGATTCAGATGATGAATTTTCCACTTGCCTTTGGCTATTGTCGTCTGTAATTGTTCCACTAGGATGTCTCGAAGATTGCTCATTTTCTTGCTCTGGTTTTGGCTTCCAGGTTAATGCTTATCTCTAAACAAAATCTGAAATCACTTCTGTTTGGTTTGTCCTGTGCTCTGGTCTCCAAGATTGGTGTTCTCTTTGTGCACTTATTTCGGGTTTGCCAGCCCATTAAGGAGTTAGCATTAGACAGATGCATCGTCTGAAGGTCTCCACCTGCTCTATTTCCCTCCAAGTTTTGTGTTGGGGACCTTCCTTAATTTGCTGTAGTAGTCTTCTCAAAAACTCTTCCTCAGTACTTTCACTTGGGGTGCCCAGAAAATTGTTACCTCTCATAGGTCTATAATCTTCTTCACTCAAGGTATTTATTTTTTTATTTATTTGGAGTTGGAAAATAGCTCCAAGTTTATTCATAAAAATGTTAAGTAAAAATAGACTGACAGAGCCAAATATCAGCAACAAAACAAGGAGGCCTGGAAACATTCCAGAGGCATTTTGAAAAGTTCCAGAGAGGTACAGGGTAGGCTAGACATCTCCAGGTAAACCTTGACCGCACGACAGGTCATACTCACTCCTGCATTTTCTTACTGAGTTCTTCCTTGTATTTGCCTTCCTCTTTTCCAAATTGTTGAGACTTGGCTTTATGTTCAAGAATCTTTTTTTTTTGTCTTTGTCTACTTTTAGCCTGGTGATAACCACCTTGCTGCCCACATGGACAATCGTGCCATTACCTTTCTCACACTGCACCCGCTCAATATAGATGACGTATTTCTTTCTGTACACCCGAACTACCTTGCCAATTTGCTGACTTCTGTAGTGCCCTTGAACCACCTGGACCTCAACATCCTTGCGGATGGGCATGGAACAGACGTTGTACTTCTGCCGCAGCTTCTTTGGAAGAAGGAAAGACATGATCTTCTGGCGCATGTGCAAGGGAGCCTTAAAGTGGTATTTGCAATTTTTGCTGCAGTCCGAGGTCACAGATGGGTTGAACTTCATGGTTACAATCTACTAGGCGCTGGCTGGTTCAGGCTAGGTGCCACTCAAGGTATTTAAAGATTGATAGAAAGCTCCTTCCTGAACCAACTGGTCCATCTGACCTCTGCTGGGCTTCAGACAGATTACCACTTCCTTTTTTACTGGAATCTGAGTTCTCCATCTCAAACAACTGGAAAATTATCTGACTGTTACAACACAGTATTGAAAGCTGGTAAGCTGGGTTTTCATTTTCCTCACATTCTGGTTGGGTTTTGGGGGTCAGGATCTGACTCAATGAGTTGGGTCATTGCCTCTGAGGTTCTCTTGTGCCTCGCCTGCCACTGCTGGCTGAGACCCCCACTACCCTGGCATCTACCCTGACATTGCTCAGGCAGCCATCCTCTTCCCCACTGTTACTGAGCAGCAGCATGGAAGCAAAAATATTTTTTTTTAAAAATGGCTGGAGATACAGCTCAGTATAAAATCCCTGGGTTCAATCCCCAGGACCACAAGAGAGAGAATGAGAGAGAGAGAGAGAGAGAGAGAGAGAGAGAGAGAGAGACAGAGACAGAGACAGAGACAGACAGAGAGATCTTAGAGTCAGCATGGATGACTAGAGAATGCCCTTGATCTCAACCTGAGCTGAGTTTCGAGGCACTTTGGACCAGAACAGCACCAGTGACACCTATGTTTCCATATAAGGTCACAGTGGAAAGAAAGGAATCAAAAGCCCTGGTCCGAAGAAATCTTCCTAAACTATGTTTCAGGGTGTTTTTTTTTTAATTCGTATTTTTTATTAGTACATATTTACAGTACAAAATGGTTACATTGCTCGTGTGGAGTTGGTACATGCACATAATACATCTTAATTCCTTTTCCATCCCTTCCTCCTCTCTTTCTTCTCCCTCTATGTCTTAGTCCTCTTCTCATTTGGAAAAGATCTCTCTAACTTCTTTCTTTTTCTTTGGTTCCAGGGAGCAATCTCAGGACCTTGCCCTTGCCAGGTAGAAACTTATGCCACTGAGTTATCTCCCCAGCCCTTCACTGTCTTATTAGCTACCTTACTTTGCTCTTTATTTATATTTTGGGGTTCTCAAATAAAAGAAACCATGTAATATTTAAGCTCATGTCTCTGATATATATTTCACTAAATATTATGGCCTAAAGGTGCATCTGTTGTCTTACACATGACTATAAATACCACACCTCCCTTAGCCATTCTTCTGCTGGTAGACATATGGCTGCTTCCAAGATTTAGCTCTTACGAGTTCAGCAGCTTAAAGATGGGTGTGCACGGACTGCTGTGATAGTCTCTCCCGATTTGTTCACAATTAACTTGCAAAGCTGTGTAAACAGACAGCGTTGTGAACACAGATCAGGAAGCCTAGAGAGCAATTATAGGAGCTGTATACTCTTGCAGCATTTCTTCAGAAGATTCTTCAGATGAACCACTAGCTACATTCCTTACTGGCTCAACATATAATCACTAAACAAGAATGATCCACCAAACAAACTTTTGCCTTTCTTTTTCTGGTGTTTCATTTAACTGCTTTATGCCTCCGAGTAAAGCTATTATAATGACATTATCCCTCTAATGAGCAATGGTACAATGCTTTTCTGATGGCACTACCCAGAATTATGCAGTGCTTGAAAGCCATCTACGACTTTAGGGAATACTCTCTAATGTTTCTATGGCACACACTGTGACCATATTCAAAATGGATGAGCATAATTCTTTGGGTATTTTTTTCCAATTGCAATTCTTTTAATAAATCACAGTTCCCAGAGGAATAAGCACAGTTCATTAGCAACACTAATGAAAACGTCATCTTCCATAAAACTTACTAGAATATCATTCCCTGGAGCAAAATATTTTCAGCTGCTTTGTTTGCCAACTTTATTAGTGAAAAATTTTGTGGTCCACATTAGTAAATTGAATATAATGGAGAGAGAGAGAGAGAGAGAGAGAGAGAGAGAGAGAGATCAGTCTTAGACAAATAATTACAGATTATTTACACAAATATTTTTACAATGGCTGTAAAAATATCCCAAAGCTTCAGGGATACTTAGAATTTTTTCCAATAACACTGACATGAAACATTATTAGTAGTAATTATTCTTTTGTCATAATATTCAGTACTGAGGCCTCTTCATGTTACCAAGAAAGTTTTGAGAAGTTCAAGGTGAATAGTTTGCCTGCTACAGACCATAAATAAAGTCAAGATTTTTAGGGCTGGGACTACTGCTCCTTGGCACAGTGCCTGCTGGGCAAGTGTGAAGTGGTGAGTTTGATTCCCAGTATGCTGCCTCCCTAAAAAAAAGATCCTAAGGCTTCAGGTGTATGACATTCTTCTTACACAAATCTGCCTAAGACATACACTATTTATTTTAATGCATGACTCACAGTAGATTCCTAATCCATATCAGATGAACAAATGACCTGAACAGTGAGGCTTTGAGACAGCCAACAAAGCAGTTATTCTGTAACAAATGTCAGGTTTCCTCCTTTAGGAACTTTTTCTTGCCATTATAGAAATAAGTGAGAATCACCTGAATGAGAACAAATGGATTATCATAGGTGCAAACATCACATTATATCCTTAGTATGAGAACCTGAAAGAGAAAAGGGTACAGTAGATATTGGGAGAAGGGAATGAACATGTTCAAAAGGAAGGAATTACTGATTGAGGAGAAGGGCAGGAGAAGGAGTGGGGGAAAGAGATCTATCTATGTACATAAGCAGGTTGGTTTGGACAACTGTACTGTGCATTTCTGCTGGTTTATGACCTATGGAGCAATTATTTCTTCCTTTGTTTTGTCTTCTTTTTTCAATTCTCTTTCCTTTTTCTTTTTTTTTTTTAAAGAATCCCCCACCCCCATTTATTTATTTATTTTGTGTGTGTGTGTGTGTGTGTGTGTGTGTGTGTGTGTGGCCAGCTCAGCCCACCAGGGGGTGGGGCTGGCTGGCATGTGGTGCTGGGGGATTGAACCGCGGTCCCTGTGCTTTGCCAAGCTTGTTCTAAGTAGGTGCTTTAGACCACTGAGCCATCTCACCAGCTCCCTCTCTTTCCTTTTTCTCTCTTCTTACGTTCTTATATTTTTTTTCTTCCTTCCAATTTTGCATGCATATATCTGGTAATATGAATAACTAATTTGGGGTTTTGGGGGTATTTTTTCCCATAATTTTACTGAGAACCAAATAGCAATGAGACAGTTTCAAATCAAATTGGTAGAACAGTTCCAATAATTAACACATTGCATACTTTCTTCCTAGTGGTTATTTGCTGTACAAGATGCGGACATGATATCCTATTTACAAACACTATTAGAACAAATCCCTCTATTCATTAAGAGAATGTAACTATATATCTATCCTAACCATTTTGAATACACAGATACAAAATGGACATTCATCTGTATCCCCTTTGTTGTTTAGTTCCATCATTTGAATATTATAGGTGTGTTAACTCAGCAAAATATTCTAAAAGAGTCCGGTAGTCCATAATAGTATTGGGTCTTCCGCTTGACTGGCAGTGTCAGAAATTGTTGACAAGAGTCCCCTACAGCTCAACATAACAGCATGGCTTTGCTTCTTATATTTCACTTTTATACTTTTCTGCTGGATGGTTAAGACCAAGATAAAGCAAGACCTATCCAACAAGATTTGTAGCTTTTGGATCTGATAAAGTCAGTGAAATCCCCTCAGGATTTATTCAGAGATCCTGCACCTCAGATTGTAGAACCTCTGTCAGTGTCAGCCATGTAGATGAGTCACGGCCATTGCTTGTGCTCTCTGTGAAAGCCTGAGAGAATGTTTTCTCTCCATGTGACTCTCCTCAGGCACACTCTACATCATTGATCACTTTCCTCTTTGGCCCCATAATCTCCTTGATCAGAAAATTTGGTACACTACTGAGTTACGTGACATTACAGTGCAAGTTCTCATATGTCCTGAGTCTTAATTGACCTTGGAAGGCTAGGACCAAAATGTTGGCTTTCCTCGAGACCCTCCTTTTTCTCTAATTTTGGTCTGCAAACTTAGGTTGTTAACCCTCCAGAAGATAAGCTTATTGTTATTACCATACAACGTATGCTGTTAAGCTTAACCTCACTATCTGTCTGAATATCAAACATCTTAGGCATAACATGGAACAGGTATTTTTCATCAAGTATTGATATGTTGAACTTTAAGTCCCTACAGAATATGATGAAAAAACATTTTAAAAATTAAAATATATTTTAAAAATAGGCATAAAGAATTATATAATTCTTATGTTTACACATAAGTCCAGCAATCTAACCATATACAACCTTGTAGCAGGACAGTCTCGTAACATTCCTTTTCCTGTCTCCTGCCTTCATTCACCACCCCTTTCTTTTTGAACAATCATCTACCTGAGAGACAGCACGGCAGCAACAGGCATGTCATGACAAGCAGCCCGTATTCAGAAGAACAAAATGACAGGCACTCCAAGCATGAACCTACTATTACAAATTGCCATCTTTCTTCAGTGCGGTTGCTTAGTTCACAGATGTCTGTATATACAGTTAGTCAGGGTGAGATGAATAATTTGAAGACAATATTATGCAACATTATGAAACAAGGACTGTGAAATTCACATTATTTTGTTTATTGAAATTCTGTATCATTTGTAATTTTGGTTTTAATACTACTTTGTACTCTCCTTAAAAAATAAAAAAGAAAACAAATGGAGGTTATTTATGCATAACTTGAAAGACTTTATAGAGTTTAAAAAAAAAAAAGCTGGGCATGATGGTACACACCTATCATAACTATACACCCAGTACCTGGGAAGCTGAGGCGGGAAGCTCCAGGCCAGCCTGGGGTGATATATAGCAAGTCCCAGACCAGCCTGACTACAGAGTGTGTGTGTGTGTGTGTGTGTGTGCGTGTGTGTGTGTGTGTGTGTGAGAGAGAGAGAGAGAGAGAGAGAGAGAGAGAAACTTGAAGGCTATTGATACAGAAATGCTAGGAGCAAGATAACTAGAAGCAGGGCATTTCAGATGATTTATTTGAGAGTATACTTGGCTTTCTGTGGTTGGGGATGAGTTAGAAAGGGATACAGTAGGGAACCTGGCAGCTGATGAAGGAAGTCTAGTTCCTTCTAGGCCAATTGCTGCAGAGGAGCTGGTTTTGGCTTCCTAGGACAATTGCTGTAGAGACTTGTTGTCATATACTAGGGCTGATCAAAAATACTGTGTTTTTAAAAAAAATTATAGTAATTTATTATGGTAACTCTCCTCAAAATACTTGCCTTCTTGCCACCTTCCGAAGCAGTTCTGGAAGTCTTCTTTCCTGAGTGTCTTTACAAAATGTGATTTAAAAAAAAAAGTACAGCAAATGTTTCTGCCAAGTACTATTTAATGGAAAGGGAGGCTCATAGAGACATGGCTGTGTCCTCATCCACTGCACTCATTTGATCTGGTACTGTGCAACTCTGGCTTTTTCCTAAAGTCAAAATGACCATCAAAAGTCAACATTTAAAACTGACATGGGAAGGAGGGCCTCCACAAAGTGCGGCGAAGGGCAAGCAAAGCAAGGGAAGTGTATTTGAAGTGAGGACTATTTTGAGGGGTATTGATGGCAGTGTGTTTTTTTTTACTGCAATAATTTTTAAAATTTAAGCATTCACCATATTTTGTGGTCACACCAAGTATAGTCCAGCTATTGTCTTTATCTTCAGACTCTTGTCATGCATAAGAGTACTTTCTTGAAATACTTTCTTTTCTCAGTCCCCTTTGATATCTTAAATCCTAGCAGCATGCAGAGTGATTTACTAACCTATTAAAATTCACTTTTTTTCTTTTTTTATTTACCGGATATAAGGTCTCATTACACAGCTTGAATTCTTAGTGATCTTCCTGTCTCAGCCTCCCCAGTGCTGGGGTTACAGGTGTGCACCACCATACCTGGTACGGAGGTTGGCGTGGCATGCAGTACAGGGATCAAATTTGGGTCCTTGCATTTGCTAGGCCGGCGCTTAGGCCACTGAGCTATCTCCCCAGCCCTAAAATCCACTCTTGAAGAGTGTGATGGGGAGCCAGATATGGTGGCCTATGCCTGTAATCCCAGTATTTGGGAGGCTGAGGCAGGAGGATGGTCATATGTTTGAGGCCAGCCTGGGCTACACTTGAATTGAAAGTTAGCCTGAACTAACTTTCTGTCTCAAAAACAAAACAAACAAAAAAGAATATAGTGGGAGGATGAAGGATGAATTATATTGATAAGTACATCTTGCTTTTTGCAATTCTTATTTTTAACCATAAACAAATATGACTTCTTGGTTTGTTTGCAGAACTAGAAACAGAATTGAGGGTCTCGTGCATCACAGGCCACCCCTCTGCTACTGAGATGCAGCCCAGCCCAAGGTACAGAACTTCAAAATCTGTAAATTTTTTCAAAACATTCCCTGAAAAGCATCACAACATATACAATGGCATTAATACTAGATACTAATGAACAGTGACTTTACCTAGAGTTTGTCTGAATTTGGAAGAGAAAAACTTGACATTTTTACTCTCAAAGGCTCTTATGTTTCTAGAAATTTTAGGTACTTGTACACATACAAAATTTGGAAGGGTTTCTCAAGTCTATAAAATTGTCTCCAGTCAAAATTGCATTTCAGCCTTCCAAGGGAAAACTTCACAGCACCTGGACAAGGAGACTGAGCATGCTCAGCACGCTGGTCCTGTGGTGGTCCACGTCTGCCAGCTGTTTCGCTCCCCAGGAAGGCCGGTCCCACAGCTGCCACAGCGGCCTATGGCAATGACAGTCTGAGTAGTTGGAATTGTCCTTGGGCTTGTTTGTTTTTGAGATGAGATCGTGCTATGTAGCTCACCCTGGTCTTGAACTCGTGGTGATGCTCCTGCCTCAGCCTGTCTGATGCTGGGATTATAGACATGTGCAGCTGAATCTGATTCTTGAGGTCTGCATTTAGAATATAAATTCTGTTTTAGAACTCAGTGTGGCACAGAAGTCAATGTGTATCACCACACTCTCTTTGGAAGTGTAAAATTAATCTTTAGTGCTCATCAATTCATTGCAGGGGGCCGGGGAGATGGCTCAGTGGAATAAGCGCTTCCCTGGCAAGCACAAGGGCCTGAGTTCAATCCCCAGTTCCGCCAAAAAAAAAAAAAAAAAAAATTCATTGCCCACAAATAATTTTAAAAATAAAAAGGTGCTACAAACCTTACAGTAGTAGTAAATAATAATAATAATAATAATAATAATAATAATAATAATGTCTCACTCTTCTGCACTATTCCCATCTCACTTTGCTCACCCTGGAAGGCAATTCTTCATCCTTTTAGCTGTTTCTTCAGAATTTACTCCTATATTACTACATAATGTAGAGGGCTGATGCTTTCAGTAGGAAAACGATGGATATAATAAGTTGATTTTCCATTATGAGAAGTGAAGTCTTTAGTTTACTGGTCCCATTCTCCAATTGAAATTAAATTTCTTGTCAAATCAGTGTTCATTGTCATGTTGCTTCCATTGCTACCAGAGCAGAGTACTTTTGGCACAAATGCTTGTTCCATTCTCTTTTTTATACAATTTATTTTTCAACAGTCATGAGTTCACACTCAGACTGCTCTGAAAAGCCCTTCTTGATCCCTCATGAACTAGGAGTCTTCAAACCTCTAATCAGAACCGCTTCCTCTCAAAGTCCTGCTATCCAGCTAGAATCCTGAAACAGACTCAATCTGGCATGCCGGGAATTCCCTTCACCTAGTTCATGAGGGATCCTATTTCTCCAGCTTGTGTTCTTGCTCTTGTTTTCTGCCGTTTTGCTAAAGTGTATTTATCCAGAGGTTCCCTAAAAGAGGCCTACTTGAGAGATAGTTTTTTAAAGATACTAGACTTTTTTTTTTTTTTTTT
>NW_004524779.1:398771-406901 GCF_000260255.1 Octodon degus
TTTTGCGGAACCAGGGATTGAACTCAGGCCCTTGTGCTTGCCAGGGAAGCACTTAATCCACCGAGCCATCTCCCTGGCCCCAGTTTTTTTTTTTTTTTTTTTTTTTAGATTCAACCAGATTGATAATCTAGTTGGACATAAACCCGGAGGAAAAAGAATTTCTCTTTAGCATTTTAAAAGAATCACTTCACTGTCTGCTAACTTATAATGCTTTTGAGAATTCTGATCCCCTTCTGATTCTTTGTACATGGAATTTTTTTTCTTTCTGGAAGCATTTAGAAACTACATTGCAGAACACTCTCATGATGGCATATTTTTACATACATTATTGCTGCTGCTCACTAGGCTTTTTTGATTTGCAGACTCCTATCTTTCAGTTCTGATAAACTTCTTTATGGGTTACTCACTAATTTTCTCTCTTTTCTAGAATACCAACTATTAGATGACTCGTTGACTACACCTGTCCTTTTCATACCATATTTTCTTCTCAATCTCTTGCTATCTTTCTCCCACCCACTTACTTCTCCCTTTTCTTTCTGACTTTCCTGGGAAACTGCTCACAAATATCTTTTAACCCTTCCATTGGACTTTACGTTTTGTTTTTCCCTTTTCCCCCAATAACATCCATTTCCTTTTTGTTTATAGTCTCTTCTTAATTCATCGATATAGTAACTTCTCTGAAAACATAAATTATAATTTTTTTAATATTTTGTATGTTCTCTTCATTGTTCTTAACACATTTTTTCTGAGTTTCAGTTTTTGTTTTTTAACTCTTGATCTTAGCCAAAAGGCCAAGAAATGATTGCTGTTGGGTTGTCTTCTCTAGATGAGATTTTGAGTTCTGTGGATGTAGAAGGAGCTTGCTGACCGGTCATCACTCTTGGACAATAAAGTGATCAGCATGACAATTTTTAAAATGCAGTTTTAATATTGAGTTTTAATTCATATTCCTCATATTCTCTTATTTTTAGGCTACAACTCAGTGGTTTTTAGTATATTTATTCTCATTAAAAAATAAACCTTCACCTCTTAGCATTCATCCCTCACAACCCTCCTGCCTCAGGCCCCTCAGCTCCAGGCAACGTCTAATCTACTTTCTAACATTAGAGACTCTGCCTTTTCTGGATAGTTTATCTAAGTAGAGTCACATGATATGTGGTCTTTTGTAGCTGGCTTCTTTCACTTAGCATAACGTTATTAAGGTTCATCCATTGTGCAGCATTTGTTAGTAATTCATTTTTCTTTGCACTGTGGGGTCATATTCCTTATATGGACATACTTTATTTGTTTGTTTATTTTGGGTTTTTGAGACAGGCTCTTGCTATGCAGTACAGGCTGTCCTTAAAGTAGTTATGTAGCCCACGTTGGCCTCAAACTCATAGCAATTCTCATGCCTTGGCCTCCTGGGTGCTGGAATTACAGGCATGCACCACCACCCCTGGCTGGACATACCATATTTTAATTTTCCATTCATCGATCCATGGACATGTGTGTGGTTTCCACTCTGGTTATTAGGCTTAATGTTGTGTAAGCTTTCACACAGACTTCTGTTTCCAGTTCTCTGGCGTATTCCTAGGAGTGGAACTGTTGCATCATATAGCAAGTGTAAGTTTAACTGTGAGAAAGTACCAGACTATTTTCCAAAACAAATGTACCATATTTCATCCTCATCAGCAGTGTATGAGTTTTCCACATTCTGGTTATGATAATAATCCCTTTGTTACAGTAAAAACAGATAAATCCTAACAGATATGTCTTTTGCTTATAGCTTTTTGGTAGGTGTCAAGTCATGGCTCATTGTGGTTTTCACTTACCACAATTTTCTTTATGACTCAGCCTAACTTTTGCTGTGATATTCCCAACTATCTGTACCTATTGATCTTTTCTGAGATATTTCAACTTTTCTGTCTAAAGTGTACCAGCCAACTATCACTAGGAAGAGAAAAGGATTGGTGTGAGGTTATTATTTCTGTTCAATACACAGATTTTCCCTTAGCCTCCTGTTTTTAGTACTATAACTCATAAACCACTTCCTGTATGTCTGATAGTTTGAATATCTAAAGTCTGTCTTGTTCTCCAGTAAATAAAACACTTTTTTTACTCTAAGGTTTTTCTTTTATTTAAAAGATAATTCACAAAATACTATATCCATAGGTTTATTTTCTGTCATATTATCTGAATGTGTTTAGTGTTTGGAATTTCACCCTTGCATCTGGAAGCCAGCTGGGCCCCAGCAGTGTGGCTAGATTTGTTTTGCTCTTGAACTTTCTGTGTTGAGGATATGTGTGGGTTGTTTCAAAGCATCAGGCTTGTTATGACCACATAATGCATGTCTTTCTTAAGTTAGGTGTTGGTGTTACACGAAGGGTTCTTACCTCAGTAGCACAGAAGATGATAGGCAGAAGGGAGAAAAGTGTGAATTCTATAAGTTGCTGAGAGCTTGCAACAGACACAAGTCAGAGGGTTCACAGCGAGCAGTGAACCCTGCGCCAAGCAACTACGCTGTTGCCCCTTAGCCTTCCAGCCATCCTGCGCGGTCTCCCTTCTTCAGGGCTCTCGCAGCTCTCACTGGGACAGATTGTGACTCAGGCACTATAGGATGTTCCATTCACTGACACAGGCCTCTGAGCTCAGAAACTGCTGCCCAACACCTTCCTCCAAGATGAGCACCAACCATTGCATGTGTAAGCAAGAGCATCCGGGACATGAGGTGAACATCTATGGTCCTCAGCCATCAGTGAGGGTCTGCACAGCTTGACATAGGAAAACTTCCAATTCACCACAAGAAATAAAGTATCAGTTTCAAGGACATTTCCACCATGAGCTCATGGGGTGGTGGGAAGCAATCTCAGTAGGCTGCTTTTGTGGGGACAGACCCAAGGGGGAGATGCCTGACAGACAACAGGGATATGAGAAAGGCCAGGTCCGCCTCACTGTATCAGCCCAGCCTAGCACCACTACTGCCCAGTCCCCACAGCACCCAAGTCTATGGAACTCACATCAGGCACTGGGAAGAAATGACAGCACGGGAAGCACCTGAAGCCTCCAGAGAGGAACTATCTGGACATGGTCTCGGAAGAGCGCAGCAAACTACCTAATACATAGAGCCCTTGAGTAACAGGTGAGGAGCACCACAGCATACCTGTCCCTCTTTCTGGGCCTCACTTTGCCTGCCCAGCCCTGGGGTGGGGGTGGGGGGGTTGATGGCAGCAGGACCACAAGGGTAGTAGGAATCTACAAGGATCAACAGCAATTTTTCCTTATTCTCAAACAAGGAAGGTGCATCCAGTTCTGCATCCTGATCACATCTAGCCAACTTGCCTAGAACTCTTAAGCTTTGGAAGAGTAGGAAAGGGTGGTCACCTCACCTGAGTATGAGGGAGCCTGGGTAGCTAACATTTCCTAACATTGGTATTTAGACATTCCCTTATTTTCAACTCCCACCCCACCATATCTATCTATACTTTATCGCATTAATTCATTTTCCATCATTGTGAGAAACACTTGAGGTAATTTATAAGGAAGAAAGGCTTTCTCTGGCTCAAGGTTTAAAAGGGTTCAGTCTATGGCTTTCTCAGATGTTTTGGTCCTGTGCTGGCACCTTACATCTTGGTGGGAACACATGGCAGCCAGGAAGCAAAAAGAGACAGGAAGGCTGGCATTTCAATATTCCTTTCCTTTCTCCTCCTGATGGCTATAGCTCCACCTCCAAGCACCACAGGCTTGCAGCCAAGCCTTTGGGAGACATTACACATGCAAGCTATAGCACTCATCTTCCAAAGAATCTAGAGTCTCAAGTTCTTTAGCTCTTCAAGATGATACATTTTACAAATCTATTTATTTCTTTATTTGGTACAGGGTCTCACTGTGCAGCTTGGACTTGTAGTGATCCTCTAGTCTCAGCCTCCCTAGTGCATGGATTGCAGACATGTGCCACCATGCCTGGTTTTGGTGGCCAGCTCTATGTGCCCAGGGTTCTGAGGCTGGCATGGCATGAAGTACTGGGGACTGAACCTGAGTCCTTGTGTTTACCAGGCAGGCACTTAGACTGCCAAGATATCTCCACAGCCCTTGTATTTAATTTTTTTATTTTTAGATTTAAACATTTAAGAAATACTTCAAATATTCACAAAGTACACTGAATTAATAGAGCATACCACTTTGTATCCTTCATGCATAGTTGACATGTTAACATGTATTCTACATACTATACACACATATATGATAGTCCTTGATTTACGATTTTTTGGCTTTATGGCAGCATAAAAGTAACATGCATTCATGGAAGTTTGAACATTTACCACTTCCTGGACTCATGACAGCTCTATGATACGTGATAACTCTTCTGATGTTGCAGATTCCAGTCAGCATACTTGTTTCATGAGGCTAAACAACTGGAAATACATATGTCACCAGCAAACTTTTTAGATGTAGATATTTAATAAATTGTAAGAGATATTATACTTTATCATAAAATAAGCTGTATTTTCAATGATATTACCCAATTTAGGCTACTGTAAGTGTTCTTAGCATGTTTAAAGTAGGCAAGGCTAAGACATAATGCTTGGTGCTTTAAAATTATTGATTCCTTCTTACTCACATTTTCAACTTACAGTGACCTTATCAGGACATAATTCCATTGTAAACTGACGGTGTGGTTTGTGTGGGTGGGTGTGCACATGTGTGTATGTACAAGCGCACATGCACACAAGTGATTCTCCCCCACCTTTTTTTTAGTACTTGCATTTTTCAATTTCTCTATCCCCAGAACAAGAATCTTATACTTGATCAGTTCTCTGTCTAGTCTCTACCTTATTGCTGTTTATTAAACATTTATATTTTCACTGAGGATGGAGGAGCAAGTTTCTTCTTGTTCTAGTATTTTTGTGATTGATTTTCTGAGGGAAGACAAAAAATGATATACAATAGCTTTATTTTGTTTTCTTGAACCCAATCATCTCTAAATTATTATGTCAGCATTTATTAAATATTTGTAGGGGCCGGGGAGATAGCTCAGTTGAATAAGCGCTTCCCTGGCAAGTGTAAGGGTCTGAGTTCAATACCCAGCTCTGAAAAAAAAAGTTCCTTCTGTATTTTTAATTACTTTATCTTTATAAATAATTGCTAAAACTTTTCCCTTTCTAATTATTGATCTGTAATTTCTTTGATCTGTATTATTATTATTATTATTATTATTATTATTATTTTGGTATTTTAGTAAGGGTTTGCAGGGTCTCACTACATAGATTGGACTTGTAGTGATTCTCCCGAGTTCAGCCTCCCAAAGAGCTGGGATTGCAGGAATGCGTCACCATGCCCAGTCTCAATCACAGTCTCAGTGCATCCCAGGGGCGGGGCTGGCATGGCACTCTGGGCATCTAATCCTGGCCACTGCCTCTGTCTGCACAGGCGCTTTAACCCACTGAGCTATTTGGCTGGCCCTGATCTGTAATTATTAATATATATTTTTTCCTCCAACTTCCTTTGGGCTTGACTTTGTTTATTCCTGTGGTAATTTACAAATTCAAGTGATATACAAGTTAGGAATTTCTTTTTTTAATGCACTTGGTTGTTACAGGGTCTCACTATGCAGCTCGGACTCAGTGAGCCTCCTGTTTTCAGCCTCCCCAGCACTGGGATTACAGGTGTAGGCCACTATGCCTGGACTCGGTAGAGGTCAGGGCTGGTGTGGCATGTGATGCTTGGGATCAAACTGCGATCCCTGAGCTTGCCTGAGCTTGCCTAAGCAGGTGCTTTAGTCCACTGAGCTATCTTTCTGGCCCCTTTTCCATATGTTTTGAAAACATATTTTGAAAAGTTTCTTTAATTGTAGCCTAATTTTTTAATAAAAGGTAGAAGGAATCATGAATATTTAATCTCAACTAATAAAATTATCTTGAGGAAATTAATCTAATATAAAGGAAATTAAAATAGAAAGTGAGATTTAAAAGATTCTTTGTATTCTTCCTTGAACATAAAAGAGAATCTTATAGGAAGCTAAGATTGCATGACATGAAAAACAGGAAAATTACAGCTCTGGTAAGTGTCATTTTCCCCAAATGAAAGGCTGGCATGGAAGTCTTTATTCTGGAAGGTTGTGACATTTTGCTACCCCAAATGTGATTGGTCACCCCATGCAATCTATGTGCAATTAGGAAAACTTTTTTGGTTTGGTTTCTTTTGCTTGTTAGAATTCTGTTAGGTTACATCTCAGAAATGGAATGCAAATGATTTCCTAAAATTCTAAAGCATTTCTTCAGACTCTAGTTAACATTTCCAGGTTTGTGGTCTCTGGAAAGGTAACTGGCTGAGCAGTCCTATCCACAGCCTATTTGAATGGAAGCTGAAAAGCCTTCTGGCAGGGGTGACGAGGAGGCTGTCTCAGGTGGGAAGATTTTAATATATTCTCAAGAACTTCAATATAAGGTCCTATGTTCTTGCAGTGCCCCAAGTTCTTCAAAAGCAGAGAGAAAAATTTGGTTAAACTTAGAAATGTGTCTGTAGAAAAGTTTAATAGCCCTACAACCACCCCTCCCCTCTTCCTCCCTAACCTCCTTCTCTATAAGAGGAAGATTGATTATTCCTGACATTCTGTTTGGTAGCTTTCTGCTGTCAGGGGAAGTTCTTTGATAATGGTGTGCTGGTGCTGTCTGGGATCTCTTCGGGAGTTTATTTCACATGTCTGTCAAACAAGGGGATGGCACCAGATGGTGTTTAAGGGTCCTTCTAGTTCTGACTTCCCATGCAGCGATAAAACTGGTCATTTATCCCCAAGGACACTTGTTCAGGGTAAAGGAAAGAGCACAGGTCATTTAAATAAATACTCTTGCAATTAATTTTTTAAAACTCCAGTTCATGTAGTCATAACATTTAAGTAGGATGTGAATATATTTTTTTAAGGTGAGAAGCAATATTCCTATTTCTGGATTTTTAAAATTTTTTTTTTTATTTTTTTGAGACAGGGCCTCACTATGTAGTGAAGGCTGGCCTTGCACTCAGTTATGTAGCCCCGGTTGACCTCAAACTCACGATTGTCCTGCCTCAGCCTCCTGTCTTAGCAACATTCCTATTTCTATCAAAATTGTCTCCACTCTTAAAGACCTTTAAATATCGGACCTTTCTATATTTCTGTCTCTATTGTTTGCAACACTCATTTGCACTTTTAGTTTTTAATTTAGAAAGGAGCCAAGTAGAGAAAAGGCCATGTTGACTAGTTTAAAAAATAATGAACTAATGTTCAATCCCAATTCTATTATGGTGTCCTAAACTAAGTTATTCTGTCTTCTTACTTAGTATCCTCTGTAATGTGGAAGAACATAACCAGTAAGTCTACTTTATAGATTGCTGTGAGATGTAAATGAGTTCATCTACTTTGAGCATTGTACAGAAGCCTGTATCAATACAAGGGCACAAGTTCCAATGGGAGGCAATTATTAGTTCTATATCTACCTAGAACTCACAATATAGAAATTTGATGAGTCCTTTGTTTAAAAGTGTGAGTTCAGGGGCTGGGGAGATAGCTTGATGGTTCAAGCACTGCCTGGCAAGCACAAGGACCGGAGATCAATCTCCAGAACTGCATGCCATGCTGGTCCCACACTGTGCCTGCCACTGAAACGGGGCATGGTGACGCATTCCTGCAACCCCAGTGCTGGGGAGGCTGAGACAGGAGGATCACTACAAGTCTGAGCTGCATAGTGAGACCCTGTACAAAAGAGAGAGAGAGAGAGAGAGAGAGAGAGAGAGAGAGAGAGAGAGAGAGAGAGATTTAAAGTGTGAGTTCAGTTCTGGGTGCCTATCATGGAGATGGGCAACTGTTCCCATTTTAAAGAGAATATGAGGGCAGGCAGTATAGCTCAGTGGACTAAGCACTTACTTAGGTAAACACAAGGGCTGGGGTTCAATCCCTAGCATGCGGCGCTGGTCCTGCCCCTGGGCATGCTGAGCCGGTGGTAAAGTCCAGGCATGGTGGTGCACACCTGTAATCCCAGCACTAGGGAGGCAGAAATCAGGAGGATCACTATGAGTCCAAGCTGTGTGGTGAGACCCTGCACAAAAAAAATCAAACAAACTAAAAAAAACTACAAAGACAACAATGCAATGTATTAATTATTGAAACTGGCCCACTAA
>NW_004524779.1:407109-412257 GCF_000260255.1 Octodon degus
CTGGCTGGCATGTGGTGCTGGGGGATTGAACCGCGGTCCCTGATGCTTTGCTAAGCTTGTTCTAAGTAGGTGCTTTAGACCACTAAGCCATCTCTCCAGCCCCAAGTAAATCTGTTTTAATGTATACTTTTCTGGTAAATATTAATCATGAGAAAAATGTCAGTCTCAGGTCTCCCTTCTCTGGGTCTTGCTCCACAGCTTGGACTTGTACTAATCCTCCCATCTCAGCCTCCCCAGCGTAGAGATTACAGACATGTGCCATCATGCTTGGTTTCAGTGGCAGGCACAATGAGAGGCCAGCATGAATAGATCGAACCCGGGTCCTTGTGCTTGCCTGGCAGGCGCTTAGACCACTGAGCTATCTCCCTGGCCCTAAGTGGAATCAATTCTTGATAAAATGGTACTTGTTTAGTCTATATCTCAATGTTCACCCACGAGCCTCATGTCCCATAGGTGGGAAGGTGATGAGATTATGGGGGTTTATAGGTGATTTGCTGTCAGGAGGTGGAACCTCGTTAGAAGAAGCAGGTCACTGTGGCATGCCCTGGAAGACTATATCCTCTCCTTGCTCCTTCCTTGACCCTTTGTGCCTCCCTGCCATGCTGTGAGCAGCTTCTCCTTCACCACGTCCCATTGCCCTGCTGCCCTGCTATGGGGTCAGCAACTGCAGACGAAACCTGGACAAACTGTAGCTAAAATAACCTCTCTTCCTTTAATAAACCTCTACCTCCTTTTGGGGCATTGGGTATTGGGTCTCAGTGATGAGAAAACTGACTAAATTGACAGATTTTGGTATTAGAAAAGAAGCGTTGTCATTGTGACTGTACTTGATCATGTGGTTAAAGACACCAGTGGAACCTGTTGGAGGGAGGAAGTTGGAAAGATTTGGAGATGCTCAATGGAGAAGCAGCTGTAGAGTGCTGCAAACCAAACTTAAGGGAAGATTCTGGTATAAGCTCAGAAGACAAAAGTGTTGATAAAATGCAGAAAATATATGTGTGTGTACAGAGAGAGAGGGGAAGAGAAAGGAGCAAAGTGGAAGACAGATAAATAGTAAGTAAGGAGAATCAAATAACCCCCCAGATTACTTTTTTTTTTTGTGGAACTGGAGATTGAACTCAGGACCTTGTACTTGCCAGGCAAGCACTTATTCTACTGAGCTATCTCCCCAGCCCTACCTATCTGTTGTTTCAAAAATATTTTAAGATGCATGCTAATGTATTTCACTGATATTACTAATACGTTCTGGCCCTAGTATGAATTGCTGAAATCATTATGGCGTCATCTAAATGCCCTTAAAACAAAAGCTCATCTTCCCAAGACCACCTCCCACTTTTTCTCCAACTCAGAGCAGGGGACAATTTCCTTTCACGCTTCTTGCCACCTCAGGGAAGACCCCAATCAGCTCTCTCAGGTGGATCTAAACATCCCCTTCAAACTCCACCCCTGGCAAAGGTCATAAAACCTCAGCCTCCCTTTGTTCAACTCAAGAGAATTCCGCATCTTCCCCAAATTCTCTCCATGTCCTCAAAGATAATAAAGCCCCTTTCCCTTTTTCTTTCTGCTTGTTTTTCTGCTGCACTGGGTGCCTGAAAAAACCTATCAATTACTAGTTTCTCTCTGTTCATTGAAAGTTTTGTCCTTTTACTTGTTTTTTCTTTGTTAAGAGATTGTCTTTTTTTGTCTAGGACTTACACGCTGAGTTACATTTTGGTCATCCTTTTAAGATCACAGTACGCAGTATCTTAACCATTGTTATTCTCTAATTACTGTATTATAAAATAAAAGTTAAAAGCCAGGCTCAAAGCTAGGCATGGTGGTGTATGCCTATAGTTTCAGCACTCAGGAGGCTAAGGCAGGAAGATTGCTGCAAATTTGAGGCCAGCCTGGGGCAGCGTGAAGTACATAGGAAGACTATCTCAAAAAGAAAAAACAAAATTGAGGCTCAGAAGTTTTCAATTGGGAATAAGAACTCTCCTGGTAGTTGGACTCCAGCCGTGTGCGTTATGCTCCGGCAGAAAATTTCTCTTCATATTGTTCATGTCCTGAGACTTTACAGGAGACTAAGAGTAAAGGTGATGAACTAATTAATCTTGCAGAAGAGGGGCCGGGGAGATGGCTCAGTGGAATAAGTACTTCCCTGGCAAGTGCAAGGGCCTGAGTTCAATCCCTGGTTCTGCAAAAAAAAAAAAAAAAAATCTTGCAGAAGAAATTTCTAGGCAGCCCAACTTTCAGGTTGTGGCATGGGATAATGCCAGGGCTTTTAGCAAGGTTTATACTGAAAATCAAAAGCAAAATATCCATTTTCAAAGTTTTTAGTTTTGCTATAAGGAACCTATAAAAATGGAGCAGAGAGTTTGATTGCTTAAAGATTAGCATTACAAAGAAGCCAAGTAGTTTGAATTGACATAGTAGGAAAAACGGCTTAAGAGCATGTCAGGAATCAGAAAGGCCTTACCCTTTTTTTTTTTTGGCAGTACCAGGGGTTGAACTCAGGACCCTACACTTGCCAGGCAAGTGCTTGTTCCACTGAATTATCTTCCCAGCCCAGACCTCACCTTTTGCAGGGTCATAATTGTAAAGGTGTAATATTTGGCTTTGAGAAAAAACCCTCAGGGAACCAAGATCCAAAACAGCAGCATAGGGAATTTGTTCCCTGGAATTTGGGTCTCAGTACTCAACCATCCAAGTATGCAGGTATACGGAAGCCTCTGGAGCCATGGACCAAGACAACCTGGTTTTTCAAAGATGACATTATCATCATGCAGAATGCAAGAGTTGTGTGGTCAGGATGCTTTCACCTGGATTTCAAAAGAAGGCCTGGGAGGCCAAGCATTGTACCCAAGAGGGCAATGTGTGAAGCTGTGAGAGTGAAGTAGAAAGTGCAGTGGAGACCCCAGGAAACTGAAGAAGCCAAGAACACGGGATATCTGAGGCAAGCCACCAGGAGTGAGGGAAGCCAGCTCAAGACAGGACCCCTAAGGGCTAAAGTGACCATCAATGCACAGGGGCAAGGCCACCCAAGCCCTTTCAAGTTCATGTAATATCCTCAGAACTTGCCTTGGGTACTGGACATAGAGCTACAGGACTTAATGTTTGCCCTGCTGGGTGTTGATCTTGCTTTAGTTCCTTTGGTTTCTATCTTCCTCCCATCTGGAATAGGAATGTTTATTCTGTGCTATTCTATACCTGCAGTGTTTAATTTTTTTTTCTTTTTACAGGGGCTCACAGCTAAGAGTTTACCTTAGGACTTTGGCAATTCTTGATTTATTTATTTAATTTATTTATTTTTGGCGGAACTGGGGATTGAACTCAGGCCCTTGCGCTTACTAGTGAAGTGCTTACTCCACTGAGCCCCAGGACTTTGGGAATTCTTGAGAGAAAGACTAAATGTACTTTGCATAAAGTCTGTGTACGTATCTTCTAGGAATTAGAGGTGGAATGTTATGGTTTGTATCTAGATGTCCTCCAGAGCCTCATGAGCTCATAGGTGGGGGGTTGGCATAGGTGACTGGAGTACAGCTTATAGATGATTCACGTTAGGTGAGGAAAAGGCAGGTCACTGGGGATGTGACCTGAAAGTGTTTATTTTCCCTCCCAGCTCTCATTTGGAGCTGCTGCTTTTTTGTATGTCATGGCATGAGCAGTCCTTCTCTGTCAGATCCTTCTACCATGCTGCTTCTGCATGTAGCTGACTGACTATGCAAGGACTGAAACTTCTAAAATGTTAGCCAAACCCCGGCATGGTGGTGCATGCCTATAATCCCTGCATTTGGCAGGTGGAAGACTGCCATGAGTTCAAGGCCAGCATGGACTATATAGTGAACTCAAGCAGCCTGAACTACGTAGTAAGACACTGTGTCAAAAAACAAAATGTGAGCCAAAATAAACCTCTCTCTTTTAAATTGTGGGTGTTGGGTATTATATCTGAGCAATGAAAAAAGTGACTACGGCAGTACTAATACCATTTTAGTATTCTGCAGGGACTTATATGTTTCAAAGCCTTAGAACTTTGGTCCCAGAGCTCATTTAATTAAACCTGTCCAGAGTATCTACTACTCTCTGACAAGGAATCCTGCTGGGTTTATTCAGCTTCCTTTTGAGAAGAGACTCCTACCACCTTGAGGCACATCTTTGGAATACCAGAAAGTTCTGACAAATCTTAAACTTTCACCTAGTAGTCATAGTTCTGTTCCTAGGATCTTCAAACCTGTTTGAAGACTGAAGCAAGCTCCTCAGAGTCCTTTCTTTTCCCAATGAAATCACCCTAGATTTTTATAATTGTTCCTCCAGGCTTAAGTTTCATATCCTCAATTTCTCTGGTTACTCTTCTCTTTCCAGAGCCTGGTTTTCTAGATGTCTTTTCAAGTATGCTATCCAGAAAAGCTACCTGGGCTCTCCTGGAAATCTGACCACTATGGTCAAGTCCATCATTCTCGACACTGCTCTTCTTGAAGTCTAAGCCTATATAAACCTTTTTGACAGCATCATGTTGTTTTTGTGACTGTTTTAGCACAGGCAGTGTTCTGCTACTCCACTAGATTGAAAGCTAAAGATGCAGTAGTCTGGCAGGGCCTGGGCATCTCTAAAGAAAATAGGCTGGAGACTGTAAAAGAAGAGAAGACAAAAACAGAGATGTGGAGCTCTACGGGCAGCTTTGCTAGAAGAGTAGTTGGGAAAGAAAGGTTTGGCATTGAAAGAATTTTTTTCTTTTTTCTTTTTTTTTTAAATGTATTTAGTACAGGGTCTACAGGGTCTCACTACACAGATTGCACTTGCAGTGATCCTCCTGTTTTCAGCCTCCAAAGCACTAGGGTTACAGTCATGTGCCACCATGCCCAGTGTCAGTCCCTGTCTCAGTGTGCCCCAGGGGTGGGGCTGGCATGGCACACCGGGGATTGAACCCCTGTCCCTGCATTTGCCTAAGCAGGTGCTTTAATCCACTGAGCTATCTGGCTGGCCCTTAGACAATATTTTTTTGAGACTGGATCTCTCATATCTCAATAAAAAGATGAGACATTTGGGCCTTTCTTTGTGACTCCTTTTAAGATACTCAAAGGAAAAATCAACTTGGAGCTGGAATGTAATATAACAGCTTTAACCACTAGTATCTTCTTGCAGAAGTAACTTATTCAAATATATATTATA
>NW_004524779.1:412457-533195 GCF_000260255.1 Octodon degus
ATTTTAAATGAGATTGGAAAATAATTTGCCCCTATGTGCTTAGTTTCACAATGTAAGGAAGATTTTGAGAAAATAAGTTGTTGGGAAAATACAGACTGCTCTGTTTTCTGTTATGGTAATATGGTAGTCAGTCTTCAAGATGATTCTTACCTTCCAGTAAGAATATATCCTTGAAGCTGTAATAGAAATGTTAGAATGTGCTATGGTTTGGAATTTGTGGGTTCCAACCCCTCAGATGTAGTATGTTGAAATTTTAACTTTGATGATGATGTTAAGAAGTGGAAGAAGTTAAGCCATGAAAGGAATCACTGTTGGTGCATTGGTTTTAGGCTTTCTTGCTTCCATCAATAAATCTCATTTATAAATTAGCTATTTGTGGTGGCTTAAAGGGACTGAGACACAGTGTTACCTCTGTAAGCAGGTCATGAAAGACACTGAGGTTCTGCTGTGCCCTCTTGGGTAACTTCTTCCAACATGCAATGAAGGCTCTCAACCAGCCCTATAGGAAGGTCTTCATGGTGAGAAACTGAGGCCTCTTACCAATAGTCAGTTTTGACTTAATAGTCATGTGAATAAGCCATCTTGAAAAAGCCATCAGTGTTGGAAGCCCCAGTTAAGTCTTCTACAGCCCTGGTAGGCAGCTTGACATCAACTTTATAAGACCCTGAGCCAGAACCAGCCAATCAAGCTGCTCCTGTATTCCCAGCCCACAGAAACTGTGAAATAATTGTTGTTTAAGTTACTAAGCTACTATGTTTTAAGCTCCTAAACTCTGTGAAATAAATAACACAGATGGTTAGGAAGGAGGAATAAAAATAGTACCTGCAGGCCTTTCATACTAGGCCTGGACCTGTTTTAGCCCCTAATAGTAGAATCAGTGCTAAGTTCATTCCTGCTTTTGAACATCCCTGACAACCAAAGAGCACTGTCATAGAGGATGACAAAAGAGAGGCACCTTTTTGTTCTTTTTTTAAATGTATTTGGTTGTTACAGGGTCTCACTATGTAGCTCAGATTCATAGTGATCCTCCTGTTTTCAGCCTACCCAGCTGGGATTACAGATGTACACCACTACACCTGGACTCTGTGGCCAGCTCAGCCTACCCTAGGGGTGGGGCTGGCGTGGCATATAGTGCCAGGGATCAAACTGTGGACCCTGGGCTTGCCTAAGCAGGTGCTTTAGTCTGCTGAGCTAGGCTGCTGGCCCCCAGAAAGACTCCTTTTTGTTTTTAGGATAGGATAGGATACGGAGAACACTGAGAACTTACATAAATTTTGATTTTTTAGAGTTCAATAGCCCCTGGGAGAAGTTCTTTGGATTTGTTTCTATGCTGTGGTACTTCCAGTCCTTGCAAGCAGAGCTTGTATCTTATTTTATCCCCATTGCCTAATCACACACACAAATAATGAGTGAAATCAGTGGGAGGACAAACACCTCTCCTTCCTTTTGAATTCTGAAGAAATCCTATTCATCAATGAAGCCTCGATAACATAATGCACATCATTTTCACTGTTAAATAACCCACATCCCTCTATTAAGTTTGTTGCTTTTAGGAGCTCATTCCCTTTTGACTCTGCCATCCCAATTCCTCTGTGCAGTGTTGCTTTATCTGTTGCTCAAGATTTCAGCATGCTTGATCCAACAAAGCACAGAGGTCTGCTGGTAATACACCAATATGCATCATAAAGTTGTCCAAAATCATAATGGTAAGAGTCTTGGGCTGAAGTTAGGAGACCCAAGAGACCAAGTTTTGGGCAACTCTGTCATTGATTAGTCAATATGGCCTTGGGCAAGCTGCTTTCCTTTTCTGGACCTGTGGTTCTCCCTGACCTATAAAGTCATGCATGTTCTCATAAGTTAGGATTACACAGTACAATCCAGAAGTGCAACCCAGTGGTCAGCATACCTCTGAGACACTGTCAGCTTCCAATGCAAAGCTTCCTGGGCTTTCTTTTATTGGGCCATGGATGCAGGTTCAGTGAAAGGCTATAGGTTGATAAGAATCAGTTTCAATTACTAACTCCAGATGACCTTGGACAAATTTTTCTCGTGGATCTTAGCAGGAAAGGGAGGTCCTTATTACTTAGAAGTACCTCGAAGACCCTAGAGAGCTTGCAGAGACAGCCTTCTACAACCTTGGATGCTTGTCCCTGGAGCAGTCCCTACCCACCCCTCTGAGCTTAGCTCTGGAGATAGCTACAGGTGAGCTCTTAAGAGAGAACTTGGGTAATACAGAAGAGGATGGCTGATAGGGGTCACTAGTGTGATGGAATGAATGCAAACGCTAATGAATAAATGAATGAACGTTCTCTCTCCATCCTTAAACGCATGCATACTTGTAATTAGTAATTTAGATCTTAAAATTTTCTACTGAAACCCTCAAATCTTTCAAAAATCAATTAGTCTTCCCATTTATTGTCCTTTCATGCAACCTCTTACACCTTTTACTAAAAGGCAAACAGTAACTTTTAAAAAAGCAGTCAAGTGGAAGACAATGTGGACAACCCTCTTCCCGAGCTCCTCGCCCTCCTGGCCCCTGACTTGGGTGGCTCGGTGAGAACCCCAAGTCCGCTTTCTCCACTGGGGAACCTCCCCGGGGGCGCCAAGTGCTCTCCCTGCTTTGGAGTTGGAAACAGCACGCGGTCGGTGGGAGTTAGGGGCGTTCGGGATCTAGTATGAGCGATCGCGCCTCTTTACACTCTTCGGTGTTCCGCATCACCACTAGCTCAGACCCGCGGGTCAGCCCGATGGGCGGTGGGCTAGCGCGCGGCAAAAGCAGGCTGTCCCAGAACAACCCCTGACCACCTGTAGAGTCGGCGTGCCAGCTGCCTGCTCCTCAGCGCCGCTTCAGTGCCTGCCGCTTTACAAGAGGTACTCCTGGCCAGAGACTATCGGGGTACCCCCGCCCGCTCCGCAGCCCCCTCCCGCGCTTCCTCCCCTTCGCAAACCTCGGGTAGTAGCTCCAACAGCCCCGGGCTCGGCGCGAGCCGCCTCCTCACTTCCCATTGGCTGAGAGAGCGGGGAGGGCGGTCACGTGGGCGCGCGGCAGGCCAGCTCCGGGGACGCCATCTTGGCGGAAAGTTTGGGGGGAGAGCTGCTAGGGGTGCGGAAGGAGGCGAGGTTCCGGGGGGTGGGGCGGCCCGGAGGCCAGAGGGCGAGTGGGGCTGCGGGCCGTGGTGACCGAGGAGACCGCGGCGGCAGCTGAGGAGGAGGAAAAGGCAGCGGGGGTGCGGCCGGCGCGAGGAGCTCCTCCCCCGTCCCTTCACCCGTCGACGGCGCTGCTCGGCCCGGGGCGGGGCGGGGGTACGTGGAGCCGGGCCGGACTGGAAAGCCGCTCAGTGTCCGGTCGAAGCGCACCCCTGCGCCCGCTCCCGCCGCCCGCGGGAACTTTGTGGCCGCGCCGCAGGTGTGGGGGCCGGCGGAGGTGTGCATGCGGGGCGCGAGGGCGTCGCGGAGAGCGGCCGCGGTCCTGTCCGGTCCCCCTCGGAGTGGCCCGGAGGAGGAGGGCGAGGAGCAAGGCAAGCGAAGGGAGCGAGCGGGCAGGGTGGGGCGGGCCGGGGGACCCGCGCTGCTGCCACCCTTCTTGAGCGCTCTGCTTGCAGGGACAGGGACGGGGCCGGGGCGCCTGTCATCCACCCACCACTCAAAGCAGGTGGGAAGACCGAGACAGGGTACTAAGACTGGTGTGGCGGGGTGGGGGTGGGGGTGGTCTCGGTCTCTCCCAGGCTCCTGGTGTTCTTTGGGGAGGGGGAAGCTTCAGAGGAGAATTTGGAAGCGGACTAGTGCCTGCTCCTGAGCGGCTGGGCTGCTCACTTCTAGGAAGCAGCTTTTTGTGTTTGACACTGCTGGGCTTTGAGGCTCTTCTTCTCACTTAGGAAAACTTTAAAAGGTGGGTTTTTCAACTAGGGCTGTGAGTTTCCTGATTGGAGATGTAGGAGAGGTCGTACTTTAGTCGCGATTTGATTCTTTAGTTCTTTCCTTTTCTGTTTGTGTATTTAAAGGTGTGTGAACCTCTTCCTGATTTCTGGAGAAAAATGCCGGTCCGGAAGCAAGGTGAAAATTTATTTCTGAACTCACGTGAATGTTGCTTTCTTTTCCATCGTATGTCAGTTTTGTGATTGGTGTTTTGTTTTTTTTTTTTTTTTTTTTTTTTTTTTTAATGTTTGTGAAACTTCGATGAGATGGCCAGGTCCTACCTTTTCTGTTTAGGACATCTGAGCTTCAGCGCTTGAAAAAAAGGAACTATCCAAGTGTGTGTTTTCATGATGACCCCTCTCCAGTGATAAGAGAATGGTCTCCTCTCCCATGTCGTTTTAAAAACTGAAGTGATGTATTAGTATTTCACTTTGTCATTCTCACTAAACATTTGTCAGCAGCTGGAGTACTAAGAACTCATGTTGGATTATGACATATTGCAGATAATTTGGTTTTGACTACCAGATAATCTGAAAATAGATTGCTAATACACTGATCCAAAAAAAAAAAAATTTTTTTTTTTACTGTTGTAAATTACCAGCCCACATTTATTACAAACTTACCTGCCTCCTTTTTTTACTATATTTTTCAGTTTTTCTTGGTCCTTCTAGGGAATATGGGTAGTGACCAAAGTGATAGCAGTTAACCTGGAGGACTTGGGAACTGTTAAGATGTCCTATAGAGTCATTTGGAGAAACATACAATATACACACTTCTCACTAAAGTCTTCTTTTCTTCTCAGATACCCAGAGAGCTTTGCATCTTTTGGAAGAGTATCGTTCTAAACTAAGCCAAACTGAAGACAGACAGCTCAGAAGTTCCATAGAACGAGTTATTAACATATTTCAGAGCAACCTCTTTCAGGCTTTAATAGGTGAGAATTAAAACTTTATATATGGTTTGTTGTGTTGGGTAGGTGTAATGCTTGTCTGAATTTAGTTATTTTTTTTTTAATTTAGTTATTTTAATCTTAAGGATGTGCTGGGTTCTCTATGAGGTATACAGTAACTTGAACATCTTCAATGAATTGTGTGTTTATTATAGTTCTGTATGCTTTCTAAAATATCAGAAAACCAAAAACCAAACCTTTCAGTGTGATGATTTTAGTTGTCTTTAAGAATACTGTTTAATATCCCAGAATTACTGTTCTTAGTATGCTAGACTTACTGTTAAAAGATGAAGAAGTTGTAGAAATGTTTCAGGACCCAAAGATGATTGACTTAGTGTCAGCTTATTTTTGTGGTTGACTTATATTTCTTTAGAGTCCTTGAAAGTGTCTACAAGGCTCCTCTATGTTTAAGAACATTTATTCACTCCTTGTGGGTGGACCTCTGCTATATTTGCCATTTATAAAGTCAGAATTTCAGGCTCAGAAAATTATCAGATGATCTTGTCTAATAAACTTATTTTACACATAAGAAAGTTGAAGCAGTGTATTCTTAACTGTAACTTAAATTAAAGGTGGAGTGTTGCTGTAAGAGAGAATTTGATGTCAGTAGTGCTGAATTCAATTCTAGATGATGCCACTAATTGAATAGTATTATACAAGTCATTTAGTATTTTTAGGTCATTGTTTTACCTTTAGAATGTAAATAGTGAAATGAAACAATGGATTGTGAAGACTTTTAAAGACAGGTATAATTTTAAGTATATATATATATTTAATACAAATCCTGATTCTTGAAACAAGTGGTTTGTCACTGGTCCTTTTCTCCAGGTGCCTGGAAAAGTTTGCAGACTACTGAACTAGAAAATGTTCCCTCCAATTTTAAGAAAGAAAGTTTAAATAATCATTGATAATATATCTTTTAAAAACAAAAATATATTGTTCATTGCTTTATTTCCTTAGTAACTTCCAAGCAGCTGTGCCTTGTGTCTATGGTTAAGAGTAATTAGTGTGATTCAAAGACTACTTTAAAGTTATTGTATCTTCTCAAGTAATTTACTGATAAATTAATGCTTTCTGCTGAATTTATTTTAGAATTAAAGATTTTTAAGACTGCTTGCTACACTGCAAAAACTTTAAACCTAACATTAATAATGGACTTTAAAATATTTTTATTAGTATATGTTTACACTACATAATGTTCACGTTCCTTGAGTGGAATTAATGCATATATATAACACATCTGAATTGTTTCATCCCCTTTCCTCCTCGCCTGTCCCACTGTTCTTGATCCCATTCCCATCTGCAATAGTTCTATCTCACTACTTCCTATTATCTTTTATTTTGCCCTTTATTTATAGTCTGAGTTCCTTCATATAAGGGAAACCATCCAGTATTTAAGCTTGTGTGTCTAATTTCTTTCACTTAACATTATAGTTTAAGATGCAAAGCGTACATTAAGAATAGAGAACACAATATATTGAACTACCTTATACCCATCATCCATCTCCAAATATTTTAAACATTTTGCCATTTATGTTTATATTATTAATGTACCTTTTCTTGATAGCTGAGACTTAAGGTCCAAGTAGGTAATTAAATTGGACCCTTTGGAAAAAAACAGCAAAATGAAAGAAAGCTACTTTTTTAGTTACTTGGTTTTCTAGATCAACATTAAATTTTTTACTCAGTGGTATCACTTTTCAACATGACTTGTCGCTCCTTGTTTATATATATACTTACTTAGACTGCAGTCTTTCTATGTGGGATGGCCTTGTCTTAAGAAAATTCAGTGGTTAGTGAGGTAACTGATTTATCCTTCTATTTTCCCTTAGATTGGAGATGGACTTGCTGTGTTTGTGGGTACTTCTTATGTATTATACATTTCCTATTTTGAGTGTTTATTCTCAATGCAGAATTGGATTTTGGAAGTTTTCTAATTAAGTTTATATTTGTGGATCTTCCTGAATAATTTTGGTGATTAAAAATTTATCCTTCATACTTATGTTTGCTTGTATTTTAATGTTTTATAGGATGTGGTGTCTGATTTTTGTTTAAGAAAAGTAATATGGTTTAGGAATTTTGAAATAGATAAATTTAGAAGAGGTATTTGTCTTTTCATACCATAATTGAATTAATTGTATCAATTCAATACTACTGAATTGATAAATGTGTTCTCTTTTGTTTGCTTCTCTGAAAAGTTTTAGGCCCATATGATGTTCTTTCTTTTTGCGTTACACTTTGCCATTGTTTTTGAAAGTGTCGTGTTATTTTATTTTATTTATTTATTTTTTTTAATTTTAAAGTAAAGCTTTATTTTTATTTTTTTACATTTATTTATGTATGTGTGTGTGTGTGTGTGTGTGTGTGGCCAGCTCAGCCCACCAGGGGGCGGGGCTGGCTGGCATGTGGTGCTGGGGGATCGAACTGCAGTCCCTGTGCCCTACCAAGCTTGTTCCAAGTAGGTGCTTTAGACCACTGAGCCATCTCACCAGCCCCTGTCGTGTTATTTTAAATCTGTAAGTTGCCCTAAATTAAAAATTAGTTCACTGAGTCCATAGCATATACTACACAGGATTAGCTGTAATTTTCCTTTAGTAGGTGGCACTGAGTGGTCTGAGGTAGTGCCTGTGTGTTGTGGGATTAAAAGGATACATAGGTCCTGACCACATGAATTATTTAGAAAGTTATTTGGTGTTTAGGTTGTTTTTTTCATTTTTTTGGAGATAGGGTCTCAGTAACTCAAACTAGCCTTGAACTCACTGTGTAACTGGGCTGGCCTTGGACTTGTGGCAGTCCTCCTACCTCAGCCTTATGGAGTACTGGGATTACAGGGGTTTGTCATTGCTTAGTCTATAGTGATTTGTCTAGTTAATTTGGCATGAGTATCTTTGTACTTTTGTTAACATTGGTTATTTATTGATTCTTTGAACTGGTAGTTTGTATTGACTTTTCATTTTTGGCTAGGGCTTTAGGGATTTTGGTATTAAAGAAATATTACTGCATTCTCTAGTTGACATATAGGTTAGGTTTCTGGTATTTTGGAGTTATTAGAGACTCAAGCATGTACATACTGTATTGCATCTGTTCTCTGAAACCAATTTTTAAATATTTTAATATCTCTGGCATGCATGGTATATATCATTTTAATTGGTTTTTGCATTAAAAACAAAATAATGGTTCAATTTATAATTGATATTGTTCTAAATTTAATGAATTACAGAAATCATTGTTGTATCTCTAATGCTTGGTAGTTACCTTGGATGATGACCAGAAGGTTTAAAAATTTTTGAAAGTAGTAAAGTTTTTATTCACTTTTTAGTCTTATCAGAGTTAAATGTTTATCTATTTATTTATTATTTATTTTTTTAGAGTTAAATGTGTAAAGCAGTGCCTTAAGAAAAATCCATGAGCTGCACATTTAACATTTATTCCTCAAATATACCTGGTTATTATTTTCGTATATGGAAGGTAACTCCTACTTAATTTCACTCTCAGACATAGGAGCAATTTGAGGACTTAATGTATTTGATTTTGTATTTATATTTTGAAAATTGTTTAAGTAAAGTATACTGTCCCTGGTTTTTATTACATTTGAGCCCAGATGTTCAGGTCCATAGTGATTTCAGATCTTTCCTGATTCTAAGGTGTCTAGATTCCCAGATGACCGGTATTCCTTAGAGATTTTATACTACTCTAGATCCCTGCAGTTATTTCTTGTGGGAATCAGGGAAATACATCTACTCTTCTCGTGACCATGATTCTGGGCTTAAGATCACGGTGGCTTTAGAGGGTGGAATACGGAGTCATATGATTTTTTTTTTCCTGTATTTAGGGCAGGGTCTACAGGGTATTCAGGGTCTCACTATGTAGATTAGACTCACAGTGATTCTACTGTTTACAGCCTCCCATGTACTGGGATTATAGGCATCAACCACTGCACCCAGTCTCCATCACTGTCTCAGTGTGCCCCAGGGGTGGGGCCAGCATGGCAGGCTGAGGATCGAACCCTGGCCGCTGCACTCTGCCTAAGCAGGCACTTTAGTCTGCTGAACTGTCAGTCCTGCCCTTTAAGAGTCATATGATTTACGTATTTTATCTGCAACAAATTATCAAGCTTATTGATGATGTATATTGTGCCTAAGGAGAGTCACATGGAGAGAAAACATTCTCTTAGGCTTTCACAGAGAGCAAATTGGTCAAGCAATGGCCGTGACTCATCCACATGGCTGACACCGACAAAGGATCTACAAAGTGAGGTACAGGGTTGCAGGATAAATCCTGAGGGTACTTGACTGACCTTATCAGATACAGAAGTTACATTTCTTGTTTACAGGTCTTGCTTTATCTTGGTCTTAACCGTCCAGCAGAAAAGTATAAAAATGAGGGATAGAAAGTAAAGCCATATTAATATGCTGAGCTATAAAAGGCTCAAGTCAACAACTTCTGCAGTCAACCCACTACTGTTGTGGACTGCTGGACTGTGTTGGATTGTTTGGCTGAATTCAAGTACCTAAAGTATTTAGATGCCAATAGAATACCCATCTCTGACAGGACTAAACAAAAAAAAGGGGATACAAAGGAAAGACCATTTTGTATTTGTATATACAGAATAGTTAGGATAGATATACAGCTACTCTCGCTTAATTCAATGAGAAGAAAGATTTGTACTAATAGTATTTGGACAGGATATCCTGTCTGCTTGTACTATGGATAACCACTAAGAAGATAACAGTGTACAAGGTATTAATTATTGAAACTGTCCTATTAATCACCTTTGAAACTGTCTCATTGATATTTGTTTCTCAATAAAATAAAATAAAATTTTAAAAAATTACCAAGCTTTTTAAAAAATGATCTTTAAAAATAAAATCTGATGTATATACATGAGATTTATAGGATATTGTGGAATACATGGGAACATGTTTACTACAGTAAAGTGAATTAACGTCTATCATCTCACATTTTTAAATATTTTACGTACTTTTGTGGCAAACAACTAAAAATCTAACAAAAATTCTTAAAACTATACAACTATTAATTTTAGTTGTCATGATAAGATAGAAATTTCATTAGAAATTTACGTTTTCATTTTGTGTATCTGCTATTTTGTATCCTTTGACTATCTCACCATTTTCTCTGACTCCCTCACTGTTTAATTGCCTTTGTGAATGAAACATTATCTTTTTTTTTCCTTAAATAGTCTGTGTATTTTTCTTTGTCTGGTTTATTTTATTGAGCATAATGTCCTGTAGGTCCATCCCTGTTGTGGCAAATAGATCTTACTGTTTTTTTTCTTTTTTTTTTTTCCCATAATTTTATTGAGAAACAAATAGCAGTGAGACAGTTTCAAATCAAATTGGTAGGACTGTTTCAATAATTAACACATTGTGTACTTTCTTCCTAGTGGTTAGTTGCTGTTCAAGATGCAGACATGATATCCTATTTACAAACACTATTAGAACAAATCCCTCTAAAACAGATCTTATTTTAACGCTGAATAGTATGTATATGTGCGTTTGTGGGTCTATATGTGTATATGTACTGTGTCTTTCTAACCCATTAGTTTGTTGATCAACATTTAGGTTATTTCTGTTTCTGTACTGTTGTGAATAATGCTCCAGTGAACAGTCTTTACCAAGATAGGATTTTGTCTCCTTTGTGTACACCTGTACCTAGAAGCAAGATTGTTGGGTTGCAATGTAGTTTTAGTTATAATTTCTTTAGGAACCCCTATGCTGTTTTCCATATGGCTGTATCAAACTAATTCTCTGCCAACAGTGAACTAGGATTCCCTTTTTATCTCTTGTCTTTGGTAATGCACATCTTTATAAGTATTAGATGGTATCTCATCATGTTTTATTTTACATTTATTTCTCTGATGATTAGTGATGTTGAGTGCCTTTAATAGGTCTTTTGACCATTTTTATGTCTTCTTAGTAGAGATAGCTGTTCAGTCCTTTGCCTTTTTTTTTGGGGGGGTACAAGGTCTCGCTATGTGGCTCATAGTGATCCTCCTGTCTCAGCCTCCCCAGCATTGGGATTACAGGCATGTGCCACCACACCTGGTTTCAGGGGGCCGGCACATGTGGTACCTGGGGTCAAACCTGGTCCTTGCGCCAGGCAGGCGCTTAGACTACTAATCTGTCTCTCCAGGCTCCTTTGCCTATTTTTATTTTTATATTTATTTATTTATTTATTTATTTATTTATTTGTTGTATTTGAGGGAAGGGTGTACAGGGTGTTCAGGATCTCACTACTAGATCAGACTTTTAGTGATCTATCTGTTCACAGCCTCCCAAGAGCTGGGATTACAGGTACGTGCTATCATACCCAGTCTCAGTTGCTGTCTCAGTGCGCCCCAGGGGTGGGGCTGGCACAGCAGCCCCGGGGATCGAACTGCTGAGCTATTGGACTGGCCTTTTTCCCGTTTTTAAATTGTACTGTTTTTCTGTTCTTGATTCCTTATCTTTATAAGACATCTTATAAAGATGTACATATTCCTTATTAGATTTGTGGCTTATGGTTTGTTTGTTTTTTTTCTGTTCAGTAGGGTGCCTTTCCATTTTTTGATTGCTTTTCTATTTTATTGATTGTTTCCTTGCAAACTTATTTTAATGGAGTGTTTTATTTTAGTTCTACAGACATTTCAGAATTAAGGTAGATAATAAATAAAATCCATTATGAATTTTTATATTGCTACTTCATTAACAGTAGTTTTACTAGTGTTATAAATATGATAAAAAGATATTACTAGTCTTTATTTGGAGTTACTAGGCTTCAGAAGTGTGACTCCTTTACCGTACTATTTTGAACTGTATAATTCACGAATGTTAAATATGTTTATGTTGAGCTGGCCAGATAGCTCAGTGGACTAAAGTGCCTGCTTAGGCAGAGGGCACTGGCCAGGGCGTGGTGGTGTACACCTATAATCCCAGCACTTGGGAAGCTGAAAACAAGAGAATCACTATGAGTCCGATCTATGTAGTGAGACCCTGTAGACCCTGTACTAAATACAAAAAAAAAAAAAGTATGTTCTGTTGTTAAACAGATTTTCAGAACATTTACAATATGCACAACTCTATGTCCATTATACAATACTTCTTCCCCCAGCCATCATATTAATTTCTGTTTCCATGGATTTGGCTACTTAAAAATATTATTCATTCAATAGCCATTTTAATGTAAGAATAACTCTTTTTAAAGTATGTATAGTGCCATACCAGCCCCACCCCTGGGGCATGTTGAGATGGTGATTGAGACTAGGTACCTGTAATTCCAGCACTTGGGAGACTAAAAGCAGGAGAATCACTATGAGTCTGATCTATGTGGTAAGACCCTGTAGACCCTGTACTAAATACATTTTAAAAGAAAGTATATCTACAAGGTAGTAACATTTATTGAATACTTCAGGTACCCCATTTAGTCACCACAATTCTATGAAATGTATATTCACCAAATGAAGTGGTCAGCCTGTTTTGTTTTTTCTTTTCTTTCTTTTTTTTTGGAGACAGTTTCTCTATGTGGTTCAGGCTGGCTTTGAACTCACTTCTGCCTCAGCCTCCTGAGTGCTGGGATTACAGTCATGCCACCGCACCTGACCATACTATTTTATAGAAGACAGGTACTAAGAAATAGCCAGGCTTGTCCATTGACCTTCAGATACTAAATTGATTAGCTAGAAATTTAATCTGAGGGCAGAGCCCTCTTCAACCATTAGAATCTTTTTTTTTTTTTTTTTTTTTTTTTTTCCAGTCAGGGGATCAAATTGGGACCTTGTGCATGTCAGGCAGGCACTTATGCTGCTGAGCTGTCTTCTGCCCAATCATTAGAATCTTGTCATTATTTTCAAAGTTGAATATTTTAAATGTAGCAACACTAATAACAAGCATATTTAAGATTTCTCTTTTAAAACAATGGTCACTTGAAAGAATGTTTATAATGATGAGTTAACTTTATATTGGTGGAATTTATACAGTTTGAGGAGTTTGTGTACTTAGTAATGAGATGAAGAGATGAAGGTTTCTAGCTATATTGGTCATATGTTAGCATTTCTTTGTGGTTTTGTTTCTTTTTGCCAATTGTTATAACCAGTGTTACATTTAATATGTAGCTAACCTAAGAGGGTTATAACTTTTCCTTTTTTGATAAGGGTCTCACTAGGCAGTTTGGACTCGTAATGATCTCCTCAGCCTCCCTAGTACTGGGATTATAGGCATGTGCCACCACTTCTGGTTCTGGTGTTGGCATGGCATGTGGTACAGAGGTTTGAACTCAGGACCATGGGCTTGTCAGGCAGGCACTTACGCTGCCGAGCTATCTCCCCAACTCTTTTTTTTTTGTTTGTTTGTTTTTGAGATGAGGTCTCACTCTTTAGTTCAAGCTGGCCCTGAACTCACTTTGTAACCCAGGCTGTCCTTAAATTCATGGCTGTCCTTCTGCCTCAGCCTCCAATATGCTAGGATTACAGGCATGTGCCACCTTGCTTGGCATATAACTTTGGAGGGTTTTTTTTTAGTCTTTTGAGACAGGGTCTCGCTATGTAGTTCAGACTGGCCTCAACTCACTTCGTAGTACAGGCTGGCCTTGAACTCAAAGCAGTCCTCCTGTTTCAGCCTCCTGCATGCTGGGAATACAGGTATGTGCTCCCACCCCTAGCAACATATAACTTTAATGACCAAGTTTGAATGAGGAAAATGTCAGGGTAAACTGTTGGCTAAAATTTTATGGACTCAAAGGAGAATTGTATTGTCTTTTTAAAAAAATATTTTTTCATTTTTTAGGGAAGGGTCTACAGGGTGTTCAGGGTCTCACTAGTAGATTGGACTCCTAGTGATCCACCTGTTTACAGCTTCCTAAGAGCTGGGATTACAGGCACATGCCACCACTCCCAGTCTCAGTTGCTGTCTCAGCGTGCCCCGGGGGTGGGGCCAGCACGGCAGGCCCGGGGGATTGAAACCCCAGCCCTTGTACCTGCTTGCAGGTGCTTTAATCTGCTGAGCTATTTGGCTGGCCCTGTATTGTCTTTTTACGTGGTTCTTTTTTCTTTTAACCGGAACTCAAACTTGGCCTTACGTTTACCAGGCAGGCACCGTGCCCCTGAGTTATATCCCTGGCCCTTTCACCCAGTGATTTTTATTTAATTATTTATTTGCTAATAGATTTGCTTACTACAGGTCTGAAGCAGTGTTTTGTGTTGAAGTTGTTTGAATTCTACTTAGAACCTTGGAGTCATAGAGCTATAAATGGATCTATAAATATTTCTTCAAAGTCATTTTATCTATGTAGGCTCATATATTTTTTTTTTCTTTTTTAATTTATTTATTTGGTACAGGGTCTTACTACACAGCTCCGACTTGTAGTGATTCTCCTATTTTCAGCCTCCTCAGCGCTGGGATTATAGGCATGTGTCTCCCCTTTCTTCCTCTCCCCCCCCCTTTTTGACACAGTCTATGTTGCCCTCAAACTTACTGTCCTCTTTCCTAAGTATCTTGAGTAGTTAGGATTACATTTATGTGCCATAGTGTTCAACTCCCTTCTGTTTTGTTTTTGTTTTTTTCTTTTTTTTTTTTTTTTTGGTGGTACCAGGGATCGAACTCAGGACCTTGCATTTGCCAGGCAAGCACTTATTCCACTCAGCTATTTCCCCGCCCCTCATTTTTAAAAAATTTTTGTGGAATTTACTTTTGGATGGACTGACAGGTAGAATTGGCTGTTTGTGTGGTACTATAATTGAATTTATGTACATGTCAATATTGTGACTTCTCTGAACTGGGTAATTTTTTTTTTTTTTTTTTTTTTTTTTTTTGTGCGTATGTATTGTACTACAGGATCTACAGGGTCTATAGGATCTTACTACGTAGATCAGACTCATAGTGATCTGCCTGTGTTCAGCCTCCCTAGAGCTGGGATTACAGGCACATGCCACCACACCCAGTCTTGTATAACTGTTTTTACTTCATCCAGTGGACATCTTTCCATATTAGTAGGCCTGTACCATTTTAAATAACTGTTTATATGATACAGGTTTTTTTTTTGAAGTTTTATTAATGGTTTCCCAGGAATATTGAAGACATAATATTTCTGAAATAAATATTGCATTTACATATGTATTTCTATTTAGCATTCTTTATTTTACCCCTTTCTCTGTTCCTCTTCCACAGCTTACTCACTCTGTTATTTAGTACTCCAATAAATACTCCAGTATTTAGTAAATGAATACCTTAAATGTTCAGAGTAAACTCACAAAGCTTTTTTGGTAATAACGTGAGTGTCTCTTGGTATTTTATTTGGGTGTGGTGCTGGAAATGGAACCCAGGGCCTCATGAATACTAGCAGACACTTTTATTTAGCTGCACACCCGAATAACTTGAAGTTTACATGACTTTGACATGTTCATTTTATCATTTGTTTTTAGTCCCCCCTCCCCCATTAGACTCAGGACCTTGTGCTTACTAGGCAAGCAGTGCACCACTGAACTATATTTCCAGCCCTACCATTTGTTTTTATCTTCTCTTTGACTTCTATTGGGATAACTATCATTAAAATTTTAAGGTAGGTACCTTAAAGGATTCTGTTCTCCCCAGTCAAGAAATGGTAAAAAGTATTTTGAATCCTATATTATTTTGTAGAAATACTTTGTCACAGTATTAGTCTCACCTCTTATTAGGTTGGACTAATAACCATTAATTTGATGGTTATTAGACTATTGATGGAACAAAATAGTCGTGCAGCTTTAACAAGGAACATATTCTGTGACACTTGGTTTTGATTCTTGAGGATTTCATGGAGATGGAATACAGCATTGTTAAACAGATTTAGTGCTTGTACTGCTACAACTTAGGGGGTGCTTTTCTACAAAACTTTGCACTATGTCCTGCATTTTACCGATCTCCCTAATGTGGTTTGAAGGGAGGGACTCCTCTGCCTTTTTCTCCTTCTCTGCTGATAGTGGTCTCCCCCATAACCTTTCAAGTGTGACATTCAGCATATTTGTATTGCAAGACTCACATATTTATGAAGTTAAAGTTTATTAGAAAAACTTGCTTGTCTTGAACACTAGCAGAACAAGTTACTCATACCCAAAGTGGTTTTAGCAAGAAGTTATTCTATCTAAATGTTACTTGTAATCACTGCTCATGATTCTGTTCATGATAATTCTCATCTTTAAATAATTTTTTCCCTTTATAAAAAAATCAATTCAAAATTACACCAGTAGAATAAAGAACTCAGAGGATGAATCTAAACATTATGTAATTACCACTCGGTATTTCTGAGCAGAGTAACTGTTATAAATATACTGATACACAGAGTTCATATTCCAGTTGATAGCAACATAACTTGATCTTTTAAATTAGACTGTGCTGGGCCAAAGAGATAGCTCAGTGGTCTAAGTGCCTGCTAGGCAAGTGAAAGGACCCTTTGATCCCCAGTACCCCTGCCCCTGCCCCTGCCCTGAGCCTGCCTAGCCACCAATCAAAACCAGGCAAGGCAGTGCATGCCTGTAATCTCAGTGCTGGGAAAACTCAAACTGGAGGATCACTTTCAGGCTGCATAGTGAGACCCTATACCAAATACATAAACTAAAAATTTAAAATAAATAAGATTGTGCTAGTTACACATAAATTGATAGTTTTAGGATTTTGTCATGTCTTGATTTCTAAAATACTATAAAATAAATAACTTTTTAAAAATATTCAGATTAGGGGCCGGGGAGATGGCTCAGTAGAATAAGCACTTGACTGGCAAGCGCAAGGGCCTGAGTTCAATCCCCGGTTCTGCAAAAAAAAAAAAAAAAATCAGATTTACAAATAACCAAAAATCCTATTTTTTGGATTTTAACATTTCCTAATGTTTTACTTTGGTTAGAAAGGCAGTTAATACTACTTAAGGTTACATTCGTGGCCTGGATATAGTTAGTAAAGATACTAAACCTTGGTAATACATTGAATTTGCACAACTCATAATAATGATATTAGCTACCATATGTTAGGAACTTGTTAAGTGTTACTGTATTGGGGCTGGCCAAATAGCTCAGCTGATTAAAGCACCTGCAAGCAGATGCAGCGGCCTGGGTTAGATCCCTGGACCTGCCTTGCTGTCCCCGCCCCCCAGGGTGCACTGAGAAAGCAGTTTAGACTGGGTGTGGTGGTATGTGCCTGTAATCCCAGCTCTTGGGAGGCTGTAAAACAGGTGGATCACTACGGGTCTGATCTACTAGTGAGACCCTGAACACCCTGTAGAACCCTTCCCTAAAATACAGAAACAAAAAAAAAGTATTGTTGTATTAAGCAGTGTGTTATGTTCAGTCCTTACAGCAATTTACAAGAGGCAAGTTAATTAGAGGTTTAGTAGCTAATTAGTAATGGCATAGGGATTTGAACATAGTATGTCATTTGAAATGTAACATGCTTATGATTTATAGCATTGCAACATAATGAAATGTTCATTGTTGAAGTACATTGTAAAATTGAACTTTTCTAATTAAAGATTTTGCTTTTGATTGTTCTAATATTACATAGTTTAACTAAAAATATAAATACTTTAAAATTTGTTTTTACTTTTCTTGACTCCAGATATTCAAGAATTTTATGAAGTGACCTTACTGGATAATCCAAAATGTATAGATCATTCAAAGCAGTCTGAACCAATTCAGCCTGTGAATACCTGGGAAATTTCTAGCCTTCCAAGCACTACTGTGACTTCAGAAACACTGCCAAGCAGCCTTAGTCCTGGTATAGAGGTAAGATATTAAAAATTTGTGAAACTATTTTTCACTGATAAATTTGTTTGGGCTACTGAGCTTTAAAATTTTATTAAAATGGGGATTTTGTGGAGATTACTTGTAGTGGAATATAGAAAATGAAGTTAAACATGTTTTTGAAATTTATAATCTGTTGCTTCTGTTTTGTTTGTTGTTTTTGTAGCTTTTTGAGACAGGATTTTGCTGTGTAGTTCCAACTTTTTTTTTTTTTTTTAGAATTTTATTTATTTATGTGTGTGTGTATGTGTGTGTGTGTGTGGCCAGCTCAGCCCACCAGGGGGCGGGGCTGGCTGGCATGTGGTGCTGGGGGATTGAACCGCGGTCCCTGTGCTTTGCTAAGCTTGTTCTAAGTATAAGTAGGTGCTTTAGACCGCTGAGCCATCTCACCAGCCCTGTAGTTCCAACTTTTAACTCACTATGTAGCCCTGGCCCAAACTCTTGGTGATTCTTGTACCTCAGCCTCATGAATGCTAGGATTATGAGTGTGTGCTATCACACCTGGCTGTTGTTAATTCAGTATTATGATATTATAATGTCTGATGTATTTGTTTTAGGCTATTAAGATCTACTTTGCATGATTGATTGAGTAAGGCTCCATTTGTGTACTAAGTAAAATGGAAATTGTACCTTGAAAGGATGGTTTTGTCTTTTCCTAGAAATAGACTGTAGTTTTGTGGTTCTGAGCCTGTTTTCCCATGGCTTTTCTGTTCATAGGCTTGAAAGATTGCATTAAAACTTACTAGAGAGTGATCAACAGATCTTGAGATCACCATTGAATTTTAGATTTTTCTGTAGGTAAAACTGTACTTTTTAAAATGCAGTAACATAGTATTTTTTTTCTTTTTAAGAAAAAACTGTGCTGTACAGTTGTTATTTGGATATGGAATAATGGTAATGTGAAACATTTTGTTTTCTGCCTGAGAAACATTAATCATTTGAAAAGCTCTCAGTTTTATTCTAGTCCCTTCTAGTTAGTACTAGGCAGGGTCCGAAAATTAAATTTGCTTCTGCTTGGTGAGTAATAAAGAAAAGTGGGAGTGTACAGTAAGCAGATAGCACTTTGATAGTTTGTTTCTCAGTAACATAACTTGAGAATTCTAGAGCAGGGTGACTCAGAGCACATTTGATTATTTTAATTTCAAAGATGAGAAAACTGAGATCTTAGGAAAATGACTTGGCTCAGCTTACTTGGTTAGTTGGGGCAAATCTCTCTTTGGATTTCAGATCTCTTAATACTTAGTTAATACTTCTCTTTAGGAATCCTAGTATGACTTTATATGTTTATCTTCAATTAGAGTCTGTTATATATGTATCCTTATTTTCTTCTTTCATTTAAAAAATTATTTCTCTTGGATAATTTTTATTTTCATCCTTCCTTTTTGGTACTAGGGATTGATTGAACTCAGAACTTTGCACTTGTCAGGCAGGTGCTTGTGCCCCTCCCTTCTTTAGTTGCTATATTACTGCTTTTGTGATAGTTTATTCCTCTGACCTATTTCAAGTGGAATTAAAATATGTCTACAGTTATTGCTGTAGTTTGTAGCTTACCTCCACAATTCAGGTGTTGCCAGTGTGATAGTATTAAGAGGTAGAGAGCCTTAAAGAGATGATTAGGCCATCTGTCTTGTTAATGAGATTAAGGATCTTAGGAAGTCTTTAGCTCTGCCTTGTGCTGAGTGAGGATGAAGCAGGAAGACCCAGACAAGACAAGTGATGGGTGATGGCCAACCTAGGTCTTAGACTTCCCAGTCTCAAGCACTGTGAAAAATACATTTCTGTTCTTTTTATTGTGTCTCGGGTGTTCTGTTACAGTAGCACAAAGTGGACTAAAACAATTACGCAATTTGTATTTCACATTTACTTTTTAGTCCTAGGTTTAAAAACTTTTTTACCTAGTAAACTTCCAGAGCAGTGACTTACATCTTTAATTACTATTTTTGTAATTGATCTGTGATTATAAAGCATAGAATTCTTACACTTAATTTGCCTATTTTTATAGGAGATTGGATAATGGCTGGCTCTGTTCAACTAATTTATTAAGGTAAAGTAAGTAGGTAGTTTTGAAGGCTTGAAGTTGATATGAGTACAGGTTTCAGTGGGAAAGATCAAGAGTACATTGGAATTCTTCAATATTGGAGGGCCATGGGGTGTAATCTGATTGGTAGAACACTTACCTAGCATGTACAAAGCTTTGCTGTCTGCCATTTCCTAATAGTAGGACATTTCAACATCTATAAAATTAAGAAGCACTTTTACCTAGAGTACTATGTGAACCTATAGTTTCTGCGCTTCCTAAAAGATATTTTCTGGACATGATAAAAGGACAAATGAATATAAGAATGAGGACTTTTAGATGGTAAATGTCAGATCTTACTAGTTTGGAAAATATGTGAGAAGGGTATACAATCAAAAATGTTTTAGGGGTTAGCACATGGAAATAGCCTAAAGTAATGTTTGAAATCTTGGATAGACTTTAAAGGAAGTAATGAGATTTGTCCATCAAGACCTAGATTTTTAGAAAGAGGGAAAATACATGTTTCAAATGTTAGTGAGCTCCCATCAGTTAACTATGAAGTAATGTTTTAGCAGAGAGGACGGAATTCTCTTGACATATTATTCTGAAAATGTAAGTAGTTTGAAACATGGATGGATGACAGTTATAATGACTCAAAAAGTTTATATTGAACATGTTTGGAGATTTAATTTCTATTTTTAAATATTTTATTAAAGTTCCTTTTTTCCCATATCTTTGTCAACATTCCTTTTGTATTGATGATAGCTATTTTGACTGGGGCTTACTACTGAGTCTAGTTTTAATTGGCATTTCTCTGATGGCTAGAGATTTGAACATTTTTTAAATATACTTTTTGGCCATTTGAACTTCTTTTGAAAACTATGTAGTTCAAGGGCTGGCCTAATAGCTCAGGAGACAAAAGCGCCTACTTAGAGCGCAGCAGCCTGGGTTTGATTCCCCGGCATGCTGTGCCAGCCCCACCCATGGGGCATGCTGAGACAGCAATTGAGACTGGGAGTGATGGCGCATGCCTGTAATCCCAGAACTTGGGAGGCTGGAAACAAGAGAATCACTACGAATCCAAACTACATAGTGACCCTGTAAACCTGTAGACAATGTCCTAAATACAGGGAAAAAAAGAGTATCTAGTTCATTTGTCACTTTTTATTGGATACATTATTTTAGGGAGATTAACTTCTTTCAGTTCTTTTTTTAAATGTATTTAGTACAGGGCTACAGTGTCTCACTATACAGATTGGACTCATAGTGATCCTCCTGTTTTCAACCTCCCATGTGCTGGGTTTACAGGCGGGTGCCACTATGCCCAATCTCAAACAATGTCTCAGTGTGCCCGGGGGCCCGGCCAGCACAGCAGACCAGGGATGGAACTCTGGTCCCTGCATCTGCCTAAACAAGCTCTTTAGTCCTCTGAGCTATCTGGCCGGCCCCTCAGTTCTTGACATAGATGCTAATCTGCTATTGGAAGAGTAGCTAGCAAAAATTTTCTCCCATTCAATAGGTATCTCTTTACTCTGTTTTTTGTTTTGCTGTGCAGGAAATTTTTAACTTAATATAGTTTTGGTTGTTGATTCTTCACATTATTTCCTGTGCTTTTTGAAGTCCTGTTCAGGAAGTCTGCCTGTGATTATGGCTTAAAGTATTTCCCCTGTGTTGTCTTCCATCAGTTTCAGTGTTTCTAGTTTTACTTGTATGGCTAGGTCCTAGATATGTTTTGATTTTTTTAGTACAGGCTGAATGTTATGGTTTGTGTCTGGATGTCCCTTCCAAAGCCTCATGTGGTCATGGAGGGCAGGATTTTAGGAGGTAGCTAAATTTAGAGTTTGTGACTGGTTCATTTTCTAGTGCTGGGGTTGGAAGGTTTGAGTGCTACATCTGCACTAGGGCAGGCAGCCTGCATACAGTATAAGGGAAGAAATCTTTAGAGGTATGCTTTTCCCTTTTTGCTTTGGTTACTTTTGCTGTTCTGGCTGTTGCCATGAACTGTTGCCCCTCTGCCATGTGCCACCCTGCCTTGGAGCTAGATGATTATGGACCAAAGCCTCTGCAAACTGAGCTAAATAAACCTTTCCTTCTTGGAGCTTTGGGTGCCAGGTATTTTGTTCCAGGAATAAGAAAAGTAACCAAGACAATGAGAAATAGGGATTTAGTTTTAATTTTCTGCATGTGGCCATCCAGTTCATCTTGCATCATTTATTAGACTGTCTTCTTTAGCATGTTTTTGGCTGTGTTGAGGAGTCAGTTGGCTTTCATTGCTTGGGTTTTTGTATCTTCTGTTCCATTCCATTGGTTTATACATCTATTTTTGTGCCAGTATCATATTGTTTTTGTTACTGTGGCTTTATAGTATAGCTTGAAATCAGGTATAGTATTGACTCCAGCGTTGGTCTTTTTGCTCAGAGTTGCCTTTATTATCTAGGACTTTTTTGATTCCAAATGGAATTCAGGATTGCTTTTTCTAGTTCAGTGAGGAGTGTTGTTGGCATTTTAGTGGGGAATGCATTGATCTGTAGATCACTTCTGGTTGTATGGGCATTGTAACAATATTCTCTCAGTCCAGGAACATCTAATCTTTTTCCATTTATGTTTTCTTCAGTTTTTTCTTAAGAGTTGTGTGATTTTCATTATATAAAGATCTTTCATCTCCTTGATTAGGTGGATTCATAAATATTCAGTTTGAGGGCTGGCCAAATAGCTCAGTGGATTAAAAGCACCTGCAAGCAGGTGCAGGGGCGGGGGTTTGTTCCCAGGCCTGCCGTCCTGGCACTGCCCCCAGGGTGTGCTGAGTGGGCAATTGAGACTGGGTGTGGTTGCACACACCTGTAATCCCAGCTCTTGGGAGACTGTAAACAGGCGGATCACTACGAGTCCAATCTAGTAGTGAGGCCCTGTACACCCTGTAGATCCTTCCCTAAAATACCCTTCCCCCCCCCCCGCAAAAAAAAAAAATCACCAAAGTATTTAATTTGTTGGAAGCTACTGTGAATGAGATTGTGTTCTGATATCTTTCTCATTGGGTTCATTATTAGTATACAGGAACATGATTGATTTTTGTGTGTTGATTTTATGTCCTGCCACTTTGTTGAATTTATCAGATCCAGAAGACATCTAGTGGACTTTTTGGGGGTTTTCTATGTGAAGAATCACATAACCTGCAAATTGGGATATGCTTTTTTTTCCTTTCTAATTGACATTGCTTTTCTTTTTTATGTGTGATTGGTCTGTCTGAAGTGTTGAGTACTGTATGAAACAGTAGTGGGGAGAGCAGTGACCCTGTCTTTGACTCATTCCTGACTTCGTAGTTATCACTTTCATTTACTATCTCCCCTCCCCATTTAATATAGTATTGGGTGTGGTTGTCATATGTCTCTTACCATTTTGAGGAAATTTTTTTTGTGCTCCTTGAAAATAGGGTTTTTAGGGCCAGCCAAATAGCTCAGCTGATTAAAGTGCTTGCCAGCAGGCATAGGAACCTGGGTGTTGATCTCCAGGCCTGCCGCCCCACCCCCAGGGCGCGCTGATACAGCAATTAAACTGGGCATGATGGTATGCACCTATAATCCCAGCACTTGGGAGGCTGTAAACAGAAGAATCACTACAAATCTGATCTTGTAGTGAGACCTGAACACCCTGAAGACCCTTCCCTAAAAAATACAATAAATAAATAAATTAATAAATAAAATTAAAAAAGAAACTAGAGTTTTTATCATGAAGGGCTGCTGGCTTTTGTCAAAGGCTTTTTCAGCATTTTTGAGGTGATCGTATGATTTATGCATTTGGTACTAGGGATTGAACCCAGGGCTTCACACTCATACCTTCCCTAGCCTTGTAAAATTTTATTTTAAAATTTGAAATAGGGTTTTTTTCTAAGTCACTAAATTGCCCAGGAGATTGAATTTGCCAATCTCCTGTCTCAGCCTCCCACAGTAATGGGATTGTATATTATGTGCAGCCATGCTCAACTGATTCTGTGATTTTTATCTTCAATTCTATTTATAAGATGTATTACATTCTTATTTACTTATTTATGTATGTATATATTTATTTATTAGTAGTTGACTCAGCCCACCCTGGGGGCAGGGCTGGCACATTATGTGGTGCTGGGGATTGAACCGTGGTCCCTGTGCAATTGCTTAAGCTTGCCTAAGCAGGAGGAGCTTCAGACTGCTGAGCTATCTCACGGGCCCCAGAGATGTATTACCTTTATTGATCTACATATATAGAGCCATCCTTGAATCCCTAGGATAAAACCCAATTGGTTATAATATATGATCTTCTAATGTGATGTTAAATTCTGTTAGTATCATAAGCACTTCCCTGCAAGCGCAAGGACCTGAGTTCAATCCCCAGTTCCGCCAAAAAGAGAAAAGAAAAGAAAAAAAAAATCTGTTAGGATCTTACAGTTTTGCATCTGTGTTCATCAAGGATTTTGGTCTGTAGTTTTCTTGTAGAGTTTTTATCTGGTTTCAGTATCAGAGTAATGCTGGCTTTATAAAGTGGATTTGAGAGGATACCTTCCCTTTATCTTCTGTGAAAAAGTTTGAGGAGCATTGGTATTCCTTTGATAAAAAAGTTGAGGAGCATTAGTTCTTTTCTAAAGGTCTGGTAGAATTGAGCTATAAATCCAAATTCATCTGATCTAGGACTTTTCCTACTTGGATGAGTTTTATTACTGTTTCATTCTTACTGTTCATATTGGTCTGTTTAGATTTTGTGTGTCTCCTTTGATCAATCAAGGTACATCATTATGTGTCTTAAAAATTTTATCAGTTTCTTTCAGATTCTCTTAATTTGTTGGAATAGAAATTCAAAAAATTTTTGATGATCCTCTGGATTTTTGTGGTATCATTTGAACTTTTATGTTTTTAATATCTAATTTTATTAATGTGGGCCTTTATTTTGGTACATTTGGCTAAGAGCTTTTTCATCTTTTCAAAGAATCAGTCTTGCATTTTTACATGTTTGTTTTAATTTCATTTCACTCTGGTCTTTATTTCACTGGTTTTAGATTCATTTTGGTTTGTTTTTTTCTTTTTCTGAGACCTTGAGATGCATCATTAGGTTATTTACTGCAAACTTTCCTGTTAGAACTGCTTTCATTGTGTTACATGGATTCTGATAGATTATGTTGTTAATAATATTTGATTCTGGGAATTTTAAAATTTCTTTCCTGATTTCTTCATTAATCCTTTTGATTGGTTAAGAAAATATTATTCAGTCTCTGTGTGTTTGTATAGTTTTGTTTGGTTTTTTTTTTTTATTTCTTTGCTGTTGATTTCTAGTTTCATTGCATTGTTACCTAATAGAATGGATGAGATTACTTCAGTTTTTTGTATTTATAGACTTGGTGATAGCTTAAAATGTGATCTATTTTATAGAAAGTTCTAATATGATCTATTTTAGAGAAGATTTGTTTTGTTTTTTGAGACAGGATCATATGTAGTACAGGCTGGCCTTAAGCTCACTATATAGCCCAGGCTAGCCTTGAATTTATGGTGATTCTCTTGCTTCAGCTTCCCAAGTGCTAGGATTACAGGCATGCCACCACACCCCTATGAAGTGAATAGATTTTTAAGAGACATTCCCCTGTATTTAAATACTTTCTTCTAAGCCAGTGAAGTTATTCTTTTAAGTTTGTCCGGGAACTTTTGCATAGTCTGTTCAGTTTTGTGTATTCCTTTCTTTTTTGAACCTGTCTGAATAACCTAGCACTCCCTGTCTTCCTGATATGCCTTCTTCTGATTGGTCTTGTCTGCTGGTAGACTGCCAAATGAGTTTTGTATTTATTTGTATGTTATTTATTGGTTTTATATTTAGTTTTCATTTCCCGGTTGTCTGCTTGGTTACTATTAAAAACTTCATTATAGTGGCCTTTCATATCCTGCAATGTCTTAATTCAAGTGCTTGTTTGTACCTTCTCTGAGCTCATTGATCAGTTTAGTCGTTGATTAATTCAGCTGCCTATTAGTCTCTTGATTTCATTTGTCATTTTAATTATAAGTTTTAAAAATTCTTTACAATTTCATGAACTTCATTACCTGTGATACTAGCTTTCAGGGTGTTGTATATTTTAGAGATACCATATTGCCTTGTTTCCTCATTTTAGTTGTGAATCTGTTGAAATTTGCAGCTCATTTGGGAATGATATCTCTTCTGTTGTCATACAAAGATCTTCAAGTGGCTACCCTAGTCTTTAGGTATGCCCCTGTGAGAAAGTTCCCACGAGATCTTTTTTTGGATACAGCACTTAAGTTAAAGAGGGCTTATAGCACTGGAGGGCTCAAGGTTGTTCATATACTCTCCCCTGTAGGTTCAGATCCTCTTCCACAGTGCTTACTGTGCTGACCTACTATCAGCAACTTAGGTCCATTACCAAATGTATAGACTGCTCCAGGAGGGCACCAAAAGACAAAGTAAATATTTTCCCCGACTACCATCCATTCTGCTTCTTTCAGACAGAAAACTTTGCCAAGTGATCACTGACTTGATCTCTTGCTTCTATCATGTTTATGACTGAAAACAGATAATTCATTGACCCAAATTAAAGCAAACGCAAAAAAAGTTTTTGTTGAACTATAACTGAAAAAAAGTCTGGAAATAATAAAATTACTTTGTCTGAAATAAAATTTATGTTATTATATTTATGCAGAAAATTCTCAGGTAAAAAAATGAAACTTTTCTTACAAAATTGTATGATGCATAGTGTTGCCTGTTTAACTTCATGTTTATTTTGCAGAACTATCAGGGTTCATTTCTCAAAAAGTATTTGAGATTCAGCAGTTTTTACAAAGGACTTCTTGTCTTAATCATTTTCTCAATGATGTAATATAATACCCAACACTCACAACTTAAAAGATTAGGTGTATTTTGGCTTTTCTTTCTCCCTCTGGTCAGTTGGATCCAAAGAAACAACATGGCAGAAAAAAAGCTGATTACCTCATAGCAGCTTTGAAGCAGGGAGAGAATAAATGAAGGGAAGACCTTGGAAGGAAGCTTAAACTCTTCCAGGTATAGTCCTTTTTATGTAGTTTGGTGAACAAAAGTTGAATAAGCTATAAAGAATGAAGGACATAAAGCCAAAGAAGATACAAAGTTTTGCTGAGATTGCTCACAAGAAAAGGCATGTGAAAAGATCTGGGAGTGAATGTTGGAATGAGTCTGGAATACACATAACACATTTTAATAATGTCTTTAGTCTTTTGTAATTTATGTTTCAAAGAGACCGTGCCAGTTGTCTTACACATTGTATGGTTGTCTGCTTCCTTGTGTAGCTTGACTTACTCTACTGTGTCCTGTTTTTCTGGTAACAGAAAGCTAGGTATAAACGTTGATTAGACTTATATTTGGTAAGGAGATTTCATAGTGACATACACTTATGCATTGCTTAATGATCCAGTGTATTCCTAAAAATGTATCATTGGGCTATTTTACTCATTGTGAAAACATCATAGAGTGTTATTCTACAAATTAGATGGCTACATTGTCCATAAATATGATGATACCCTATAGCTGTCTTTTATGTGTGATATATGTGCAGATCTCACAGAAATGTTATGTAGCACATGACTGTGTTTCATAATTCATCATAGGAAGCACACATTGTCAAGTTACTGCACTTGTCAAGCAAAGTGATTATTTGATAAAGTTGGATTAACAGGTTCAGTTTTGGGGTTATAATGGTGTGTTTTCCTCTATGCAGTTACAAAGTACGATATGTATGGGTTAGTATTTTGGCAACTAATGTTGAGTTTTCACTCATTTGCAAATTTTATTGAGTCAGCTACTTCATTTGCAATTTCAAAATGTTTATATCTTTCCTCCTAATTTTATATGAGTTGTACTTATTACTTGGCATTTTTTCTATAAAAATTACTTTTCTCACCAAAAGGAGGCATCTTTAAAAAGCTTAATATTTTGCTTATTTATTTTTGGTACTGGGAATTGAACTTAGTATGTCACACTGGTAAGGCAGGAGCTGTACCACTGAGCTAAATCCCCAGTCTGAAAACTTGTTATTTTGAATAACAAGTTTCCAGAGTAGAGTTTGTGTGGTAATTCCCTCCAAAAGTCCCCCATTTTATTTGCTCTCTTTTTAAAAAAAATTATTTATTTATTTTTGGTATTTTAGGGAAGGGTCTCATTACTAGATTGAACTCGTAGTGATCCACCTGTTTACAGCTTCCCAAGAGCTGGGACCACAGGCATACTATGCTATTTGCTCTCTTTGAAAAGTTGTTGCTGTAGACTTTGCTTCATATTTTGTGCCATTCCTTTTATGTTAGAATGTCTGTACATTACTTATCTTGAATGGCCCATCTCAGAGTGCTTTTTTAAAAAAAAAATTCCAGTGCAATTTTATATGTGACTCTTCACCCATCATATTTTATCTGAAACTAATCTAATCTGAATACGTAAAGAGCACTTTGTACCTTCTTCTTTGTGGGTGGTGGGGAGGGTTACTGAAGATGAAACCCAGGGATTTGTGAATACTAGTCAATTAATCTACCACAAAGCTATTCCTCTGACTTGGTAACTTTCTTATGGGATCTGTATTTTACTGTTATTTGGGCCCCTACTATATCTCTTCTAAAAAATAATTTTAAAAAAATACTACCACCACAGAAATTTATAAGAATAGTAGTCAGCTGTATTGTCTCATTTGTCTGTTCTCTCTAAACATGCACAGATATATAAACTTTAATTTTTGCTGGCCAATTTGAGAGCAACTTGTAAGCATTCTGATCTTTTGCCTTTAAGTACTTTATTGTGTCTTTCCTAAAAATAGTTCTTTTTCTTTAAATTTTAAAAAATCCTCTCATTTTTTGGTACCGGGAGTTGAACTCAGGACTTTGGGTTGCCAGGCAAGAGCTTATGTCACTGAACTATATCCCCAGCCCAAATTTTAAAAATTCTTCTGAACATTTCTAGAAATACTTGATTATTGACCAAAGAAATTTAAAATTGATACAATACTGCTATTAATATTGTGCTATTAGTCCATAAGTAAGTTAAGAAAGACTTATTTGTTCCGTAATTATATGTCCCTCAAAGTAGACAGCTGACAAAAGTTTTATGGCATAACTTTATGAGTTGTTACTGGGTTTTTTTTTTTCTTTCTTTTTTTTTTTTTTTGCGGAACTGGGGATTGAACTCAGGCCTCTGCGCTTGCCAGGCAAGCACTTATTACACAGAGCCATCTCCCCAGCCCCCTATTTGCTGTTTTTTTAAGTCAATTTCTTCAAGGTTCTTAGCTTCCTTCCTGATGCTTTATTTTTCTAGCAAAATACCTCAGTCAGACACTGTATACAGATAAAATAGCCTGAACTCCCTCTCTGCACTATCAGAGTTAGTATTGTCTTATTTATTTAGCTCCAGCTTTTAAAAGGTATTATTAAAACAGTTTATACAATATTTAAAATAATGCTCAACTCTTGAGCAAAATCTATAAAAATTTAAAATTTCCTCAAAATCCAAAGCTGGTATGAATATGAAATGAATTGTGAATTAATCTTTCTTTTTGTTGCAGTAACTAGAATCAAACTCCAGACCTTGCACTTGCCAGGCAGGCACTTATGCCGCTGAGCTAACCTGGCCTGAATTGTGCATTTATATAGGAGTTTGCCACATGGAGCTGCCATTTCAGCAATAGTATACAAGTTGTACTGTTGTTTATGTGAGATTATCAACAAGTGATTTTAATGGCCATATACTGTTATGTACACTCAATATAACGTATTCTATATATTTTTAAGTTGGTATGGGGCTGGGGATATAGCTCAGTGACACAGTGTCTGCCTGCCTGCCTAGCAAGTGCAAGATCCTGAGTTCAATTCACAGTATCCAAAAAAAAAAAGGGAAGATGGTAAGAACTGGTGTTGGAACAGAAGGGCACAATTCTCAGTCGGTAACTGAACTGGAAGTGAAATAGTGAAAAGCTATGAGAAAAGTAGATTAAATGTCCTGCAATGCTATGCTGCTAATCTAGACAAAACACCAGGATTGTGTAGGGGATTGAACTCTGTACCTTGTGCTTGCTAGGCAGGCATGTAAGCTGCTGAGCTATCTCCCCACCCCCTGTATAGTTATTGAAAAAATCTGTATTAACATCTAGGTGAGGGAGGTTTATGTGCTCTGAGAATGAGCCTCTGTGGGTCTTCAGTTATAAAGCAGTTTATGACTATCACCTGAATGCGCTGTATGCTGCTCTCACCTGATTATAAAACATTTTCAGTAACTGATAAAAATTTTAAGTAATTTTTATAGCTTAATATCTATATCAGTACATGTCTTTAATATTAATATATTTTATGTAACTTAAAAGCTCCACTCCTTTTTTGCTGCTACGATAGTATGTTCATTGCAGAAATTTCTAACTTTATAAAAACATTTTAAATTATGTAAAATTCACCTCAGATAATAAATATTAACAGTTTTTGATATGCAAGGTTTTTTTTTTTTTTTTTTTTGAGTCTCGTATCCTTTCCTCATACAGTATCTGAAACCTTTTTCTGTCTTGGGCCTCTGTTCACTTCTTTATCCTGTAAGTACGTTCAAAGATTCTATTTAAATAAAAGCAGGCATAATCAGTAGGATCCTATATTTACCTTTTTTCCTATTGAACTTGAGAAAAATAAGTTTACCTTTTTTTCTTTCCCATTCTCAACATACTGTAACTTGGCTTCTGGTGCTTTTCTATAGTTACTGTTCTCTTTTTTAGTAATTTACCTAAAATTTTTTTCTGATTATACAGGTAAGCAAACATATCTTTAAAAATATATACAGGGAGAGGCATAAGGTTGATCTTTTAAATTAATCTTTACCTAATGTCTTTGAACCACTTGGTGTAAATAATCCATAGGTACCGTACCCTGGGGAATTGTTTGTCAGAATCTATAGATGATCAAGTCCCTTATATATAACCTGCAAAATCCTCCCATCCATGTTAATCATTTCTAGATTACTTATACCTAACATAATGTAAATACTCTGTAAATTGTTACATTGTATTTTTTAGATAGTAATAACAAGGAAAAAAGTCTGTACAAGTTCAGAATGGATAGTTTTTTCCCTAATTAAATCTGTGGTTGATTGAATCCATAGATGCAAAATCCTTGAATATGGGAAGCTATATTCCTATATGTTTATTAATGTGTTAAATGATGCACAATGATGCCTTGGTTCATAAACTCAGTTCTGTCCACAATTCTGGTTGTAAATCGAGCTGGATGAGAACTGACTGAAATTTTTCCATAAGGTCAACATGGAACCTTCACCATTATTAATTTATTTTATTTTATTTTTATTTATTTTTTTTTTTTTCTGAACCGGGGATTGAACTCAGGTCCTTGCACTTGCCTGGGAAGCACTTATTCTACTGAAACATCTCCCTGACCCCCACCGTTATTAAATTTGATTCAGTTCTTCATACAACTTGGTTTGTGACCAAAATTGTGGAATCAAATTCATGAATCAACGTACCACAAACATATTTTTTTAAATAAGAGCTCATATATAGTAGCCTATAACTAACTTTCCCTATTGTGTGTGATCATCCTGATCTATTTTAGATAAATTACAAAACTGACCACTGAGTATATGACATAAAGCAAATTGCTCTTTTTCTCTTAATCTCATTATCTGGGGCTGGAGAGATGGCTCAGTGGTCTAAAGCACCTACTTAGAACAAGCTTGGCAAAGCATCGGGGACCGCGGTTCAATCCCCCAGCACCACATGCCAGCCAGCCCCGCCCCCTGGTGGGCTGAGCTGGCCACACACACACACACCACTCTCTCTCTCTCTCTCTCTCTCAAATAAATAAAAAAAAAAAATTAAAAAAAAAAACTCATTATCTGTATGGTGGGAATAATAGAACACAACTCATATGCTGTTTCTAAGTATGAAATGGATAATTTATGTAGACCTTTGATCAGAGGCTAACAGAAATTACTAAGTAAATATTAGATTCTTGCATGGAGATGTTTATTTGTTAAAGTGTTGCATACTTGTTATTATTGATTATCAATTTATCAAAACAAGACATTATTCTTTTTTGTATTATTTTAGGTCTTTACCTGATTATTTTTCATTTCCATGTGCTATAACCGCCTCACTGCTGCTTTTCAACCTTATTGGCTTTTCTTCTTTTTGATATTAGAGGGAAAAATTTCAATCATACAGAAAGCATCGTGGATATTATCAGTATCCATGTTAGCTATCTACCTTAAAATAAAATATTGTATAGTTGAAGTTACTTTGTTTTTCACTATGTCATGTTCTCCGATCTTGTTCCACCAGAATTATTTATCCTTAATTTGGTGCTTATCATTCCCATGTGTTGTCAGTTTTCTTTATGTTTCTGGTGTTTGAGATTCATTGAATTTTTTAGATCTGTGGGTTTACAGTCTTCATCCTCATTGAAAATTATCATCTATTATTTCTTTAAATATAGTTATATCTAGATTGATTGGTCTCACAGCTCAGTGATGTGATTTATCATTTCAGTTTTTTTGTTACATTTATACATAGTTTCTGTTGCTATGTCAAGTTTATTAATCTTTTTTTCCAAAGTGTCTAATCTATTGTTAATCTCATTTAAGTTTTCATTTCACGCATTTAAATTTATCTCTAGAAGTTGTTTCGTTTTTAATTTTCAGTATCATGTTAATGTACTTATTTTCCCCTGTCTTAATGAACATATGGGACAGAACTAAAGTAACTTTTAAAATGACTTCATATATTAATTAAATTATATCATTTGTCATGTCTGGGTCTCTTTTTCTTGTTTGGTTTTTTTTTTGGTCCTATCTTCATTTTATTTATTTATTTATTTTCTTCTTTACATGTATGGTAATGTTTAGTGAATTTGGAGTTAGGAAGCTGAGGCAAAAGCATTGCAAGTTCCAGGCTAGCCTTTTAGTGAGACTGTTTCAGAATGGGTTAGGGTTCTAGCTCAGTGATATAGCGCTTGCCATAGCATTCATGAAGCCCTGAGTTCAATCTCTACAACCAAAAACAAACAACAGAAAAAAAAAAAAAAAAAAAAAACCCTACCAAATATTTATTGAGCTGCCGTCACAGTCTAGTCACATGCCACCCTTTAGATGCTAAGGATAAAGTGATATTCTTAAATCTGTACCCTATTGGGGCTTAGAAGCCAATGAATTTAGAAATTAAAACATAGGAATAAGGGTTCCTAGAAGCCATTGAGTTTTTTTTATTTTATAAAAGGGGAAACACACTCTGCCCCAAAGAAAATGATTAATGTCTTGTAACTTCTTAGTTGGCTGAATAGTTCTAATTTGCTATTGGGATTTTCAGCCTCCACTGGTACGGGGTTTGCTACTCTTGGAGATGCCTTCCATGTCTGCACCATACTATCGTAGCTATAATAAAAATTTCATGAGAAATGTCAAAAATACTAAGAAACCAGCTAACGGGTTTTGTATAACTATTTTTCTTCACAGAGTACAGTGCCCAGTCAGTACTTGACTGTTGCCTATACTATTTTCTTTTTTTAAAGGGTCTACACACAAGGTCTACAGGGTCTCACTATACAGATCAGACTCACAGTGATCCTCCTGTTTTCAGCCTCCCAAGTGCTGGGATTACAGGTGTGTATCACCACTCCCAGTCTCAGTCACTGTCTCAGCATGGCCCAGAGGCGGGGCCAGCACACCTGGGGATTGAACCCTGGTCCCTGTGTCTGCCTTGCTTTAATCCACTGAGCTATCTGACCAGCCCAAATTTCAATAAGCTGCTTAAAACTGATAAACTTTAAGGAACCGTAAGCTTGATTAGATTTTACCCTTTCCTATTATGATCATTTTCAAGGGGTTGGGATTAAGAGAAGGAAAGTACTGTCAGCTTTCAATAGAACATTTAATTTCCAAGCACGTTTGGTGTGGTAAAAGGGCTATTTTAGCTCAGGATGAAATGTGTTTCTGCCTGTTCCCCAAACCACAAATCACTGTGAGAGGAGAACACAATTTCTTTTCTCTCTCACTTAGAGTAACACAGAACCCTCTGTGCCCAACTGTGTAGTGGTTTTCCTGTCATACAATAAGCAGTTTTCCAGTGGACACCAGCTGAGTGTTCTGTTCAATTCTGAAAGTGTTTCTAAGTGGACATAGTGTTGGGTCACACAGACTAGGGGCTCAGCCCCACAAGATGGACTCACTTCAGATGCTAGTTGCAAGTAGGAGGTTGTCACCTGTAATTGTCACTTACCACGTACATAAGAGTTATTGAAACACTTTTCTTGATTTTAATTACTTTGGTAGTATGGTTCATTGAGCCCAGGGCAACTCCTATAGTGGTTTATAATACAAAGGATGCAGGATACAGATGAACAGCCAGCTGGAGAAGTGCCTAGGATAAGGATAGAGTTGGCATGTTCCACACTCCTAGCACATGGATGTTTGCCAGCTCACATGTCCATCAAATTTTGTTAAAAGTTCTTGTGGGGCTGATCTCCAGTTGCGTTATCTCTTCTTTGGAGGTTCATGGAGAAGCTGAAAGTTCATTTCAGCTGATCTGATATTTAATCTCTGGTTTTTCTGGTGACCAGCCTCATCGTGGTACTTTCTAGTGGTTCCATGCTAAGCCAACTCATTAGTAAAGGCTCAGGTATGAAGGAAAGCTTTATTGTAACAAATGACTGTCACTCAAGCATTGTGAGGGTCCCTGTGCAACAGGAAGCAGGGATAAAGACCTTTCTGTCTATATTTCTAGTTTGGTATGTTTTGTTTTGGTTTTTTGGGATAAGATCTCCCCATGTTGTCCAAGCTGTCCTGGAAGCCACACTCCTGTGTGTGCTACCGTGCCTTGCTTTATTTTATTTTATTTTATTTTATTTTATTTTTTAATTTATTTATTTGTGTGTGTGTGTGTGTGTGTGTGTGTGTGTGGCCAGCTCAGCCTACCAGGGGGCGGGGCTGGCTGGCATGTGGTGCTGGGGGATTGAACCGTGGTCCCTGTGATTTGCTAAGCTTATTCTAAGTAGGTGCTTTAGACCACTGAGCCATCTCACCAGCCCCGTGCCTTGCTTTAATATGTTTAATGTTACACTACAATACATATATATCTGCACATGTATTGTTTGATCCTCCCACAATAGCCCCATTAGGCTCTGTTCAAAGTAAAGTCTCACAGAACCTATTTCAGGTATATCTTATTAGGTTTTAAACAAAAGGGTGTCAACTGATAAATACTAGTAATAACAACAGTATGATGCTTACTATTTGATAACTAACTCTTCCTTAGAACCCTCATAGTGAAATTTAGTTTAGTATAGAAATTGCTGATGTAGCCCATGTGTATCTGACATTTTAGGAGTAAGAGTTGTGTATAAGAAGCAAATGGCAGCGATTCAGTTGTTTGACTTGGAGGTCATTCATAATATCTGTGGACTCTGAAAAAACATTGTCAACCAAAACTATATATCATATAGTCTTTCTTCCTATTCATTTGTGTAGGGAGAGTGGTTGGAAGCTTATTATCCTGCAAGCCAGTGCAGTCCCTGTGTCTCATCCTCTGTATATTAACCTGTGTTCCAGATGATCTTTAGGACTAAGCGTGAATTCACAAAGTTAGGTTACTTCTGGGTTAAAAACAAAGACTTCTGAAGTTTGAAACGGTACATAGTTTATAGCTATCTTTTTGTGGTGGGTTTCTTTCTTTCTTTTTGGAAAGGCAAGGGATTAGGTGAAATAGATTTAGCAAGCCACGGAAATTAAAATTAGACTTCACTGGTGAAATATATTTATTTACTTTAGTAAATAAAGAAAAGGTAAATTTTAGAGATAATATTTTAAATTATTACATTTTCTTCTTTCTGCTCCCCTTCTCAAAAATACCACATGGAATATTCCATTCATTACTGCCTGAGAAAGTCATTACTTTGCAGGCTGCAGTTTCTGAAATGGCTTAGTGGAAGAAATGTTTGCTTGCATTTTTTTAGTGATTTCTTTTTGGCGGTTGTTTTTTGATTATCCAAACTGTAGCAAACAAGGAGAAACAGGTTTTAATTTATATTGGGGAAACCTTGAAGAGCATTTCATCAGATGACTCCCTGTCAGCCTTATAGCTTGAAAAAAGAGATTAATGAAATAGCATCTGAAGCAGCAGTGGACTCTTGTGGAATAAACCCTGACATCTTCTACAGTGTTTTGAGGGATAATTTTAAGTTCTTTAGATACAGATTACATAAAGAAGATTGTAGGACACGTGACACATTCTTCTTCTTCTTCTTCTTCTTCTTTTTTTTTTTTTTTTTTTTTTTGTATTTCAAATAGAAAAATTGTTACCTTTAAGAATGGATCCTGGAGAGATGTTGTCACAGTTATAACTTTTCATGTACAATTTTATCTTGTACAACTTTTTATGTTAATTTTTTTCAAATAAGGAACTTGAAATAGTTTTGCTTCATGTGTAAACTATTATTGTAATGTTAGAATAATGGATTGCCTGTGTATTGTAACCACAAAGGTAAGATACAATATGCTTTCATGTTTCACTGTAAGATAAACCTTTTGTTGATAACATGTTTAAAAAATAATGTTAGAATTGTTAGATGTTTGAAAACAGATATTTGAATCTATGTGATATTTAGTTCATATTCTTTATGGAAGACTGTTTTTAAATGTATTTTAGATAGGTTAAAAACAGTATGTAGAACAGATTTCTTTTCTCTTAATATTTACAGGAAGCTTTACTCATAGCAGCAGAGGTCTTATAAGGCCTTGATTATACTTAAATCTTTTTTAAAATGTTCTCAAAGTTTTTCTCTTCCACTTTGTGTCCCAATATGTCATGCTAGTTGAAAGTAGAATTCATTTTGAGAACATTTTCTGGACTCTTCTATTTATTGTAAAGGTAGTTAGTTTTTTAAAGAAGAAAATAGTCAAATTCTGATTGTGTTACCTTTGCAAATATATTAATTTTGAATTTAAGATGATTAAACTTATACAAGTACTTCTTAAAGTACTTGTTTAAGTCCTGTTATGCACATTGTTCTCAAAATGCAGTGTATTTAACTTAATCTCTAAGTTTGGCTTCCTTTATTTCTGAACACCAGTTGTGAACATTGTGTGATTGTGTTATAAATTCTGGGTGCTAACATTTAAAATTTATACATGGGTCTTGAAAATGTGAAACAATTTATCTTTTTGATTATTTCTGTATATTGGTGTGTCACATAGTGATTAAGTGAATTTGAAATTTTTAAGATATTCAGTGGCAGAAGAATAAGTAAATGTGTAATTTCTGAAAGTAGGCTCTCTCCAATATAGTGAACTGTTCCTCATTAGGAGAAACAGTGGCGAAATTTATGTAAATTATTTTTTCAGTCTTACAGTTCAGTAGTACTTGATGGGATGCAGACATGCCCATTATGTGAGACCATCCCTCTATATATAAGAGGATGTCTTCTGTACTGCTAAGTAACCCTTGTAATGAAATATTCCTAAAGAATATTTAAAGGGCACAGAAACCTAGAAAACAGGGTTCTTTTTTTTTATGAGTTCTTCATACGAACATTGGTAGTTGTTTCTGTCCAATAAATTATCATTCCATTCAGTTTAGTTTTCATCTCCAGTATACCAAGGTTAATTGAACTGAACTGCCTTTTTCCTTTGCTGTTTCTTGATAGATTTAGAATTTTTTATCCTTAAAGTATTTATAAATTTTTATTATGTAACTGTTAAAAATAGAAGATGTAGGTTGGAAGTTAGGAAGCCTAAAACATGATTTGTAGTTAATTTTTAAAAACCTAAATTAAAGTGATCTGTTCTATTAGTAGAAATAATACCTTTGAATATTTTAAACCAATGGTTATAGTAGGAAAACAAAATTCTTGATTTTCTTTTAAACCACAGTATACAGTATATCCTGCCTCTACCTGGCTCCCTACCCCCAGTCTTTTCTTTTTGGATCTCTAAAGAGCTTTGTAGTTTTGAATGTTTTTAAAGTCAGACAATGTAGTTGATGTAATTCTATCACGTTAACACTAAAACACCTTTCCAAGTGAATTTTTTTCATCATCCGCCTCTCTTTTCTCCCACTTGTGTAGGCACGGTGAGCTAGGTAGGCATGTTGCATCATTGCTACCATGGATACTCTTTAAGAACAGGCATGTGGGCTGAGCTAAAACAGTGATGATTAGTTTTCTGAGTCCCCCCCTTCATAACTATATATTCTTCACAATGAAGACTCTTATTTTAAAATGTTTGCAAATGACTAGGTTGTGAGATGCAATTTAAATGGTTAAATCATCACTGCTATTAAACTCCCAAATCTTGGCTTCCATTTACAGTAGAATTAATGCCATATGCTAATTTAAGACAATCATAAATGGCTTATATTCCTTTTATTGATTAATATATTTCAAACAGACATAATACTTGTTTATCTCTTAGTGAAAAGAATATGCTTTCTCCCTGAGTTAAAGATGTGCTGGGTTTAGGTATTTTGCAGGGGAAAGATGCTAGAGAGCATTTCTACTATGGTAGTATTTCTGATTGTTAGTATATCATTCAGTGAGATTAGATACAATATTTTCCAGGTGAAAATAATACAATGTCTTTCCAGGTGATACTTAGTTTTATTTTTAGAAGTTTTTATGTTCTTAGTTAGCTGCTTTATAAATATGTCAGTTGGTATGGAACTAATAATGTTAAGGGCCGGTCAGAGAAATGTGGTTTTGTCAGCTCATTATCACATGGGAAAATTAATTGGGAGCATACAAGGTCTAACAAGAATGACTTGAGAATATTGTCATATGTAGTATATTTACTATATATACTAATAAATATACAATGAAGCACTTTGTATGCAATGAAGTACTATGCATAAACTTGCAGCTAAGGGAAATTACCCTTTATCATTTAGGCTTTTAAGCCATGTAGTAACTTGTGGGAGTGAGGGAAGGAAAAGGAGGAGGGGGCAGGCCAAAATTTCTTACAGTAAAGTTATGCTTTTCTCCATTTATTGTTTTACTGCTTTTTGATCAAATATGTAGAAAAGAGATGTTTTCTGTGTCATTATTTTAAGATTATCAGATAGGTAGCAGGAGAGAGAACTGAGAAGACAAAACTTTTCTGTGTGTGTTCTGAAACCTAGAAAGGAGAGGACTCTTACATTCAGTAGCACTTGTTAATATTTTTATTATTTAACTTAAGTCACCAAAAGTTGGGGTCCATATTAAGTGTCATCAGGGCGGTGTTTGAAACTAAAGTTTATCCTTGGGTGCTTATAATAATTCAGAAGAATCAAGAAAATAGTTTTTCTGTTGTTTTTCACCATATTCCTTATTATGTCTTGACACTTAATTTGCTATTCATTATTTGAATTAAATTGATTTACTGTAGCTAGAGTTAACTGCATATATTGTTTCTGGCCTATACTTGATTTGCTGGAGACATAGTCCTTTCTCATCTCATATGTTTATTTCCATCACTGAGCTGCACATTATTAACTAACAACTGGAGCATTGAACTTTGTGTGATGATGGAAATATTCTGTATCTTCACAGTCCCATAACTACTAGCACAAAATTTTAATCTAGAGTCTCAGATTATTTATTGGCTCATAACAATAATTCTTATACACCTGCCACTTTTTCACTTACTTGCTCTCCCTGAATTTTTTAAACATTGGTTTTATTAATAAAATTATGGGAAAAAACATTGGTTTTATTAAGTAATAAACTCATTTAATTAAAAATCAAAACCATCATTAAAAATTTATGTAGATAATTTTCACTTTTATCCTTTCTCCCTTGGGCTGTCATAGGAAACTACTAGTTTCTGTTTATCTTTTTACTAAATACAGGTAAACAAGAATTTATGTCTCTCCTGACTTATAAAATAGGTAGTGTTTTATATTTATAGTCTTTTACCCCTTACTGGTTTTACTTAGAATATCCAGATGGCTTGTTCATATTATTCCATAGAGTGCTTTTCATTCTTTAAAAGTATCTTTGAGGGTGTGAATGTAATTAACCAAAGATGGACTTGTAAATCAATAAATACCCTTTAAAAATTAGTTTCATTGGGGGTCAGGGCGTGGGGAGATGATAACTCAGTAGCACAAGTGCCTACCTGGCAAGCACAAGGTCCTGAGTTTGATCCCCGGTACTAAAAAAAATTAGTTTCATTGGGGAAAGAAAGGAAATTTGGATTCACTGCAGCTGAGGCTTCTTCTTTCTTCTTCATTTCGATGTTTTTGAGACAGGATTTCACTATGCAGTTCAGGTTGACCTTGAACTCCCTGTGTAGCCCAGACTGGTCTCGAACTTGCAGTGATCCTCCTGCCTCATTCTTCAAAGTGCTGAGATTACAGATGTGCACCAGCATACCTGGCCTTGAATTTACATCTAATACTGTATATCAGGAAAGATTCCAATTTTTCAAAAGGTATATGCTATGGTTTGAATGATAGTTCCCTTGTGTAGTTGTGGCATTTGGGAGCTGATTATAAGAGATTTATCTGATGCATGAGATTAAACACACTTATAGTAAGATTTGGGGTCAAAAGGAGCATTTTGTTGCCCTTTTACCTTTTCTGTCATATAACCATTTTTAATGTTCTAATAAGTATTGCCAAGTTTTAAAAATTTAACAGTCTTCAGACATTCTCCAACTCAAGTGTCTTACTTTATATTTAGTATATTTTCACTAAGTTATTTCTTCCCTCTCTGGAATGGTTATTTATGGCTCCTAATCTTATCCACAGTGATTATTTTTTTATACCGCATAGTATATTTTCTACTTTTAATAACTACTTTGCCTTTTTATTAATTTTTAGGATCCAGTTAGTATCTTATTTGGAATTTACAAAAATTGAGGTCACTTTGAAGTTCTACCCTTATTTTGTGTTTATCCTTTTACAATTAATCTTTCCAAAAGAATAACTAGAGTTTCTCTTCTTGCTCTCTTTTTTTAAAATTTTGCTTCTCTGAGTTTTAAAAGTCCTTATAGTCTTCTTTTTGCAGCAGCCACTCAACAAAAGCTGATCCACTTAGCGTGAGCAGAGAGTGAAGGATAATAGCCAAGAACTCAGGCATTGGTGAGTGTTGAGGTTCTGGTCTCAACACTTGATTCCTGGAGAAGTTGTTTATTACTCTCTCTGAGTTTCAGTTTCTTGATATGTAACATGGGGGCAATAATGGAACCTGCTTTTGAGAATGTTTAAGCATCAGTAGAACTAAAAACTCAGTGTGTGAAACAATGACTGGCACATGATAAAACTTTACTAGTGTTAGCAGGTTATTCATTTATTTTTAATGTATTTGGTACAAGGTCTCACTATGCAGCTCAGACTCATAGTGATCCTTCTGTTTCAGCCTCCCCACCACTGGCATTACAGGTGTGTGCCATCATGCCCAGACTTGGTGGCTAGCTCAACACACCTGGGGGTGGGATGGCCTGGCATGTGGTGCTGGGGAGAGGGTAAGGAAGATTGAACCCATGTCCCTACACTTGGTTAAGTAGGCACTTAGTCTACTGAGCTATCTCACCAGTCCTGCAGGTCTTTTTAAATAATATTTGTTAAATAATACATAGTCTTTTGGCTGGATCGGAAAGTATTTTCTGAATCACTCTTTCCCTCTTTTATAATACTTACACTTTACCTTTTATGACTGTTGTGTTGTGTTTTATAAGAAGTAATGTAAGTATAGCTCATCATGAAGATGAGTTGCAAATTGGAATGAGAATGTAAAAGAGGGTGGGATCTAAAGATGCTTCTACCTGTTTCTGCTTTATCAACTTTTATTTTCTTATGTCTATTTTGGATCTTAGAACTATGCTAATTCCTTATATTCTGAGAGTTCTGAATCTCTAGTTGATAATGTTGGTGACCATAATATAATACTTATCTCTGGTGACTGGTGTATAACTCTGTTATATGGATATAGAAAAACGATTGCCTTTTTCATGCTAGCACAGAATACCCAAAGCTCACAACTTAATAGAGGAGGGGTATATTTTCACCCACATTTTTAGCACATAGTTGGCTACGTCCAAAGCAGAGGGAGGGCACAGTAGAAGCGTTGGGCCAGAGGAAAGCTGCTCTGAAAGCTGCTTGTGTCAGGGCAGCCAGGAAGCAGAGAGGGAGATATAGCCCTCCTAGGCACAGTCCTCCGTTGACCCCTCTCTAACCAGCCCAACCTCTCAATAGCAGATCAACTGTAGCACCCCCTCTGAACACATGAGGCTTTTGGGAATGTTCTAGATCCTAATTATGACACCTTTATGTGAAAAATAGCAGTGATTGCAGTGAGTATTCAGTAAATATTTGTTTTAACTGGATGATTGATATTAATAAACCAGAGAAATTTTTAATTATTTTTGGTTTATTTCGGAGTTATAAATTCTAAATGTGGTTCTTTTGGGTAAGAAAGTCATATACTAATAAATGAAAGGGCACTTTAAAAATTTTTTTTGGAGATTTGGTTTTGCTGTATTGTCCAGGTTGGTCTCAAATGATCCTCCTGCCTCAGCCTCTCAAGAAGCTGGAAGCTTCAGGTCCATACCTCCTGAGGCTTTTTCATCTACTTGTACATTGCTGTAGTTTGTATTGAAATTATATTTTAGCAGCTTTGAAAAGATTGTGATACCTTTTAAGTCTCAGTACAGAAATTTCCAAGTTTAGATTTTTAGTTAAAATGAATAGAAATGCCGCCCTCTACTGATGGCTGATTGTTTTGCTAGCATGTAAATATGGTCACTAACTCAATATGATGTATTTTTAAAAGGTGCATACAGCATAACTATATAAAATATTCTGATAACTCAGTTTTTAAGTAATTTTAATTTGCATCACATGTTTTCGTTGTTATTTCAGCTTTTAAAAGAACTTAGGTCTTCGAACACAATATAATTTTATGTGCAAGGTTTAAGTAATTGCTAGATTGATCCCTTTTGTTTGTGTGGCTAAGAACATGTATTGAAAACTCATAAGCAGACGATAGGTAAAGATAATGTAAATTTTTTCTACGCATTTGTTTCAAATTTTAAGATTTTCAAATTTTAATCAGTGTCAAATAGAGATGTAAGGTTTTGGTGTAAAAATCTAAAAACAGGCACTGCTTTAAAATTGTAATGCTGAGTAAATTTAACCCCTAATTTCATGCTTTTCACTGTAAAATGAGGGAATTAGAAGAGATAGTTTTTTAAGGTTCCTTTCATCCTTGTTGTATCGAGTGCCTGTATACTGAGCTGTATATTAAGCTTTGTTATTTTGAGTACTGTATACAAAGCCCAATGCTATATGAAAGATAAACGTAGAAAACAAAGGCTGGGTAGCTGCTACTCTAAATCCAAGGCTGACAAACTGACTATTGGGCCATACAATAATGTGCTGATTTACTTGCTGAGTATGGCTGTTTTTGTTCTATAGTGGCAGAGATCAGAGGTGGCAGCAGAGATCATGTAACCTGAAAACCTCCAAATTATTTTCTGCCCCTTTACAAAAAGTTTGCTGATCCCATTTTCCAGATGAAATTCTAGGTTAATGTAAAAGACTAATTTTAAGTGAGTGTTCCTAAACATATGGACAGAATACAAGGAATAGGTTAGAGCATGCTGTTGAGGAAAACAGGCTTTCTATATTGGCACCATTTTTCTATTTTTTCAGTATATTGACATCTTACAGTAATTCCCAGAATTTCTTGATAATTAACTATTGGCAGGGATTCTTGGTGACAGCTTGGTTATCATAATCATCTTTATTATATTTCTTCTTTGTAGAATATACAGATTTACATATGTAGTTTGATGCCTTTTTATTCAAGTAACCAGCACTCACATAAAGGCGTAAGATATTTTCAGTACCCTAGAAGACTCACTTTTGTCTTTCCTGAGACACTCTATCCTCCTCAAAGGTAATCTTTTTCTTTCATCATTGTAGGTTAGTTTTGAACTTCATATAAAAATAAACAAGAATAAAACTCAGTCTGTATGATATTGCCCATACCAAATAGTTTGTTCCTTTTTAATACCATGTAGTATTCCATTATTATAGTATCAGTATCCTGTAGCTCATTTATTCTGGTATGAGGAAATTTGAATTTCCAGTTTGGGAATGTTACAAATAAATCTTTGAACATTAATACACTGTACAAGTTTTTGTAGATGTGTTCTCATTTTTCTTTTTCTTTTCTTTTTTTTTTCTTTTTCTTTTTTTTTTTTTTTTTTTTTGTGGTACTGGGGATTGAACTCAGGACCCTGAATTTCTCTTGAATATATACATAGAATGTAGAGTTTTAAATTTATCTTGCAGGCCTCTTATTGGGAAGCTTTCATTGTAGAGCACATTGAGGATGAGAACTCAAAGGCATAATTTCACCTTATAAGCTTATCTGATGCATTGCTCTATTAAAAAGTGGTAACTTCACATTTCTTCATTGAATTCTGTTGATTAAAGCAGCCCACATTTTAACCAAAACAAGTTTTATTTCTGATATCAACTGTGGTGTTACCTAGAGATTTTTGCTAAGAATTCTAATATATTGAAAATTCCTATTATCACCTACTAGTCCTTAGCATGGCCAGCAGCTTGCAGAAGTATGGGGAGCTTGGCAGAAGAATGGAATTACTTGTATTTTGAAAGTTTTCACATACAGATAGTTCTGTGGCATCTAAAATTATTTCACAATAAATAACACTACTTGTTTGTAGGTATAGATTTTATTTCATTTATTGTACTCACTTTTTAGAATGCTTGTTTTTTTAGAGATTCCACTTTTAAAATTAATTATTGCTTCCATCTTACACATTTTTCTCATTTTATATATGCATATATATTTTAATGTAGAATATTTATATTTGTAATACATTTGTATTGTATTAATATATATTTACAAATATGCTTATAAATATATATTTAATGTAATATATGTTTTAATGTATTTGGTGCAGGGTCTCACTATGTAGCTCATAGTAATCCTCCTGTTTTAGCCTCCTCAGTGCTGGGATTACAGGCATGCGTCACCATGCCCAGACACAGTGGCTGGCTCAATGTACCCAGGGGCAGGGCCAGTGTGGCATGTGGTGCTGTGGATCGGACCCCGGTCCCTGTGCTTGCCTAAGTAGTCACTTGGTCCACTGAGCAAGCTCGCTGGTCCTATATTTTAAATTGCCATTTAAACATCCTTTTCAGCATCTATATTGTCTGGTTTTGCTGTGAGTCGTTGTCTTTTGATTGCTTTTCTCTAATTCCTATTTTCCCACTTCTTGAAAATTTTGAAGTTTTCTTGAAATTTGATAACTTGAAATTATGGTGAGACTTTTTTGGTGCCTTACCATAATATGTAAAAGAAACATTAAAGCTGAACCCAATGTTCTTTCAGTAAGTTGGAGTAAGACTAATGAATTAGTTGGGTTTGTTTGGATAAGTTGCTGCTTTAGTTACTTTCATCTCATTTCAAGTATTGCAACTGATATTTCAAGTATCAGTTCTGGGTCTTTCGTAAGTCCTTTTCACAAGGACTTGAGGACCTATGAAATTGTGAGACTACAGAAATGTTTTATGACTTTAGTAAGTGCAGTTTAGTATGTGTGTACAAGTAACTTACTGTTTTGGACTGTTCCAGGTTTCACTTTGTCAGGACAACTCATACGTCATTCATATCTCCATTCCCTAACATTAATAGAGTACTCAATTATAACAGCCTGTCTCAGTTACTTTTCATTTACTGGTGGAACACAGTACCTGACACTCAAAATTAAGAAAGGAAAGGTTTATTTAGCTCATAGTTTGTGGAGGTTTCAGTCTATACTTGGCTGGCTCCCAGCAGTTCATGGCAGCAGAAAACAGCGAAGAGCAAAGGGAAGCTTCTAGCCAGCCTCTCTCCCCTCCTTATAAACAAGCTACGCAGGGGCTGAGGGTGTAGAACTCACACAATGTCCATGCCCTCCTTTTGCACAGGATGATGATGTTTACAAACTAAGAATCTTGGCTGTGTCCTGAATCACTTATTAAACTTCTAAACTTCTCAAGTTGACACAGTGAATCAACCAGTACAAGGTCCAGCCCTTTAGAAGCTGGGGAGATGGCTCAGTAGAATAAGCGCTTCCCTGGCAAGTGCAAGGGCCTGAGTTCAATGCCCAGTTCCAAAAAAAAAAAAGTCCAACCCTTTGCCCACTCGCCTACTCATATAGTCTAATCTTACAGTCTTGCTATAGTTTGTCTAGTTGTCCCCACAAAAGCTTCATGCAGTCATGGGACAGCTTCTAGAGTTTGTGATTAATTCATGATCCAGTGCTGGGATTATGGATGTGAGTACTGGTAGGATTATGGATATACGTGCTATTAGGATTATGGGTGTGAATGCTACATCCAGCCTGGGACAGATAGCCTAAATACAACATAAGGGAGACAGACTGGCTCTCTGTAGCCATTGTTGCTGCTATTCCTTCCCTTTTGCTTTTGCTGTTTTCTGCCACCGTGAACTGCTGCCCTCTGCCATGTGCCAGCTAAGTATGGACTAAAACCTCCACAAACCGTGAGGTAATAAACCTTTTCTTCCTTAATTTTGTGTGTCAGGTATTTATCCCAGCAACGAGAGAATAGTAACTGAAACAAGTCTACTTAAGTTAAATGTCTGCCTTTTTAGGAAAAGTTCATCTTGTTGGAATGTAGACTTTTTAGACTAATTTGTGTTCAGAAATTGTCATTATCTTTTTGTAAAATCAGAATTTTGGGATGTTTAGAAGCACATATGTCTGTAAAAAATTAATTCAGAGTTCCCATGTGCCTTTGATGGTAACTGTAGTGTAATAATATTAAGCAAGGTGTTGATATTAATACATTCAGGATACAGACAATTTCCATTACATAGATCTCTCATGTTGCCTTTTCCCCTTCACTACATCCACTTCATTTCACCCCACTTTTCTTCACTCAGACAACCACTGATCTGTTTCTTGTTTGTTTTATTAGTCAAGGAATTTTATTTTATTTTTTGCTTTTTTGAGACAGGGTCTTGCCATGCAGTTCAAGCTAGCCTTGAGTCTCTTTATAACCCAGAGGATCCTCCTACCTTAGTCTAACCCTGATTACTGGTATTATGGGCGTGCACCACCACGCCCAGACAGAACAATTTATATAAATGTGGATTAGCTTTTCTCATTCAGCCTCATTTTTGGAGACTGATCCAAAAAACTATCATTCATATATCTCCTTTTTGTTGCTGAGTACTGTTGATTAGTATCACATACCACCATTCAGCCATTTACCACTTGAAAGACTTTTGTATTTTTCTAATTATTGACTACTACAAATAAAGCTACTGTAAACATTTGTTTTCAGATTTTTGTGAACGGAAGTATTGGTTTCTCTGGGACAGATACCTAGGAATGAGTAGTTTCATGGTCATGTAATTTTTACTTTTTTTTTTTTTTTTAGCTACTAAGTTGCTTTTTGGAGTGCCTATACTATTCTCCATTGCTATGAGTAATGTGGGAATGATTCACTGCTACCTTGTCAGTATTTGGTGTTACTTCTGTTGTTTATTTTAACCATTTTGATAACTGTATAATTATAGTTTGTTGATTTTAACTTAGATTTTTCTGAATGGTGAATGATTTTGGACATCTTTTCATGTATGAATCTACTATTCACATAACTTTTTGTGACATGTTTCTGTATGTCTTCTATTCCAACAAGATAGCCTTTTTAATGTTGTTTTGAGGATTCTTTATATATTCTAACAGTCTTTTATCTTATATACCACTTGGCAAATTCTTCTCAATAGCTTCTTTTTGTCCTTTTTTAAGGGTCTTTCATAGAGCAAAGAGTTTAAATTTTGTTGAAATTCGGTGTACTTTGTGTGGTGGTAAATCTGAGAACTGTTTGTCTAGCCCTAGATTGTGAAATCTCTCTCTTTTTAAAAATTAAGTTCAGGATTTATTTGGGGTTTTTCTAAATATTTTACTATGTTAAAATATATATCGCATAATTTTCCATTTTTAAGTGTACAGTTTAATAGTATTGAATATGTTCATGAGATGCAGTCATTAATCATTACTGATTTATAAAATGTTTATCTTGTAAAATTGAAACTCTAATCACTAAGTTATGTACTAGTCAGTCATTTTCCTTTTCTGCGCACAAAATACCCAATATCTGCAGCCTAAAGGAGGAGAGGCTTATGTGGCTCATGGTTTCCATTGTGTTCATCCCAGGATGTGCTGGGTCTAAGGCAGAATGGCATGGTAAAAGGGCCTGGCATTGACAGCTGTTCATACCATGGCAGCTAGGAAGCAAAGAGAGAAAGGAGGAGCAGGAAGCAAAGAGTATATGTGTCTAGATCACACTCCTAGTGTGACCCATCTCCTTACAGCAGGTTGAGCTACTGAATGCATTGATGGATGACTCCTTTGGTGAGTACAGTATGTCCATGATCCAGTCACCTTCCAAACACATGACTTCAGGGACATTTTAGATCTAAACCGTAATTCCTCATTCTTTCCTCCCCTGACTCTCAGTAGCTATCATTGTACTTTCTTTCTTTTTTTTTTTTTTTTCCCCGCAGAACCAGAGGTTGAACTCAGGCCCTTGCACTTGCCAGGAAAACACTTATTCCACTGAGCCATCTCCCCCGCCCCTGTACTTTGTTTCTGACTCACTCCTTGAAGTCTGTGTATAGGTGGAATCATAGAATATTTGTCTTTTTGCAGCTGGCTTATTTCATTTAGTATTGTGTTGTCAAGGTTCATCTATATTGTATCCTTCTCCTATCTTTTCAAGTTTGAATAATATTCATGCATGTGTGTGTATTTACTATATCCATTCATCCATAGATGGGCACTGTGAGGTTTCCACACGTTAGATATTGTGAGAAGTCTTGTGAACACTGTACAAATACCTTTTTTGAGGTATTTGAGAGACTGAGATCCACATTCTTTCTTTTCAGGTATGTGCCAAGAAATAGAATTATTTGATTGTATGGTAATTCTGTTTTTACTGTTCTTTTTTTTTTTTTTTTTTTTTTTTTTTTTTTTTTTAATTGAGACAGGGTCTCGTTATGTAGTTTAGACTGGCCTTGCTTGAACTCTGTAGCTCAGGCTGGCCTTGAACTCATGGCAAGGCCATATTTAATACTATTAAATTGTGTACTTAAAAATGGAAAATTATGTGATATATATTTTAGCATGGGTGCTGGCTGGGATTACAATCATGTGCCACCACACCCGACTATGTTTACTATTTTGAGGAATTGCCATACTGTTTTCCACAGTGACAGCACCATTTTACATTCCTGTCAACAAAGATGAAGATTCTATTGTATCCACATCTTTACCAACATGTTATTATTTTCTAGCTATCCTAATAGTAGCTGTCCTAATGAGTATAAAATGGTGATACCGTTATAGTGCAGTGTTTTTATTATTGTTTTTGAGATAGGGTAGTCCAGGCTGATCTTCAACTCATGATGTAGCCTAGGCTAACCTTGACCTCAGCAATCCTCCTGCCTTAGTCTCTCGAGTGCTGGGATTACAGAGGTGCACCACCACCCCTGGCTTCATTATAGTTTTTATTTGCATTTTTCTGATGACTAGTAACGTTATGCATCCTTTTGTGTACCTATTGACCATTTTTAAACCTAGCTTAATATGATTTGTCTGAAAGATTGTCCCATATGCACTTGAGAAGTGATGTGTATTCTGTTGATTTTAGAGTATTTTACTCTGCTTAGTGTGTTAACATCTGTTTATCATCTATCTGATTATTTCTTCATATGGCAAGTGAGGTATGAACTTGCATTTATTATTGTAGAACTGTTTTCTTTCTTAGGTCTGTGAGTGTTTGCTTCTTATATTTTGATAATGTGTTATTAGTTGCATAAATGTTTATAATTGTTGTATCTTCCTATATTAAACTTCTCAGCATACATAGTATCCTTTATGCTTCGTAACTGTTTTGGATTTAAAGTCTCTTTTGTCTGTGACAAGTATAGCCATCTGTCTCAGTTACTCTTCTCCTTGCTGAAACAAAATACCGACATCCAAAATTAAGCAAGGAAAAGTTTATTTAGCTCGCAGTTAGTGGAGGTTTCTGTCCATACTCAGCTGGCTCCAGGGCAGAGTGGCATGTGACAGAGGGTACCAGTTCATAGCGGTGGAAAACAGCAAAACAGTAAGAGCAAAGGGGAAGGAGTTGTGGCAACAATGGCTCGAGAGCAAGTCTGCCTCCCTTATGTTGCATTTAGGCTGTCTACCCCAGGCTGGGTGTAGCACTCACACCCATGAACCCAGCAGCACTTATACCCATAATCCCAGAAGCATTCACACTCATAATCCTAGCTCCACTCACAGCCACAATCCCAGCACTGGATCATGAGTTAATCACACACTCCAGAAGCCACCCCATGACTGCATGAGTCTTTGGGAACAACTAGACACCAATGATAACACCATCCATCATCTCTTTTGGTACTATTTGTTTAGAGTATTCTTTTCTTTTCTTTTCTTTTCAATCTGTTGTCTTTGGAGTTTAAGCAAGTCCCTTCTAGACATATATTATTGAATTATGATTTTTTTTTTTTCCTTTGGCGGATTGGGGATTGAACTCAGGCCCTTACGCTTGCCAGGCAAGTGCTTATTCTACTGAGCCATCTCCCCAGCCCCCTGAATTATGATTTTTTAAAAAATACAAAATGTTAATCATTTGGGAAGGATATTAAAACCATTTATGTTAAAAATAATTAGTGATGAGAAGGGCTTCCTGTCATTTAACAGTTATTATGTGTTGCTGTTTTGTCCTTTGCATTGTTGTCTGCTTTATTAGTTGATTTTGTGTAAAGAAACCTTTCACTTTTTTTTTTCTTAGTTCTTTTTCTGGTATTATGTAGCTATTTTCTTAGTGGTTGCCATGGGGATTACATTTAGTCTCCTAAAGTTATAACACTAACTTTATTTCTGTAATATACAAACCTTTTTTATAGGTCTACTCTCATCCTTTTTTTTTTAATTGCTAATGACACAGAATTATATTCATTTTTAGGTTATCCCAAAACATAACAACTGATCTCTTCAGTTATGAAGGTTACAATTATGCCTTTGAGTTCTCATCCTCAATGTGCTCTACAATGAAAGCTTCCCAATAAGAGGCCTGCAAGATAAATTTAAAACTCTACATTCTATGTATATATTCAAGAAAAATTAATTGGAAATCTGAAATGTTTTATATTCTGAAACTTGGAACACTGACTTGATACTACAAGTGAAAATTCTGTACCTGACTGCAGTGTGATAGCCCGCAGTGTCAAAATGCAGGTGGTGGGACACTCTGGGAGTAGGAGGCATGGAAGGACCTCAGATTCAAACCCACTGAGCAGCTTTACTGACTTAGCAAGAACTTGTCTCAGAATTTTTTTTTTAAAGGCTTCTTAAAGAGCTGGAGATATAGTCCAGTTTAATCCCTAGTGTTGCAAACAACAAACAGTCACTGTACTAAGAATTCCAGGCAATGTGGCCACAGGGAGAGAAACTGAGCCACAGGATTCCCTGAGCTGTGGGAAGTGCACCAAGACTTGGATCTTACAAATATTCCACTATCTGAAAAAAATTTAAAATCTGAAGTACTTCTGATCTCAGACATTTTGAGTAAGAGATAATCTATGCTAGCTTTTGTACCAATTTTTAGAAAGATATGAGTCTCTTAAATAATGTAGCAAATAAAAAGTGGATTTAATACCAATTTAGGTTTCCTCTGTATGTAAGTGCTTAGTGACACATTCTTTTTATCATTGAACAATAATCTCTAGTAAGGATGTGCCACAGTTCTGTTCACTCATTAGTGGATGGATATCACGTTTGCTTCCAAGTTTTGGCGTCTATGAAGCTTCTGTCATCAGAATTTACAAGTTCAAGTTTCCACATGGGTACACATTTAAATCATTTGTGTATGTTTCAGAAGTATGTGATCGCTAGATTGCATGGTTAAAAAGAGTGTGTTTGTGTAAGAGATAGCTTTGTCACTTTGCATTCCACTAGCCATGAGCTAGATGTTTCTTTTCTCCATGTTTTTAGCAGCATGTTAGATTTTAGTCATTCTAATAGATGTATAGTAGCATCTTCTTCTTGTATTTTAAAGTCCTCTAATGACATGCCATGTTGGCATATTTCCCTACCCCTTTTTGTTTTATTTTATAGTTCTGGCATTTGAACCCAGGACCTCACACATGCTAGGCAAGTGCTTCCTCGCTGAATTACCCAGGCTGGTCCCAAACTTGTGATCTTCCTGCCTTAGTTTCTTGAGTAACTAGGATCATAGGTGTATGCCACCATACTTGGCATTTTGCTGTCTGTGTATTTTTGAATATTTTGGTATAAAAACAAAATAGGGTTGACCTTTTTTCCATCAGCACTTCGCCTCTCTGTTCTGTACTTACTAGGTCCTTTTTCTGTAGTTGTTTTATTTCTTTCTGGCTGATTTTTAGTAATTTGCTTATTTTTTGTCCTGGGCTATGTGGGTATATGCATATTTATGTAGGTGTGAGTGTGGGGTTATTCTGCTTCGGGTTTGTGAGCTTGTTGGAGCTAAGTTTATAGTTGCCAATTTTGTAAATTTCTGGCTAGGATTTTAAAAACTTTCTCAGCTTCATTTCATTCTAGCTTTTGTACCAATTTTTAGAAAGGTATTAAGTCTCTTAAATAATGTTTAAGAGGGATTTCAGTTATGTGTATGTTTGGTTGCTTGGTATTGGACCTTGTGGTTATCTAGTACAGCTGTATTTTTGTCTGTCTGTCTCTGTCTCCCTCCTTTCCTCCCTGCCTCCCTCCCTCTCTTTCTATGTAGGTAATTTCTGTTGCTGTAACATCAAGTTAACTAATTTTCCTTGGTGTCTAGTCTGCTGTTAATCCATCCAGTGGATTTTCCATTTCAGATACTGCATTTTCCATCACTTAAAGTTGCATTTGTTATGCTTTTATTGCTTCTCAAAGTTACTATTGACTGTCATTGGGCATTTCTAGATCTGTCCCTATAGTCTTAACTTTCCTTCTGATGATAGAGCAAAGCTTTATGCTTTGTATATCTTTAAATTCTTACTAGATATCACATATGTGAATGTTGATTAATTCTGAATACAGTAGATTTGCTTTATCAAGACTTCTAGTGGATGCCTGAAACTACAGCTAATACTGTACTAACCTTATTGATACTCTTTCTTATACAAACATATGTGCATACCTATGATAAAGTTTAATTTAGAAGTTAAGCAGGGTAAGAAATTACCAATAAAAATGAAATTCTACAGTTAGAACAATATACTGTAATAAACTTGCCAGCCTCCTTACTATTGTGCTTTGGGGGCCCATCATTGCAAAATAAAGATAACCTGAATGCCAACTCTTTGTGTTACTGAATACAGTTAATCTGATAAACAAGATGGCTATGGAGCCAGGACTGTGAAATTTCATCGCACTGCTCAGCACAGTAAGCAGTTTTAAGACTTGTGAATTGTTTATTTCTGACATTTTTCATTTAATATTTTGAGATGCTAGGTAACTGAAATTTTACTGAACAAAAGCATGTTTAAGAGGGCATCTGTTATGTAGTTTTCTCTAAAGAGTACTAATCTTTTGCAATGTTGATCCTTTCAAGACTTCAGGATTTTGAAGTTGGATCAAAAACTGATTTAGCCTGGTACTATCAAGTGTTCATTGAGAGATCTATACTTAGTATAAATTTGATCATCTCTCCACCTCATTTGAACTATGGAACTTGTTCATTTTATAACTTCATGACAGTTTTTTGCTTTGCCTAGTGGAGTTTTGTCTGTCAGATGAAGATTAGTATTCAAACTAAAGTCTCAAGGGAACTTGTGTACTGAGGTAGGTTTCTAAAGTTTATTGTCTGCCTGGCTTTCTCTTTTCTGGTATTTTACCTTGCAAATTCCAGCGCTCCTCCTCCCTGCATACCAGGTTGCCCAATAAAATTGCTGTGTTTGCTTGGATTTCTTTGTCTGTTGTGTGCCAGGTCCTAAAAGCTGCTTCTAGGCAAAAAGCCAGAAAGGTAATAGAACTCATCTCATTTGTTTTGTACTCTCAGCTGTCAATAGTCCTATAGTGCTTATTTATTATCCCAGTGTATGTAAAAAGTATGGTTGTATTTTTTTTTTTTTTTTTTTTTAGTTGTTCAAGGCAAAAGAGCAAGTTCTATACCAGTTAATTTCCTCATGGCATGATGCAGAAATATTTCATTTTCTAAGTTCAGAGCTTTAAAAAAAGTGGGTGTTGGATTGTGTCATATTCTCTTTGTGTATGAAATTCTTGATAATTCTCACATTGACATTTCATTTTACACAATGAAGGTTTTTGTAGTTTTTTCTCAAATAAATTGAGATTTTTCAAATTGTGCATTTTATATTAAATGAGAATCATGGAAGATCATTTGTTACAGTTTGTTGAACAAATATTAATAAGCTCCTACAGTTTACATATCTAGCAAGTTTGTTTTATGTGTTTTGGAGACAGGGTCTCACTGTATAGTCATGCTGGCTTTGAACTCATATTGATCCACCTGCCTCAGCTTCCTGAGTGCTGGGATTATAGGTGTTCACCATGATGCCTAGATAGGGTTAGTAGATTCTGATGAACACTAAAGATTTAGGTATAGTTAGAGGTTAGAATTTTAGACTAACAATACAAGTTGTTTCCTCTATGGAGTTAGTTTTTTAAAAAAATAGTTTAAAATATTTAACTATTTGACTATAAAATTTAAGCATGTTGCCCAGCTCTACTTTCCTAAAATGACCTACCTTTTTTGTTTGTTTGTTAAAATGAGTAGTATCCTTACCATGGCTCTTACACATCTTTACATCCGTAGCTAAGATTAAACAGAACACTGCCACTCAGATATAGAGTAGCAGACCAAGTGGCTGTATTTCTTAGTTTCAAATTGAGATAGTGCTAGGTTTCCTTTTAGAAACTGCTTTATAAATAATTGCCATGTGTACAAAATAAGTTGTTTCCGTTAGTTAATTGTTCCCATTAATTAATCGTAATGTAGTTCCACTCTGCTGTAACTCCACTATCATACGTTCCATGTTAGCTGTGTACATTTAGGCTTTTAGTGACTTGCCCCATTATTTGAACCTATTTATAGTCACAGTTTAATTTGTTTGGCTGTCTTCAACTGTGTATGTGGCTGAAATTCTGTGGTTGGTTAAAATCATTTCAGCTTTACAGTTTGATCTACAGTGAACTTAGTATTTGACTTGATGTTTTAGTTTTCGTTACTCAGTGTTTTCCTTTAGCAAGGTAATATTTAATCACAGCCAAATGTATTTAATTTGTTTTGTGACACTTCTGTTAAATCAACGTTTAAAGTTACTTGTAACAGAACTACACACATTAATCTTGCTGTACTCTTTGCCAGAAACATTGGCAGCAAATTAGTAGGTATTAAATGTTACTACTAAATTTCTGCTGTTTATAAAAAGAAAGCAAATAAGCAAAACTCCAGCAATAGCTCTTGAGATTTAAGAAAAGTGTTTCTCTCTGTTAGCCTGTAAGACCCTCTTAACAACATTGTGATCTAACTGGATTTTCTCCACTATGGGATTTCTGTTGAAGATAGTTTTTTATTTGTTCATTTTTTGTATGTCTGTAGCATTAAGAATTGAACCTAGGACATTTGCACTGAGCAACATCCCTAGACCTTTGCTGCCTTCCTTTTTAATTGCAAGACAAGTACTTGCTAAGTTGCCCAGGGCATACTCAAAGTCATGATCCTCCTGCCTTGTGTTTCTAACATTGAAATTATTAGTTAATGTTCATTAATAACTTCATGGTTGAGCGATCACCATGGAAACTTTGTGTTACCTCAACTAGTTATATATAGTAATTTAAAGTTAACTTCAAATAATTAGGCTTGGGGCTGGTGAGATAGCTCAGTGGACTAAAGTGCCTGCGTAGGCAAGTGCAGGGACTGCAGTTTGATTCCCCATACCACATGCCACCCTGCTCCTAGGTTGGGCTGAGCCAGCTAGAGTCCAGGCGTGCCTGTTATTCCAGTGCTGGAAAGGCTGACAACAGGGAGGATTACTATAAGTCTGAGCTGCATACTGAGATGCTGTAACAACCAAATACATTTAAAAAAATAAAAAAAAATTAGGATTAAAAATTACTGCATATGAAACAATTGGAAGAGTCCTGGCAACATAGTGCCTTATGTTAGTAGCTATAACTTTTGTGTTAGCATTATTTTGTACCAAGTCTGAAAATAAATTCAAGTATTCCTTAATATTCCAAGTTTTTGATCTAAATGTGTAATACTTTATAGTTTGACTAAGGAATTAATATTTTCTCTTAATTTTGTTATTCAGTATTAAGAAAATACTGTTTTAAGCACTTACAGTATTTTAAAATGTGCAAAAAAAATTTAATTGTCACTTTAGCAACTAGAAAAAGTACCAAGGACTTTGGGTTTCAAGAGCTAGGCATGGTGGTACACGCTTATAATTCTAGCACTTAGGAGGCTGAAGCAGGAAAATGACATGAGTTCAAGGCAGGCCTGAACTACATAGGAAGACCTTGTCTCAAAAAAAAATTACCAAATATTTAACCATTATTTGTATTTATTAATTGCTAAAATGAGCTTTGGAGTCAGACAAGATTCCCTTTCTTGCTATGACACTTTATAAATTAACCCTCTTCAAACCTTGAGTTCTTTATTTATCAAATGGACATTATAATACTTTTAACCTTATGAAATATTTAGTTTAAATAAACTAAATCTATGTGTTAAGAGTATGATTTTCAAAAAAGCTGAGTCATTACATTTAGGCAACTATAAAATGAATATATATTATAAAGTCTATTCCACTTATTTATTAACGAACCATTAAGGTGTTGTATCAACCCAGGGAAGGTGTGAATGTGGGTATTAATAGGCTATGTTAACATAAGATTCCTGAGTTGGATAATAAACTATTTAAAGCTTACCAAAGCCCTGGCTTATTAATGCTGTAGTTATTGCCTCATTTGAGAAAAATAATTTGCTCCTCTACTGGACAGAAATCTTAACCTTACTGTAAGTCTGAACCTTTAATTAATAATAAATAGTGAATCGAAGTACATTCCCCTAAATTAGGATTTCCAACACTAGTATGTTTAGTAAATCTCTGGCTTTGAGTTCAATCCCCGGTTCTGCAAAAAAAAAAAAATCACTGGCTTCTGCCTGCTCGAGGCTAATACTGTAAATCCTTGTCCACCAGCTATAGAACAAAAATCGTCAAATATTCCTTGGAAATGTAATTGTCCTACGTGTAAACCAATCTCTTTATAAAGTTGAGTGGTCTTTGTCTCCGGCACTGAAAGAATATGCCAGCTTCTTTCACAGGTTTTTGATAGTTATTCTGACCACACGTAAAATACTGCATAAAGTCTAAGTCATAGATAATTAAATGACAGCTATTAAAGCAATGGTATTTTTATTTCTTAGAAGCTTGAAAATGACCATTTCACAGAATGTATTTGCGAAACTGATTTATTAAGGTGTCATTAAAAAAACCAAAACTCAAAAAAAAAAAAACTTTTATATTTAAGTGCTAATCACAGTGACTCAACAGTTTCAAAACAGTCAAAATTAAGATTTTTTTATTAATCCTGGAATTCATATTTCTCATGTCCTCTCTGCAGTTGTGTTAAATTTTTACTGACTATTCAAATTAAGCATTTAAAAAAATTTAGACAGGAAGTATTTAAATTTCTAATAGTCGTTATAATGATCATGATATAATCTTACTGTAATTGAAAATATGTTCACATTTATTGTGAGGGCTTGGGACAAAGCTCAGTGGTACAGTGCCTGCCTGGAAAGTGCAAGGTCCTGAGTTCAATTCCTGGTACAAAAAAAAAAAAAAAGAGAAATATGTTCGCATTTATTGTGCAACTGACTCTTTAAGCTAAATCCTGTCTTAAGAGTATCAACTGACTGGTTGAACTTGAACTTTACCTGGTATTTTATTGTGACATGTGCCAAATAATGCACTAATATAATTTTTTTTAAAATTACAATTACATGTTTTGTTTTGAATTTATTTATTTATTTATTTATTTATTTATTTTGTGTGTGTGTGTGGCCAGTTCAGCCCACCAGGGGGCGGGGCTGGCTGGCCTGTGGTGCTGGGGGATTGAACCACAGTCCCTGTGCTTTGCTTAGCTTAGCTTGTTCTAAGTAGGTGCTTTAGACCACTGAGCCATCTCACCAGCCCCTGCACTAATATAATTTTAGGCAAGCAGATGTACATATAATTGAATTTTTATAGAGGCTGAGATCCCACATGTGCACATAATTTGGAGAAATTATATTTTGGGCTTTACACAAAAGGAGTTAGTTCAATTGGTGCTATAAGTTGTCACAGATAAATGTATTTAAGCTTTCTATATATATTATACTTCTGAGTTTTTAAAATTGAAATGTTTCCTTTTTTTTTTTCTTTTTCTTTTTTTTTTTTTGGTGGTACCAGGGATTGAACTCAGGACCCTGTGCTTGCCAGGCAAGCACTTATTCTACTGAGCTATCTTCCCAGCCCCTGAAATGTTTCTTGAAAGAATGCCAGTGGCTTGCAGGACTACAGTGAAATAGTGCAAGGATTTCAGCTTGCCAACTATAGTTCTGAGTTAGTTGTGTTTTAAAATATGTAACCTCAGGAGCATGTTACTTTGCCTTGCTCTAGTTACAGTTGGCACTTGGCCTTTCATTTAAGTTTCCCATGGGTCATGTGATTTGTAACAAGTTATCTACCAGGATAATTATACTAGAAGTTTACCTTACTTTTATCTCTGCCTTTTCTGTTCATTTTTAAGTTGCTTAAGTATAGAGAGCCCTTCCCGGCCCTCATCATGGCCCATGAAGTTTATATCCCTTGGAAAAGGTATTGAAATTCTAGTGAGTTAATTCCAATTTACCACTTCTAGTGCAACCTGTGTAAGAGTAAAGACAGTAAGGCATTATTTGTAGTTACAGGGAGCCAAGGGGTCCTAAGTCCAGCCATGATGATGGCTGTCTTCAAACAAAGGCCTCCGTGCAAGGCTAAACCTTGGTTTCATTAATTCTTCAAGAAAGGAGTTGCTTGAGGATGAGTGTGAGAATCTTAGGAAGTAGGTGAATGCTGTGAGCCAGGCCAGGTAGGAGGCCTGAAATCACCTCTGCAGTATGCAGAGAGAAGGATATGCAGAAATAGCAATCTAAGGGCCGGCCAAATAGTTCAGCAGATTAAAGTGCCTGCTTAGGCAGACTCAGCAGCTGGGATTTGATGCCCCGCTGGCTGTGCGGGGCAGGGGAGGGGGGCACCCTCAGGGCACGCCTGAGACTTGGAGACTGGGCATGGTGGTGCTCTTTTGTAATCCCAGCTTTTGGGAGGCTGAACATAGGCATATCACTATGAATCCAATCTAGGTAGTGAGACCCTGTATACCCTGTACTAAGTAATTTTTTTTTTAAAAAGTGATCTGTGCAGTGCAAATGAAATATTATCCAGTGTTTTGGCGTTGGTGCCTTAGCTCTTGATGTGTAATCTTTCAAGCCTCAGGAAGTCCTAGCCTTTCTCTGGACAGCATGGAGCATTGGCTCTTCATCCCTCCTCATATGAATTGGTAAAAGCCAATTAAAGGGATAAGGAAAAGTCTTAGCCAACTCGGTATGCATCATTTTGAGTGTCAGGTTCACCCAAAATGGAGACAATGTGACTTCCTTCAAGGAGAGTTGCTGAGGTAGTCCTCCACATGTAAGTAAGAGTGTAACAGAATGGGGAAATCTTATAGGAAATTTGAGTTATAAAAATATTCTTGGGTTTGGTGTGGTGGAACACGCCTGTAATCCCATCACTGAGGAGCCTGAGGCAGAATTGCCTCCATGAGTTCAAGGCCAACCTGGAGTACATAGCAAGACCCTGTCCCAAAAACAAAACACAAAGTGTTTGGGGCAGGTTTAGGATTAATGTATTTTAAAGTGCTTAGTAATAAGAGAATTCTTGTTTTTTGGCTCACTGTTTCTGGGTTGTAGTGAAATACAGTATATTTTTCCACAAAAAAGAACTTTATTACAGGTAAGGTTCCTGAGTAAAAATATATGCATTGATGATGTTAGTTTTGTAAAATTTGACAGTATCAGCAGTTACCTTTTTATTTAATAAGCGAATAGATGTTGTTTTTAAAATGTCTTTAGTGTAGTAGAAGATAGTACTATTCAGTACTACTCAGCCTTTTGCTGTCATTGGTTAACTCAACTGTTAAGTTTAAATATTGTGCATTTTAATTACAGTAACATTAAGACAAAAGATGTAACATTTGTGTGCAAGATTTAAATTTAAAATACTTTTAAGAATGACATTTCGTTTATTTGTTGTTTCAGATATAACTAGGCAGTAGTACTTTCCTGCTCATACATTGATTAAAAAGTCGAAACAAATAATCTTTAAAGGAAAAAATGAATTAATGATCTATCAGTGAATTAGGATGCTTTTAAACTTTCTGTATGATTTAGATAAATATCAAAATCAGTTCAGGAACATTCCCCTAACTTTGGGGAAGGATGGTATTAGGGGTCAAACCTAGGATCTCAGGGGAGGGGAGATAGCTCAGTAAAATAAGGGGCCTGAATTCAATCCCCTTTCTTTCAAGCCCCAGGAAGTCCTAGCCTCCATCTGGACAGCATGGAGCATTGGCTCTTCATCCCTCCTCATATGACAACCTCACCGATCTCCTCTTGGGCTCCTCCTTCGTCGCCCCTTTGGCCGGCCGAGCTGACATTCCTCTTGGGCATCTTGGTGGTGCAGGGGGCGCGTGCGGAAGCTGCAGGTTGAGGCTCATAGGAGCCTTGCAGAGCTATGCAGCTCGACCGCTACTGTTCCTCCCGCCGCCAGTGCTGCTGGAACCCACCAAGTGTAGTACTTTTATTCTGTGAATTTGATTATAACTTACTGAAATAGTTCTCTAAAGCAGTATTTTAATTCCAATCAGAGTATGCTGACCTGTTCTCTACTATGGGGGTGGGAACAGCTGATGAACCCAACATTCCAATATGTATCTATAGGAGTGCTTCGGATCTAGTTTATTATGTTTAAGAAACTCAACAGGCAACATTTTTTGGAATTTCAGTTTTGAATCTTATTGAAATGTCAGGGTCTGAAAAAATGTGCCCTAGTATTGAAAACTTGGAATTTTTTTTTTTTTCTAATGTTATATCACTGTAAAGTAGCATGCACCAACAGCACAGTTTCCTTAATGTTTGGATGCAAGGTGGGTTTGAATAATACTACCTTGAAAAAAAGCTTGGGTTTTGAAAAAAAGCTTCAGAAAATAATTATGACTTAGATGGTTTGATTGACTTTAATTCATGCTATTTTAGTCCCTTTCATGTTTGACACAAATAAAGGACTTGTTTATACACAGGCACAGTATAATTAAAAGAATCTTATTTTTGTGCTCCACTAATTGTGGCTTATTTACTGGTTTTTATGTTTTGCTGCTGTGGATAATTCAGTATATAGGTAGCACTATTGATATGAGGACTAGATATGCCCTTCCGACATCATTTTGATGAAATCACATTCTTGGTGGCATATTTAGTATGTATGTATTTATTTGGTAAAGGGTCTTGCTATGCAGCTCGGACTTATTAGTGAGCCTCCTGTCTCAGCCTCCCCAGAGCTGGGATTACAGGTATGCGCCACCATGCCCAGTTTTGGTGGCCGGCACAGCACGCGTGGGTTCCAGGGCTGGCTCAGCATGCAATACTAGGGATAGAGCCTGGGTCCTTCGTTTCCCAGGCAGGCACTTAGACTGCTGAGCTATCTCCCCAGCCCTAGCATATTTAATGTCGTAAGCTTTGTGAGTTTGGTTCTAAGTCAGATTGATAAAGAAGAAACTGTAAAGAGAAAAAAAAATACTTCCAAACAAAAGAAGCATGCCCTCTTCTTACTCATCTTTTGTTAAGTGAAATAGTCATTATATTAGTAATGTGTTCTATATAAGAGAGTAGTTTGCCTTAAAGATAAATTATTGTCTTTACATGAATTGTTAAAAAGCACAAAGAAGTGAATATTTACTTAATTTATGTAATAAAAAGCAACATGGTTTAAAACTAGTTGAAAACAGGAGGAGCTTTCTAACAAATACAATAGTTGGAATAATTACGTATTAAGTATTTTTTTGAATTTTTTAATTTTTTTCTATAATTTTATTGATAAATAGCAATGAGACAGTTTCATATCAAATTGGTAGGACAGTTTCAATAATTAACACATTGCATACATTCCTCCCAGTGGTTAATTGCTGTACAAGATGCGGACATGATATCCTATCCACAAACACCATTAGAGCAAATCACTCTATTCATTAAGAGAATGTAACTATATATCTATCCTAACCACTTTGAATACACAGATACAAAATGGACATTCATCTGTATATCCTTTTTTTGTTAAGTTCCATTATTTGAATATTATAGGTGTGTTAACTCAGCAAAATAATCTAAAAGAGTTCAGTAGTCCATAATAGTATTGGGTCTTCTGCTTCACTGGCAATGTCAGAAATTGTTGACAAGAGTCCCCTACAGCTCAACATAACAACACAGCTTTGCTTCTTATATTTCACTTTTATACTTTTCTGCTGGGTGGTTAAGACCAAGGTAAAACAGGACCTATGCAACAAGAGTTGTAGCTTTTGGGTCTGATAAGGTCAGTGAAATCCCCTCAGGATTTATCCTGAGATCCTGTACCTCAGATTGTAGAACCTTTGTCAGTGTCAGCCATGTGGATGAGTCATGGCCATTGCTTGGCCAATGTGCTCTCTGTGAAAGCCTGAGAGAATGTTTTCTCTCCATGTGACTCTCCTTAGGCACACTCTACATCATCGATCACTTTCCTCTTTGGCCCCATCACCTTGATCAGAAAATTTGGGACACTGATGAGTTACATGACGTTACAGTACAAGTTCTCACATGTCCTGAGTCTTAATTGACCTTGGAAGGCTAGGGCCAAAATGTTGGCTTTCCTTGCAGCCCACCTTTTCATCTAATTTTGGTCTGCAAACTTAGGTTGTTAACCTTCCGGAAGACAAGCTTATTGTTATTACCATACAACTTAGGCTGTTAAGCTTAACCTCACTATCTGTCTGCATATCAATTAAGTATTATTTTAAATGAAAACTTGTTCTTAGTTTGTGGTATTTTAACTTCTTAATTGATTATATGAATGCATATCAAATGGCTAGTTAATTAAATTATGCTAAAACAGGTTTGTTTCTATATTTGGGGCAGGGTTTATGGGGTGTTCAGGGTCTCACTACAAAGATCGGATTCATAGTGATTCTCCTGTTTTCAGCCTCCTAAGGGCTGGAATTACAGGTACATGCCACCATGCCCAGTCTCCATCACCTTCTCAGTGCGCCCAATGGGCAGGGCTGGCAGAGCAGGCTGGGTATCAAGCCCAGGCCGCTGCACTCTGCCTAAGCAGGCGCTTTAGCCCACTGAGCTATCAGGCAGGCCCTACAACAGGGTTTTTTTTTTTTTTTTTTTGGTTTTTTGGCAGAACCGGAGATTGAACTCAGGAGGCAAGCACTTATTCTACTGAGCTATCTCCCCGGCTCCTAGAACAGGTTTTTAAATAAACTTTTTAAAAGAATATATTGTTCTTCTGGCTAACAGAGTTTTTTTGAATATTTTTTATTGGTGCATCTTACTAATATAGAGTATTAAGATTTCTAATGATCTATTGACATATGTATATAAACTTTTGGTTTTTCTTCTTGTTACCTCCCTTTCCAGTCACTAGAAGACTATCTTCTAGGTTTTTTTTTTTTGTTTTTTTTTTTTGTGCTTACTCCTTTGTTTTTGTATCTATTTTTATTCATTTTTAAATTTCTTATATAAGAGAAAGCATGCAAGTTTTAACGTTCTAAGGCAGGCTTGTTTCACATCACAGGTTGCTCTTTAGTTCCATCCACTTTTCTTAACATCACATGAATTCTTTCTTTATGACTAAGTAGTACTTACTACTCAATTGTGTGTCAACACTACCGTCTCAGTTACATTTTACTCATTGCTGGGACAAATAACACTCAAAAATTAAGGAAATGTTTATTTAGCTCATAGTTTGTGGAGATTTCAGTCCATAGTCCTCCACTGGCTCCATGGCAAGTGGGAGCAGTTCACAGAGGCAGAAAACAATGAAGCGCAGAGGAGGAGCAACAGCTGCAGTGTCCATCAAGCCTCTTTCTTCGCTCCATGCTGACTGCGAAGACAGGCGTTGCACCGCAAAGATCTGAGCTCCTCTGAAGTGGCGCGGCTGCAAAGATCAGGCTCCTCTGAAATGGCACAGCAGCGAAGTGGTGCGATGAAGACTGAGATTTATCCAAGGAAGCAGGGCAGAAGCCTTCCTTAACTCCTTTATATACACTCTTTGCTCTGAGTCACTCTGGGATGGGCTTCATCCTGCCCTGTGGTGGGGGGCAGGGGAACACACAGCCTGGAACTGATCAGAGTGGATCCAGCCAAGTGGACACAATGTATCAACTACCACAGCTTATTTTCTGTGTCATTCACCTGTTGATAGATATTATACCACAGTTTAGCTTTTATAAGTTATGTGACTGTAAACATGGGCGTGCAAGAGACCGTGGTTCAATCCCCCAGCACCACATGCCAGCCAGCCCTGCCCCCTGGTGGGCTGAGCTGGCCACACACACACACACACACACACACACATACACACAAATAAATAAAATTTAAAAAAAAAAAAAAAAAACATGGGCATGCAGGTATCACTGCAGTATGTGATCTGTAATTCTCAGGAATATTCCAGGGAAGGGTTTTATGTGGATCAAATGGTACATACATACTTAGTTTTTTGAAGAATGTTTGTACTGATTACTATAATGATTGTTCTTTTTACATTCCCATCAAGATTTGTAAGAAGTACCCCCTATTCTTGTCAGCATTCTCTGTCTTGGATGAGATAGATTGCGTTTTCCTAATAGCTGAAGATAATGAACATTTTTTTTCATGTACTTATCTGCCATTTGTATTTCTTCTTTCGAATTCTCTGTTCATTTCACTTGTCCATTTATTGATTGGGCTATTTGCATGTTTGAGAGTTTTTTGGGGGGTATTATTTTTTTTTAGCTCTTTATATATTCTAGGTACTAATCCCTCATTGAAAGAGTAGCTAGTAAAGATTTCTCCTATTCTGTAGTCTGCCTTTTTACTTGATGGTTTCCTTTGCTGTGTAGAAGCTTTTAATCTGATGTAGTTTTATTTGTTAATTCTTTATATTATTTCCTATACTTTGGGATTCTACTCAGGAAGTCTTTGCTTATACATGTGGCTTCAGATGTTTCTCTTTGTGTGTGTGTGTGTGTGTGTGTGTGTGTGTGTGTGTGTGTGTGTCTGTCTGTCTGTATCTGTGTTTAGTACAGGAACTACAGGGTCTCACTACACAGATAGAACTCATAGTGATCCTCCTGTTTTCAGCCTCCCAAGAGCTGGGATTACAGGCAAGCGCCACCACGCCCAGTCTCCACCCCAGGGGCAGGGCCTGCGTAGTTCCCCTAGGGTGGAACCCAGCCCCTATGTCTGCCTGAGCAGGTGCTTTAATCCACTGAGCTATTTGACTGGCCTTCTCCTTCATTTTAAATTCTTTGTGAGTTAGAGAATTCTTATTCTCTTAGTAAGATTTCAAAAATATAAAATGGAAATAGTGGACAAGAAAAGTCTTTTTCAGAGTGACAGTTTTAATATTTAACATTCCTATCGACCCTTGGTCTGTAGGCCATAGTGAGATTCCTTTGCAAGGCTTAGATCACTTGGGCCACATTTTTGTTTTTCCCTGTGTTAATAGGCCAGCTTCATGAGGTGCATTCAACAGGATATTTTACAGAAGAGTTAGTTTTTTGGGAGTGTTCTTCACTTTAAAAAGATAATCACTACAAAATGTTTTCTCCCTTTAATTTAGGCAAATTAAACATGTTATTGAGGTACATAAGTTGTTTTAAAAATGCAGTCCTTACCATAGAATCAGTTTTAAGAAGTTGTATACTACTGACCATAATTACTGTAATAATTATGAATTGTGAATTTTTCCCTCACCACTTTAAATCACATTAAGATCCTACGATAGTTATCACAAAACAGCACTTGAAGTTGTTTGACCCGTTTGGAAAATGAGGAAAATACTATTTACAGAAAATGTCTTGCTATGGTCATGTACTGTAATTAGAGATAATTTAAAAAGCATCTAAGTTATATTTTAACAACTTGGGAACTCATTAGATACTTCAGCTTTGGAGGTACAAAGAACATGAGGTGCTATTTTTTAACTTAACCTTTTGTAAACAGAATTTTAAGACTATTTTCTAAAATGTTTCAATTATATGACATGTATTATTGACAGATGTTTACAGAAATACAGCTTCTAAAGACTTTCATTATCCTCCTTGCATTTTTATTGATGTATTTTCCTATTAAGAATTCATTAAAGTTTTATGGTGAAATTGACAAATAAGTTAAAATGTGTAGAATATAATAAAAACAGAATGCTTTTAGAGAGAGATAATCCCACAGCTTTTGTTCAAAACTTAAAAATAGCTTCAGACAAGTAAGGGAACACGTCTTCCCAGTGCATGAACATAATACTAATAACCATACACACGCAAAAAGCTTATCTAATTCCACAAGTGCTTCTAATAATAATTATAAATCTTTGCTTCCTTAAATTATAGGTAAACAGGATAAACTTAGGTAAACTTATGTAAGTTCAAAATCACATCGAAGATAAAATTTCGTTTTCATCTCTGAACTTGTAAAGATAATAAAATCACCATTTATTTTTTAAGTCAGTTTTCTATGTGATTGCAATTTTTCTCTCTATAATTTCTTTAAAAATATAGTCCAAAAAGTATGATATCATCTTACAAGGAGGCATTCTGTTTACTATAGAACTTTAGCCTCTACAGATGTGTGTGTGTGTGTTCCCCTCTGTGTATGTACCCCTGTATGTTATGTGTGTGTACATTCCTACATCAAGCAGTGTTTGCAAAAGATGCATTTAATTTCTGTTGTTGGTATGACTTGCAAGGAAGTCTATGCTTATTCATGTATCAGAAGTCAGAAAAAGGACCCTGGGGAATATTGGGAGAGTGGAGAGAATGCTCAGAATCTTAATCTAGAGATTACATAGGTGTTTAGGAGACAAGTATCGTGCTTGCTCTTCCATATCCAGAAGCTCTTTACATAAACCATCCTGAGGGAAGTCATCCTAATGCTTTTTGTAATAGCACATTAAAGTTTATTTGATAGCAACATTAAGTATTGTGAGAGAACTCTCAGAGGGAGGACAATACACCCAGTAAAATATCAGGTACATTTTTGATTGTCTTCTCTCCACTTGAGAGGTACTCTAAGGTACACAACAACAAACAATTTTTATGAAATACAATCTTTATGAAATACAATTTTTTGTTTTGTTAGAGCTAATTGCCTCTGAGAGATCTTAGGCTTTGGTCTTACCGCACCCATTTTCACATAGCTAATTTTGCACTAAAGAATTGGGATATCCTTAAAGGCGCTACAGGTTTGCTAATTTTTTCCCCCTATATTTAGGACAGGGTTTACAGGGCCTCACTGCATAGATTGGACTCATAGTGATTCTCCTGTTTTGAGCCTCCCAAGCGCTGGGATTACAGGCATGCTGCCATGCCCAATCTCAATCTCAGTGTGCCCCAGGGGCAGGGCTGGCAGGGCGTGCTGGGGATCAAACCCCTGGCGCTGTACTCTGACTTAGCAGGAGCTTTAGTCTGCTGAACTATCAGGCTGGCCCTAAGTTTGCTAATTTCTCTAATACCCATTCACAAATACTTGCCTCCTAGACAGCCTGTAAGATGAAATTAACTGCGTATTTTTATATTCTCACTAATGGTATATAGTAAAAGTTATCTTTTGTCTTTTTGATAATCACCATTCTTACTGGAATTAGGTTATTCTCTCATTGTGATTTTGATGTTGGATTTCTCTCATGAATAATGTTGTTGAGTAGCTTTTCATATACCTGTTGGCCTTTTGTATGTCTTTTGAGAAATGTCTATTGAGATCTGTTGCCTATTTTAAAATTCTGATTGTTGAGGGGGTGTGTGTGTCTGTCTGTCTGTGTTGGGGTACATGGGTGTTTTGTTTTTTGCTTGACTATTAAGTTTTTGGAGTTCCTCATACATTTTATTTTTATTTTTTTAGGTATTTAGTATAGGGTCTACAGGGTCTCACTACACAGATCAGACTCGTAGTGATCCTCCTGTTTTCATCCTTCCAAGTGCTGGGATTATAGGCATGTGCCACCACGCCAACCCAGTCTCTATTGTCATCTCAGCACGCCCCAGAGGTGGGGCCAGCAAGGCATGCCAGGAATTGAACCCGGCCCCTGCATTGCCTAAACAGGCACTTTAATCCACTGAGCAACCTGGCTGGCCTTCCTCATACATTTTAGATTAAGTTCTTGTCAAATATATAGTTCACCAATTTTGACTCATTCTGTAGGTTGTCTTCACTCTGATCATTGTTATCCTGTCTTTGCTGGGAAGACAGTAGTCCCTTGCTATTATCAGTTTGACTTTTGCGGACTCACTGTTTCACAGGTTTTCAAACAATATTAATCTAAATTATTGTGGATTTTTCACTATATCACGTGATTTTGCAGTACCACACAGTGTATGTATGGTGCTAAAGTTACATAGGTTTACAAGTTTAGAAAGTGGTTAAGAAGTAGGGGGACGAGGAGATAGCTCAATACAGTAAATGCTTGCCTGGCAAGCACAAGGGCCTGAGTTCAATTCCCACTTCTACAAAAGAAAAAGAAAAAGAAAAAATGGTTAAGAACATTAGAAACATTTTTAAAAGTGTGGGAAAGGTTTATAAGAGTGTGGAAAGGGTTTATAAAGCATATAATATATATTTGTATTCATATATACATATATATGAATATTTAAATAAATGTAATGTTGCTCCTTTGCTGATTTTCAGTTATGGCAGGGGTGTCTGGAACATAACCTCTGAGATAAGTGAAGGACCATTGTAATTTCATTTATGTAGTTTTGCTTTTCTTTTATGTGCTATTTCAGTCTAAAAAGTGCACATGGGTTTGGTCTTCAGTACCGCAAGAAAAGGGGGATGGTGGAGAATACATTCACCAATTCCTACATCCCGAAGCATTTCTCCTGTTTTTTAGTTGTTTCATAGTGTTAAATATTACATTTAAGTCTTTTTTAAAAAAATTATTTTACACGGTCCCATTACTGAGCTCAGACTCATAGTGATCCTCCTGTTTTCAGCCTCCCCAGCACTGGGATTACAGGCGTGCACCACCATGCCTGGACTCTGTGGCCAGTCCAGCTCAGCCCACCTTGCAGATAGGGTTGGTACAGCACGTGGTGCTGGTGATCGAATTGCAGTCCCTCTACCTGCCTAAGCTTGCCTAAGAAGGCACTTTAATCCACTGAGCTGTCTCACTGGCCCCCCTACATTTAGTCTTTAATCCATTTTTAATTTTTTTTTTTCCTCAGTACCAGGGATCCAACCCACGATCTTGAGCTTGCCCCAAAGGCACTTATGTTGCTGAGCTACATCCCCAACTTTTTTGTAAATAGTAAAAAGGCTCTAGTTTCTTTCCTCTTTGTGGAGATATCTTTTATTGAAAAGGTGGTCTTTTTTTCTAATGTATGTTCTTAGCTTTGTTAAAAGTCAGTTAGTTGGTACAGGTGTGTGGGTTGAGATTTAGGCCCTCTGTTCTGTCTACATACTTATGTTTACGCTATACTGTTGTGCTTGGTTATAATAGTTTGGTGGTACATTTTAATGCCAGGTAGTGTTATGCTTCCTGCTTTGTTCTTTTTCCTGAATTATCGCTTCTGCTACTCAGAGGTCTTTTGTGGTTCTTTTAGGATTATTTTTCCTAGTTCTATGAAAAATGTCATTGATATTTTGTAGGGCTTGTATTGAATCATATCAAGTAATACATTTTACAGTATTCAAACTAATATGAATGTGCATGTCTTTACGTTTTTTGATGTCCTATGATTTTCTTCATCAGTATTTTGTGGCTTAGAAGTTTCCCACCTCTTTAGTTAAATGTATTCCTGTCTTGTATTTGTAGTTATTATAAATGGAATTGCTTTCTTGATTTCTATTCAGATTAATTTACTATTTGCATATAGCAACATTACTAAGTTTCATGTTGATTTTTATATCCTACAATTTAGCTAAATTGGATTATTCCAATTCAATTTGTTCTAGTAGGTTTTTAAAATAGACTTTTGATATAATCTTTGAGGGCATATATAGAGATATATAGACATATATGAAAATGTCATCTGCAAATAATGGTAAATTGACTTCATCTTTTCCAGTTTTGTTTTTTTTGTTTTGTTTTTTGTTTTTTTGTTTTTTGCAGAACCAGGGATTGAACTCAGGCCCTTGTGCTTGCCAGGCATCCCCCCAGCCCCTCTTTTCCAGTTTTTATGCCCTGTATTTCTTTTTTGTTACCTGGTTGGCTCTGGTTCGAATTTCCAATAATATGTTAAATATACATAGTGAACTTAAATATCCTTGTCCTGTTCCATTATTTTACTTATTCTTCTTTTACTTTGTATGAGAGAAACCTAGTGGAGAAAGGCTGGTCTATGAGTACCTATTTCGGTTGAGAGTAAGAAAATCTAGTGTGGGGCTCGCGAGATAGCTCAGTGAACTAAAATGCCTGCTTAGGCAAGCTTAAACAAGCTCATTGACTGTGATTGGATCCCCAGAACCACTTGCTGCACCAGCCCCACCCCCAGGGCCGGCTGAGCTGGCCACCGAATCTGGACGTGGTGGCACATGCCTGTAATGCCAGCACTGGGGTGGCTGAAAGCAGGAGGATCACTAAGTAGTCCGAGCTAAGTAGTGAGACCCTGTAACAACCAAATATATTTTTTTAAAAAAGGAAGAAAAGCTGGTATGCTCTTGCACAGTAAGGTGATGGTAAATAACAATTGTGCACCTGATATTTCAGAGAGCTAGAGAAAATAATTTTAGCTATTTTCACTGTAAAATGATATGTTGTATTTTAAGAGTTAGATTTGTTTAACCCAATTTAAGTATTACACACTGCATCTATATAAGGTATTATACTATTCCTGTTATCATGTACAGTTTTCATATTTTAATATACCAGTTAAAATAAATTACTAAAAAGGTAAAATAGTTATGTTTACACAAAGGAAAACTTTGAAAATAGATTTAGTGTAATAGACTAATAGCCATACATTTTAAAAATAAAATTAAATGCCTTTCAGTATTAAACCAAAATCTTGGCTTGTTTTCTTGTTAAGATTAAAAAAACATTTTCATGGCTGTGTTTTCAAATCTTTAGTTCTTTTATTTTGAAATCTTTTTTGATTACAGTGTAGTTTCTTCAAAGGAAAGTATTCTGCAGTAACTCTAGAACTCTTAATTAGCTTTTCAGACTTTCAGAAGATGCATTAAACTGCTTAAAGTAAGATAAATAATTCTTTCATATATTGGTAAATACCTTAACACTTTGCTGAAAACATCAGCCTCATGTGTCTTCAGTTAGAAGTAATTGCTTTAGAATAATATACTCTGATATATATTAATACCCTTTTTGTTTATTCATTTGAAAATCCTATTTTTTGGAATGTATTTTTATCTTTAACACTGCACTTCCACATTTATATATTTTTATAATTTGTGTATTTATCAAGGTTTCTACTTACTCATTTATTTTGTGCAGGGTCTCACTACACAGCTCGGACTGGTAGTGGTCCACCTGTTTTCTGCCTCCTTAGTGCTGGAATTACAGCACTACGCCTGGACTCCGTCACAGGTACAGTGCACCTGGAGGCGGGGCCAGCACTACATGTGGTACCAGGGATTGAACCCTGGCCCGTGTGCTTACCTAAGCAAGAACTTAATCTACTGAGCTGTCTCACAGGCCCTAAAAGTTGCTTTTTTTTTTTTTTTCTCCCCCATTTTATGTGTTTGGTATAGGGTCTCACTATGCAGCTTGTTTTAATACAAAGCTTTCATTCCACATTGACAAAATTTTTAAATAGGTGGGCTATGGAGGAAAAAGTTACAACAGAAAATATTACTAAATGGAAAATGTTATAAAGTTTAGTGAGCACACTTATGATTTTGATATAGGGGAAAGAAACTCCTAACCTGAAAGATACCTGGGACTAGTTTGTGTTCTTTAAAATCAAAGAATGAGTCTTAGGAACAACAAAGGTTAAGAGCTGAATGTATTTGTTGAGGGAAAGAAAGCTTCTGTCCAAGAAAGGGACAGAAGAGAACCTGAGTAAGTTGCCAAGGAATCTGTCTTTTATAAGAATGAAAAAAAAATTGGGGGGCTGGGGAGGTAGCTCAGTAGAATAAGTGCTTGCCTGGCAAGCGCAAGGGCCTGAGTTTAATCCCCAGTTCCACAAAAAAAAAAAAAAAAAGTTAAGAATGAAAAAAAATTTTTAAAGAAAATAATAGTTGAAAACAAAACAAAAAAAACCACACTAGAAATGATACAGAATTTTACTAAACAGGGCCAGCCAGATAGTTCAGCAGACAGTGACCAGGGTATGATCCCCGGTGTGCCATGGTGGTGCACGCCTGTAATCCCAGCACTTGAGAGGATGAAAACAGGAGACTCACTACAAGTCCAGTCTGTGTAGTGAGACCCTATAGAACCTGTACTAAATACATTTTTTTAAAAAAAATTTACTAAACAAAATGAATTCAATGATATTTAAGGATTTTTGTAGAGCAGAACCATGAGTTGAGGTGAAAAACATGGGAAATCACAAAGTGGGCATGAGGTGGGACAAAACTATGGTTGATCAGTAAGATTATGAACATAATTGCTCAGGTATAGTTGATCAAATTGGGATCAAATGGGGAAGCCAGTTACGTAGCAAGTGGGCGTGAATACAGAATGGGGGTTTTGCCTGTAGGAGGTTGGATTAGTGATTCTTCCTGGCTTTTTCAAGGTGATTGATAGCCCTAAGGAGATATGTGGGTGCATTTGTTTAATCTTTTGTCTTGAGTTCTGGCCCTCAGTGGAGGTGTCTGTCTCTCCATTTGCAAGGTATCCCATCTTCTGCACTGGCTCCTTCAAGGGCCTAGACCTGTCTGGCTGACTGTACTATTTCCATCTAACTCAGCTACCTACAACAATTGGAATATACCTCATGGTCAGTGGATATAACAAAATTAAGAATTAAGAGTGCTGTGATTTAAGAATATTCAATTTTAAAATTATTTGAATTTTTATTTTAAGGAGATAGGTTTAATACTAGTTTGTCAGTTTGGCCAGCCTATACTTATTTGGTGCTATGAGAGATAAAGAAATTCCTAAGCACATGTATGGCAGTTGAAGGTAGGAAAAAGACAATAATGTATTAAGAGGACTTTTTGTAAACAGACTTTGAGGATCTCGTAATTTATATTGTTAAATTTTTTCAAATAAGAAGTACTAATTATAGGAATATAATCTGTTCATCAGTTGGGACCTGTCACTGTAAAAACATGCTGAGCTGCAGAAGTTGTAGTTCTTGATTGCTTGTTAGTCCTAAAGAAGTAGAAAAGTAGTTTTTGTTTGACAAAAAAGGATAAAACAGCTTGGTTGTGATGTTGTGGACTTAAGATCTAGCAGTGGGTTTCTTCAGACAGTCCAGCTTTGGTTTTTTGTTTGCTTTTGAATGAATCTATTTTAAGTTAACTTTGTCATTCACTGGAGTTTTAACACATGAAAGAAGTCTTCTCTTGAAGTTCATAGCTGTTAAAAGAGTGGTCCACAAAAAAAAAAAGAGTGGTTCACAAACTGCTGAGAACTAAAAAAAATTTCCCAAATAGTTTTAGAGACTACAACAATACATTTTTCACAAATCTGAAATCTTAGATAAGTTACAATTTTTTTTAAATTCCCTTATTTTATGTAACTATTTTTATAAGTTATTGTTATCTACTATCTAGACTGCCTTGATCATTTCCCTTGGCTCAAGCACTTGACCCTGGGAGTACCTGGAAAATTATTCATTGCTACTTTACCAATGAAAATCATTCATTGCTAATTACCCATTGCTACTTTTTTATTTTTATTTTTATACATTTTAAATTATAAGTATTTTATGAAAGAAAAAGAACAATGAAAATAACTTAGAAAATTTGATTAGAGTCTAAACACAGCATACCCATTTTTAAAAATCAGCTTTACTGATAGTTAATTGATATATCATAAACCACATATTGAAACAGTATGATTTCATAAGTTTTGATGTACATGCACAATTGTGAAACCATCTGTATACTCAAGATAGTAAATGTGTTCCTCATTCCCACAAACTTCCTCAAATTTCTTCTCAGTATCTTTCTACCTGCTTTTTTTCTCTAGCCACTTTTCCCTCTAGATCGCTAGTGGCTTGGTTTCCTATCATCTAGATTGGTTGGAATTTTCTAGAATTTTGTGGAATATATATATTTTTTAATTATTTAGTACAGGGTCTACAGGATCTTACTACACAGCTTAGACTCCTAGTGATCCTCCAGTTTTCAGCCTCCCAAGCACTGGGATTACAGGTGTGTGCCACCATGCCCTGTCAGAGCACCCTAGGGGTGGGACCGGCATGGCATGCAGGGCATCAAACCCCAGTCCCTCTGTCTGCCTAAGCAAGTGCTTTAATCTGCTGAGCTATCTGGCTGGCCTTCTGTTCTGTTTAGGATTTTTTAAGGGTAGAATTAATATTTTGTTGTTATTTATAAACAGATGGCAGTTGGGTATATAGTTTCCACTTTTTTTTTATAAATTAAAAAAAAATTTAAAGTTTTACACAGCTGATAGTTACATAATTAGACTAACTCATTAATGTGGCTTCAGACTTCTTATTAGTGCCAGAAAACTCACTCACCTTCTCCCCTTTTAAAAAAACTGGAAGGTTGGCATGCACTTGACTTCACAATCTGCAGCAACATCCTGACAGCCACATCTACTTCAAGGAACAACACATTGGAATATTTTTCAGACAAGGAATAAAAGAAAGGCTTGATCATTTTGCAAGGCCCACACCGTGTGGCTGAGAAGTCTACTACTACAAGTTTATCTCCTGCAGTAGCCAGGGCTTCCTGAAAGGCCTCTTTGCTTTTAATCTCCTGTACCATGCTGGCTGCTGGGGACCTGACAAGCTACCAAAGCAAACGATGGAAGGTGCAGGACGTAACTCATGTTCTGTTTTGTTTTTTTTCATGTTCTGTTTTGTTTTAATCTGACTTCTTTCAGGTTATTATGAGAATCATCTATATCAGTATCTCATTCTTTTTTAATACAGTAGTCTATCACATATATGTAACACATTCAGGTGTGAAGATATTTATACCCTAAGTGTACAGTGTCCTTGGAATATAACTAACTACTCTTTCATGTTCATGCAATATTTATCTATTTGGTAATACTGATTAGATATTAAATAGGTTCTGGTTTCTTACTTGCAAACTTAATGGCTCTTAATTTTGAAATAGGGGTGAAATTTATGTTTGATCCATAATTACAAAGCATTTCATTTTAATTTATCAACACAATTAGAGTGATCAGTCTAGTAGTGGTTGTTTGATTTTTTTTTAATTTTATTTTTGCCTCATTTGTGTATACCAGTATTTTCAGCAGTTATCAGTTATGAGCTGTATAAAGCAAATCGTCGTATGTATGTGTACTTAAGAAGTATGTTGTTTACTACTATGAGTTTTACTGGTTATCTTTTTTTTGTTTCTAAGTTAATTCTATTGTGGGCAGAGTATATACTCTAATACATTGTCATTTCAGTTGTTTTTAAATTTATGATTTGTTTTGTGGCCTAACATGTGGTTTACATTGACAGATGTGTTATTTATACTGAAAATGTGTTATTTGCCCTGAAAATAGTGGTTTTCTTCAGTTGTTGCGTAATAAAGTAAATATCAGGATGATTGATAGTATGTTCAGATCATCTCTGTTGATATTTGCTTATTTCTATCAGTTGTCAAGAGTTAAAATCTCTTGCTAAGATCGTGATAGTGTTTCTCCTTTTTGGGGGGATTGGTGGTTGTATAAATTATTTTAAGCCTTTGTTAATAATTTTTATTTATTTTTAATTTTTTGTTGATACAGGGTCTTGCTACTCAGATCAGACTTGTAGTGATCCTCCTGTCTCAGCTTCCCCAGCTTTGGGATTACAGGCATGTGTCACTATGCCTGGTTTCGGGCAGACATGCCTAAGCCTTTACTAATAGACATATTTACAATTATTCTATCCTAGTGAATTGTTTTATCCACTTTGAAATCTCCTTTTGTTGAGACAAATAACTGTCTGGAAATCTGTTCTATCTGATACTGATATAACCATCAGCTTTCTTAGGATTCTAAATGAAAGATTTTTTTTCTATTCATGGGCTTTCACTGTTCATATTTATATAATGCATCTCATGCTTTTTAACTTATTTTGATAACTTCCTACCTTTTAATTACACTGATTAAGTTATGTACATTTAATCCTGTTATCAGTATGATTAGCTTAAGTTGGCTTTTTTGTGGAAAAAAAAGGCAAAACAAAATGTCATAAGAACATAATAAAATAATAATAGTTAATGTAAGTTCACTTTTAAAAATGATTTTCTCTCTGTTTTTCCTCTTGTTTGTTTTTTTCATTTTTAGGATTTTTGAATATTTTTTATATATTTAAATAGTCTTAATTATTGACTTTTTAGCTGTTTGCCTACTAGGATTATTTTTCTTTAGTTTTCTAAATATTACAGTATAAATCCTTAACTTGTTACAATCTTTTAATAATACTGTGCAACATGTAAAATGTGGAAGCCTTGCAATTGTAAAGGATAGTATTTATAGTACTACCCTTTGTTTCCTATCTTTTTATGTTATCATTTTCATATATCTGTATGCACTAAATATATGTACAGGTTATAAATGCAACAAGTCTATTGTAATTTTTGCTTTAAATAATTCTAAACTTTTTTTCCTCTAGTGCTGGGATTGAATCCAGAGCCTTTGCTCTAAGCCACATTCCCAGTACATGTTTTATTTTCTTCCTGTGTTGCCTGAGTAGGCTTGAACTTTTGATCCTCCTGTATTAGCCTGTCACAGTACTAAGACCATAGGGATGTGCCACCATACTCAGCTTCTGTGTACTTTTAAAAAGAACTTTTACCTATACTTATATTGCATAGTTAACTAAGGATCATGAATTTAATAAGACATCAGAAGGTAAAGAATAGGCCAACAAATGTATCTGGTCATTGTATCTAATTTCTGCATTAGCAGTTGCTTACATGGCAGTGCTTGCCAGAGAGAGAAGACTGTTTTATGAAGATTCCTGGGACTCAGAACAATAGCATGGATTCTAGGGTTAGTATTAGAGATACAGATGCACTTGGTGGATGAAGATTCATTCTTACAGATTCTCGGCATCATCCAGTGTTGCCTCCAATCATGTGTATTTTAATGTGTCATTTAAGTGTAAAATATATGGCCCATACTAATTATCTGAAATCTGCTAACATACTATGTTCTCTTAATTTTTCATTAGATTTGCTTGGTTTTCTAGTTGAATAATAGTCTCTTACGGAAATAAAGATCAGCCTATTTTCTTTTTAGTTTTTGAGGTTATTTTGAATAATATATTTATTCACCAATCAGATTATAGAACCTAAAATAAAAAGATCAATCTTAATTGAATGTGACTACAAAAGGAAAATATTTTGTAAGAAAAAATAGCAAACTAAATGCAACAGTAACATGAAATATATCCCAACAATGCAAACCCTTTTTATTTTCTCTTTTTAGGGGATGGTGATGTTAGGGACCAAACATGTGACCATCAGCATGCTTTTCAAGTGTTCTACCAATGAGTTATACTCCCCCAACTGAGGATGTATCAGTTTTAAAATACTCATGGGGGGCCAGGGAGATAACTCAGTAGAAAGCACGCCTGAGTTCAATGCCTGGTTCCAATAAATAAATACATACATACATACGTACATACTCATGGTTTCACATATTTTTACACATACACAGATCAAGGAAGAAAATTCATGGGATCTTCTCAGTAGATACTCTAAGGATATCTTTGCATTTTCTGATATTCTCTTCAGTCCCTCATTTGGAGTTCTGTAATATTTATTGTGGAGGTCTTTCATTTCCTTTGTTAGGTTAATTCTTTTTTTTTTTTTTTTTTTTTTTTTGTGGAACCAGGGATTGAACTCAGACTCTTGTGCCTGCCAGGCAAGTACTTACTCTACTGAGCCATCTCCCCAGCCCTAGGTTAATTCTTAAGTGTTTAATTTTTCTGTAAATTACTGTGTATGGTGTTGTTTTCCTACCTTTCATTGAGTTCATTGTTGGTGTACAGGAGCACCATTGCCTTTTGTGTATTGACTTTTTTTCAATTCTGCTACCTTACTACATTTATTAGTTCTAGGAATCTATTGTTGGAAATTTTTGAACCTTCCATGTAAAACATCGTGTCATTTTTAAAATAAGAACAGTTGGACACATATGTACATCTCCTTTTTATTTCTTTCTCTTGTTGGATTGCTCTGGCTAGACTTAACTATGAACAGTAGTGGTAAAAGTGGTTGTCCTTATTCCTGTTTTTAGAGGACAAGCTTTCCCCATTTAATATGATGTTGGCAGTAGGTTTCTTAGAAATGGCTTTTATCAGATTGAGGTAAGGTTGTTCTTTACCTATTTTTTTAGGATTTTTATCATGAAGGCATACTGAGTTTTGTTAAAGGCCTTTTGTGTATCAAGGTTACCATGCAGTTTTTATCCTTGCTTTTGTTTGTGTAATATGTTAAGATTAATTGACCCATCCTCCCATCCCTGAGATGAACCTAACTTGGTTGTGAGGTATTATGGAGGGGTGGGGGGGGTTACTAGGGATTCAATTCAGGGCCTTGCGCTTGCCAGGCAGGTGCTTATTCTACTGAGCTATCTCCTCAGCCCTGATTTTTTGTTTTTTTAAATGATTTGTTACATTCTCTTAGTCAGTATCTTGGTGAGGATTTTTGCATCTATATTTATTAAAGAGATTGGTCTATACTTCTCTTTTTTAGTTGAATCCTTATCTGGCTTTAGCATCAAGGTAATACTAGCTTCTAAGAATGAGTTTGGCAGTAATTCCCTTTCAGTTTCATTAAAGAGTGAGGATTATTAGCATTAGATCTTCCCTGAAGTTCATGTAGAACTTAGTGGAGAATCCCTTGGGTCCTGGACCCTCCCTGCCCCAAGATGATAGACTATTGTTGTGTTTTTGTTTTGCTTTGTTGTTGCAATTATTGTTTAATTACTGTATTAATTTAATTGCTTGTTATTGGATTGTAAAGGGTCTTCATATCTTTATTGAGTTTTGGGTATTTATATGTGTCTAGAAATCCTTTTTCTGGATTATCCAATTTATTGGAATAAACAATATCGAAGAAGTTACTAAGAATAGAATCATAGACTTCAATGGTGTCTATTGTGATTTTACCTTTTTTCATTACATTGATATTGCATTGATATTGATATAGGGGAATGAAACTCCCAACATGAAAGATACCTGGGATAAGTTCATATTCTCTGAAACCAAAGAATGAATTTTAGGAACAAACAGAGGTTAAGAGCAGAATATATTTATTGGGAGAAAGAAAGCTCCTGTCCAAGAGAGGGATAGAGGGATACCTGAACAGTCAATCCAATAACAGGCAATTAAATTAAGATAGTAATTAAACAATAATAGCAACAACAAAGCAAAACAAACAAAAACACAACAATAGTCTATCATCTTGGGGCAGGGGGAGTCCAGGACCCAAGGGATTCTCCACTAAGTTCTACATGAACTTCAGGGAAGATCTAATGCTAATAATCTTCACTCTTTAATGAAACTGAAAGGGAATTACTGCCAAACTCATTCTTGGAAGCTAGTATTACCTTGATGCCAAAGCCAGATAAGGATTCAACTAAAAAAGAAAACAGTTGCCCAGGAAACTGTTTCTTCCCAGGGATTTTTATAGAGTAAAACCATGTGGTGAAGCAGGTCTAAGGTAGTAGAGAACATGGGGACTCCCTTAGGAGGGCATGAGATGGGACAAAACTATGGTCAGTCACTAAAGTTACAAGCACCATTGCTCAGGTAAAATTTATTAAATCCAGGACCAAATGGGGAAGCAAGTCACATAGGGCATGAATATAGAGCACTGGTTTATCCAGTAGCCAGTAGCAGTTGGATTAGTGACTTCCTGGCTGCCTCAAGGTGATGATCCATCCCAGATGCTTATCTTCAGAGGTAAGCATTTGTTTGATCTTTAGTCTTTAGGTCTGGCCCACAGCAAGACTATCCGTCTCCCTCACATTTGCAAGGTATCTTGTCTTCCATGCTGTCTCCTTTGAGGGCCTACCCCTGTCTGACTGCCTATAATATTTCTATGTAATTCAACTGCTTACAACATTATGGGTCTCTTTCTCACTTTGGTAAAATCGGGTAAGGATTTATCCAACACCTGTTTTGTTTATTCTTTCAAAAAACCTGTTCTTCCATCATCCATTGATTCTTCGTATTGATTTTTTTCTCAATATCATAATTTCTCCTCTATTTTTATCTTTATACTAGCTTTGGGTTTGGATTATTCTTGTTTTTCTAGGACTTTGAGGTGTACCATTAGGTTATTTATGTAGGCTTGTTCTGTTTTTTTGGTGTCAGCATTTATAATTTACCTCTTACAACTGCTTTTATTGTATCATAAGTTCTCATATGTTCTACTGACACTATTATTTGATTCTAGGAACTAATTTCTTCTGTAACCCATTAATTATTCAAGTGTGTATTGCTTCATCTTCATGTGTTTGCATACTTCATCTGGTTTCTTTTGCCCTTCATAGATGTTAGATTTGTCATAGCCTTTTTTTGCATTTGATTTGATGACGACATGTAGATGATGATATGATGTGATTTTTGTCTTTGCATCTGTTTATGTGATATATTACACTAATTTGTGCATATTAAACTAGCCCTGTATCCATGAGATGGAATCAGTTTGATCATCAGGTAATGATGATTTGTTGCCTTGTTTGCCAATATCTTGTTAAGGATTTTTGTGTTTATGTTTATTAAAGAGATTGACCAACAATCTCTTTAGTAGAGAGGTGGTGGTGGTGGTGGTGGTTGTTTTTAATTGTTGCCTTTGACTGGGTTTTTTTTCCCCATAATTTTATTGAGAGACATATAGCAATGAGATAGTTTCAAATCAAATTGGTAGGACAGTTTCAATAATTAACACATTGCATAGTCTCGTCCTAGTGATTATTTGCTGTACAAGATGCAGACATGATATCCTATTTACAAACACGATTAGAACAAATCCCTCTATTCATTAAGAGAATATAACTATAAATCTATTAATTTTGGGTGGGGATGATTCAGGTAGAATTTTGATAGGGATTTCATTGGGGGAAGAAAAGAGGGGAGCAGAGAGAGAGAGAATGAGAGAATGAGAATGCCAGTTTTTTATGTTTTGCAAACAAGTCTAGAAAAGGACAAATTTTAAGTTTTTTGCTTTTTTTGTTGTTGTTGTTATGTGAACCATACCAGCATGTAATCAAATGATAGGTGAAGTATACCTCTATATATCTCTTCCAATTAATGAAAAAGTTTAGATTGCCACCATTTAGCAACACACCCATGAATGAATTGATTGAGCCACTGAATGTCAAAAGCTGCTAACATCCCCTAAGGAGGTAATCAGGTATTATGTGCTTCCTGATAAAAGAACATAACACCATATACAGTCTAGCAAGAGAATTGAATATGAGATTGATCAAGCTATTGTACTCACCTGCCAGTTTGCAGGAAATAATAGAAGCCTAACACCACATTGAATAATCCTGTATGTAGTGACTTTACTGAGAACCTCAGATTTTACTGAAAATCTTACAGAACCTTATAAATCACTGCTTCATTTTTTCATTAATTATAAGAAATTAAAGCAGATTAAAAGAAAATCTACAGATTGAAAGATATTTAAAACTTGTTTAAAAATATTCAAATTGTGTATATTTGTATACTTACATAATTTCAGCCTTCCTTATGGGATCAGAGAATTCAGAGAATTCCCTTTATTAGTTTCCAAGTTGCTGAGATTTATATGTAAAAACAGATTTCTTATATCATCTTAAATAGGGTAGCCAGATTGTGACTTTTTATGCATTTGTACCGTTTCACAGAATGTTATTGCTTAGAAAATACAGGAAGATGTATTGTAATTATATAAGTATACAAATATACACAATTTGAATATTTTTAAACAAGTTTTAAATATCTTTCAATCTGTAAATTTTCTTTTAATCTGTTTTAATTTCTTATAATTAATGAAATTACAATAATCCAAATTTTTATATGTATGTATTTTAGAACTAGATGCTTTTTTCTATGCAAAATTCTTCCAGTATTTATGTTTTACATTGATATTGTCTCCAAGACCAATTCCTAGGAGTGGAATTTTGCTGGATCAAGAAGTAAATCCATTTTCAGGGCTTTTGAAATTTATTGACAAACTGCCTACTAGAAAGAGATCTCTACCACAAATGTGGTGATTTTTGCCCATGTCTCTGAGTGCTAATAGTGTATTTTTTCTGATTAAGTTTTACATTTTTCTAAGTTTACTTACTAATGCATATGGTTTTTTAAAATAACCCTTAATGCTTGTTGACTGTTCTTCTAAAAGCAGCTATAATACCTAGTAGTCCTTTGTTGCTTTAAAACTTTTTCTGTTCCATACTTGTGCCTTTCCTTTATGGATGAGTTTATTTGGTGATGATTAGAAGGGGAGAATATTGTATTTTATCTATTTGGATTTTGTATTTATGCATAGATTATCCCAGCTTTATTGAGGAATATGTATAGTATTTTCTATTTCCTATAATCATAATTTAATACATAATTTTTACTTTCTTAAAGCTATATTAATCTTTTAAAAATAGTTTGAATAGAAATATATATATATATATGTCAGAAAGATAGATTATTTTGTAGGTTAGAAATGCTATTTTCTACTGAGCTGATTGAATTTAGAGATTGAAATTACTGTCTCTTCCCCACCCACCCCCATTTTGTACAAGTTACTAGAAGAAAACCAGCCTAATTTAGCTAAGTAAATTTGATTTTTCGTTCCATGTTATGCCTAAGATGTTTGATATTCAGACAGATAGTGAGGTTAAGCTTAACAGCCTACGTTGTATGGTAAAAACAATAAGCTTCTCTTCTGGAGGGTTAACAACCTAAGTTTGCAGACCAAAATTAGAGAAAAAGGAGGGTCTCAAGGAAAGCCAACATTTGGCCCTAGTCTTCCAAGGTCAATTAAGACTCAGGACATATGAGAACTTGTACTGTAATGTCACATAACTCAGTAGTGTACCAAATTTTCTGATCAAGGAGATTATGGAGCCAAAGAGGATAATGATGGATGATATAGAGTGTGCCTAAGGAGAGTCACATGGAGAGAAAACATTCTCTCAGGCTTTCACAGAGAGCACATCGGCCAAGCAATGGCCGTGACTCATCCACGTGGCTGACACTGATGAAGGATCTACAATCTGAAGTACAGGATCTCAGGATAAATCCTGAGGGGCTTTCACTGACCTTATCAGATCCAAAAGCTACAACTCTTGTTGCATAGGTCTTGCTTTATCTTGGTCTTAACCATCCAGCAGAAAAGTATAAAAACGAAGTATAAGAAGTAAAGCCATGGTGTTATGTTGAGCTGTAGGGGGCTCTTGTCAACAATTTCTGACACTGCCAGTTAAGTGGAAGACCCAGTACTATTACGGACTACTGGACTCTTTTAGACTATTTTGCTGAGTTAACACACCTATAATATTCAAATGACGGTACTAAACAAAAAAAGGGGATACAGATGAATGTCCATTTTGTATCTGTGTATTCAAAATGGTTAGAATAGATATATAGTTACATTCTCTTAATGAATAGAGGGATTTGTTCTAATAGTGTTTGTAAATACGATATCATGTCCACATCTTGTACAGCAATTAACCACTAGGAAGAATGTATGCAATGTGTTAATTACTGAAACTGACCTACCAGTTTGGTTTGAAACTGTTTCATTGCTATTTGTTTCTCAATAAAATTATGGGGAAAAAATATGATTTTTCATGCTGACTTTATTGAAACAACCATATTTTAGAGATATGTGGTTCAGGCCTGGCCAGATAGCTCAGCCGTCTAAAGCGCCTGCTTAGGTAGGCTCAGGGACCAGGGTTTGATCTTCTGCGTGCCCTGCCAGCCCCGTCCCCAGCAGGCACTGAGACAGCGACTGAGACTGAGTTATAGAAGTACATTTTTTTTTTAAATGTATTTAGTGCAGGATCTACAGGGTCTCACTACACAGATCTGACTCTTAGTGATCCTCCTATTTTTAGCCTCACGAAGCACTGGGATTACAAGCACGTACCACCACGCCCAGTCTCATACTTCCAGTAGATGGACAGATGAACATTCAGTCTTCTATTTCATCTACCTTTGCAGGGTTTTTTTCCCCCTCAAATGATTTTTATTAAATTATTGACATGATTTTAACATGGAATCCTATTTTTCTCAAATTGATCTGGTGAATCATAAAATATTTTTCATATTGTTTATACTATTTGACTAGTTGTACAAACTATGATTTGATCATTTATTTTGCTTTTTTAGGCCTTTCTCGTATTTAATAATTTTCTTTACTTTATAGAAATACCGGTATCAGGATGAAGATATACCTCCTCAAGAGCACATTTCTCCACAAATAACTAATGAGGTGATAGGACCAGAATTGGTTCATGTCTCAGAGAAGAATCTGTCAGAAATTGAGAATGTCCATGGATTTGTTTCACATTCTCATATTTCACCAATAAAGGTAGGATATTTATGTTATTACTATGAATTACATGTTTTTAGTGTAGCTCGTGCCTAAATACCTACTCATGCGCATAGATTCTCCTTTTGGTTGATTTGAGTTCTATAGTTGCCGGGTATTTCTTGGTATTTAAAAAAAAATTTTAAGCTGTATTTTATAAATGAATTTTATTCACTAATACTGTCTTTATGATAAAAGAAATAACTATTATACTTCAAATACTACACATCAAAGTAGTTCTAAACACTTCTTTTAAATATGTAGATATGTAAAAAGAATATTAACTTTAAAGCCCAGTATGTGACTTGATCCTGTCATTACTCCCCTCAAAAGGAACCACAATCCTGAATTTGGTATTTACCCTTTCTTGTAAAGTTCCACAACATATTTGTACTCTAATTAATATTCATCCTGCATATTTTAAACTTTTTACAGTGAACTCACTTTATACCTGCTCTTTTTGCTCAACAGTATATTTCTAGCTTTATTTCATTTCACTGCTCTAGAGTTTTCTGTTTTATAACTTTTGTGCAGTAATTTGTGTCACTTTTGATTGGTACTGAGTTAAGGTAAGTGCTAGTATAAAAAATTGCTAAGAACACTATATGGATCATGAGTTATGCCAGGTGACTTTTGATTAGCTGTGTAATTTCCATTTTCAAAAGCAATATGTGACAGGTTTTAATTTTCACTGACTTGATGTTCTGGTTTTGGTTTTGAAGTGGTATCTCATTGTGATTTTAACTGTATTTCCTGTTTACTAATGAGATAAGGTATATTTGTCATTAGAGTTTCCTGTGTTGTGGTATATGCCTATCTAGAAAGAGTTCTATATAGATTCTGAAAAATCAGTCCTTTGCTGGTTGTATATATTGTGCATAAAGATCATTTCTTACTAGTAAAACTTTCCCTGGGCTTACCTTTTTGAGGGATGATTACATAATACTTATTAAATTTTTAATGGTTGTGGTACCATTGAGATTTTCTATTCACAGATCATTTTACTACATTTATTTTTTCTAGAAATTTCATTTCATACATATTTTCAAATTATTTTTTATAATGCCCTTGTATTATCATTGCATATCTTCATAGCATATATTACCTATTTTCATTCCTAAGATTGTTTTTTTTTAAATCATTCTTCCCGAAAGACGGACAGTTTCAAAGATTTTTTTTTCATAGAAACATCTCCCCTTTTTTGGTACCAGGAATAGAACTCAGGATCTTGCACAGCTGGGCAGGTCCTTGTGCTGCTGAGCTATATCCCTGGCCCGAACCTTCTCTTTTTACAAAAATGTTTTCTCAGGTCCAGGGAGATGGCTCAGTGGAATAAGCGCTTCTCTGGCAAGCGCAAGGGCCTGAGTTCAATCCCAGGTGGTTCCACCAAAAAAAAAAAGGAAAGAAAGAAAGAAAAAGAAAATGTTTTCTCTCTTGTTCTCACCCTGTGTGCCACCATGCTTACCCACATATATACACATTTATGGGCCTATATAATACACAGATACTTATGTAAATAACTATACTTGTAGGATACCGTGCATATTATTTTAAGATTGTATTTGGTAGAAACAATCTCTGACCCTTGCTTAGGAAATTAAATGAGTGATATCCAGAGGAAAAAAATCAGTTGACTGTTAGTGGCACAGACACTTTTCCTTTTATATTTTTTACCCCATTTCTTCTCTTTACATTTTCCCTTCTTCTTTCATAAAATTTATTTATGTATTTTTGTATTTAGTACAGGGTCTCACTACATAGATCCGGCTTGTAGTGATTCTCCTGTTTTCAGCCTCCCAAGTGCTGGGATTGCAGGCCTGCACCAGCATGCCCAGTCTCAGTCGCTGTCTCAGCATGCACCAAGAACCCTGGCTGCTGCACTGTACTTAAGCAGGTGCTTTAGTGTGCTGAGCTATCTGGCCGGCCCTATAAAATGTATTATATTCTGTCTTCTCTAGTTTCTTACATCAGGTGTTGAGTGTATAATCAATCTTTTAAAAATAGTATTAAGAGTTTCTAAATTTTTCTTTAAACAGCATTTTATCCATATCACATATGTTTTAATATGTAACATTTTATCAATCTTAACATTTTCTTTTTGTTTTTTACTTTATGAGTTCTTTTGAAGTATACTTAATTTTAAATACATGAAATTATTCCTTTTTTATCTCTTTTCCTTTTTTTTATCTCTTTTCCTGATGTATCTCATTTTTCCTGGGAAGTTATTGTGTTACTCTTGCTTTAGTGATTATTCTAGAAATTTTAATATTCATATTTAACTTAACAGAAGCCTAAGGCCAATAAGTATCTTTTACCCCCATTCAGAACAATTTAAAAACTTTAGAGCATTTGAAGTCCAAGCACCTTTTGCTGTTTTATTATGCTATTATTAGCAATATATCCATTTTCCTTTGGTTGACTTAATCTATTTCTTTAGCCCAGAACCTCTCCCAAGATACGTGTAATTCTTTTTGTTTGTGATGTTTTAAAGTTCTGGTCATTCTGGTGGTTAGAAATTATCCAAAACCAATTTGGCCAGACATGGTCAAATCTTGGTCTTTTTGTAGGTATTTTAGTTGTTAATTTGGTATGTGTGCAGATTCTGACCTAAGCAGACCATTAAAACAGTGAGCCCCCATGCATAATTATTTGTTATAGCCTATTCCTTAAATCTGATGAAGCTTTGGTTCTCTTTTGTTACATAAAATGATCATCCTGGGTAGATAAAATATTCTAGAGACAAGATGTTGTCTCAGAATCTCCAGATAATTTAGGGATTAAACCTGAGGTACCACTTACAGATGTATGTCTCGTTGGAGTCTGGTCTTTTCCACAGTGCAAGACTAGAATTTGAGGACATATATCTCTTCATATAGAGAGCCTTTTCTGGTTCTCGTCTCGATTCAAGAAATTTATGTTTGTAATACCATGGATAAATTATTGGAATCCCTCAAGTTATTTCCACTCTGACACTTCCAGTGCAGCCCACAGGGAAAGTAAAGACGCTAAGGTGTGTTTGTAATTATGGGGAGCCAAGGGGTCCTTCGTTCAGCCATGATGATGGCTATCCAGAACAAAGGCCTTGACCCAGGGCTGAAACCGCATTTTATTCATTCATGAAGGAGGAGGGGCTTGAAAATGAGTGACTGAGAATAGTAGGAAGTGAGTACTGTGAGCTGGACTAGGTAGAAGACCTGCGTTTATCTCTGCAGTGTGCACAGAGAAGGATATGCAGAGAGTAATCTGCATTTCACAATTGAGATAGTATCTAATGTTTTGGGGTCAGTGCTTCAACTCTGATGTGTAATCTTTCAAGCCCCAAGAAGTCATAGCCTCTATCTGGAGGTTCGATTGGAGCATTGACTCTTTGTTTCATGTTGACCTGGCTCATACTAAAGAGCAGCAGGTGAGGGATACTGGGAAAACACACTTGCCGTCTTCAAAGACTACCACCAGCATCTCGGTTAGACCAGTATGCATTGCTGAAAGCCAATTGAAGGGATAAGGAAAAGTCCTAGCGGACTCTGTACATAATAGTACACAGAAATAGGGTCAGGCTCAGCCGAAATAGGCAGTTAGTTGCTCTTTCAAGGAGAGTTGCCCAGGTGGTCCTCCACGTCTTCGAAGTGTGTTCTTCCCCTAGAGCAAGGATAGAATGTGTCTGAATTAATTTATCCAGCTCCTGTAATTGAATACAATGAATTTCACCAGTGAAACTCCATTTTGCTATTTAATGAAGCCACTAATTTCATCAGTGAATATCCACTTCATTTTGATGATCAAAATCTTCAATGTTGATCATATATTAAAACAAATCTTTTTTTTTTTTTTTTTGGCAGAACCAGGGATTGAACTCAGGCCCTTGCACTTGCCAGGGAAACGCTTATTTCACTGAGCCATCTCCCTGGCCCCCTAAAACAAATCTTAATAGCAGCCATCTCTGATTATAACCTTTTCAGATGCTAGCAAATCAGTTCAGGGGTGTGAATTTCTAATTGGGACAGCATCCTCCCCTGAGAAATGGTTCTTGGCTATGGCTAAACATGAGTTCACCTAAGGAGTAGTTTAAAAATTACTGATTCTAGAAATTCTTACTTAATTGGTTTGGGGTAGGCTGGCTTTTGCGAGTTTTACCAGCTCACCATTCTAATTTACAAGCATTGTGACAAATGCTTGCACCACTGCTATTACCACTGTGTATTTTAGAATAAATTTTTGGCATCATTTTTGTATTTAGTCCCCTGCCTGAAATGACAAGTATTTTTAGCATTTCAAAGAGAAAACATATTATTCTCTTAGCTTCTCAATTGTTCCCTTAATCTGATTCATTTGTTCCCCAATGTCCTTGCCCTAAGAGAATGAAAAACTAACTTCACTGATTGTTTTGCTCTCTCCCTAAAATACTCTTTTTACTTATATACAAGAGCTTTTTTGATATATATTACATAAAGGATAAATGATAAAACATTGTCTTCCACAGCTTTTTAAACAGTTGATATTAAAATTAAATATTCTTTATTATCAATTATAAACTTTTATACTTTTTTCACATTTTACGTTTTTTGAAGTTGGTTTACAATAGATTTTTATAATTGCTGGCATTTTATCACCACCTTAGTTGAGGAGCAGTTTTTGTATTGTGGTATATAAACCTTTGTAGACACATTCTGGTAGATCAAGTAGCATCTTAGTATGTTGTGGTCATAAATAACTGTTGTAATTGAGAAGCAGCTGAAAACCTGGACATTTTTGTAGGTCATTTTCTTCTATCTTTTTCGGTTTGTTTTGTTTTGTTAGGTATTAACATCATTCAATGTAACAGTTAACTTTTTTAAAAAGTCTCTGGTGCTATTAAAGACAGCAAATTATCCCTCCCCACTTTGGCTTTTTGGGAACTGAATAGACAAGGATGCTCATTCCTAATAAAAGAAATATCTCAGCTCTCTTATCTTTTTCTAAATCACGCTTTCTTTTTAAAACTATGCAAAGTTCTCCCCTGTCATAAAGTTGTTACACACATTTTTGTCTAAATATTTTTAAAACTTAAATTTAAATTTAAAAAATTTAAACTTGATATATAATTTTACATAGTATATTTGTGCTATTATTTGGTGGGCATGCCTGGTCATAGATTTTTGTGATTTCCATTTTTATTTGGGTTTGTAAAGAAAACAGTAATGAACAACCTTTGGGTAATAAAAATATTTGGACTGTTTTCTCCTGAAAGACTTCCACAAGTTAAATTACTGGGTCAAAAACACATGAACAGTTTATTTAAGTTACTGAAACTTTTTTATGCATTATTCTGATACAACTGTAATTTAAGAATTATTAAGGTCTCCTTTAAAATTTCGTCAGGCATAAAGGTGGCAGTTTCCTCATAAAATAATAGAGGGATGAAGCAGACTTGGAAGTGGGAATACTATTGTATAAAATGGTTAAAGTTCCTTTAGCTTCTTCTAGGAAACCAAAGTAGGGATAAAAAAAAAAAACAACAGTTTTTTTAAAAGCAAATTTTAGTTGTTTTCGAAGATTAAAAGACCAAAAATTAAGAAACTCTACAATAATATCGATTCAGTTATTACATTAACAAACCTTCCTTTTTTAAAGCCAGTACAGGGACCTTTTTCATTTTTTTAATTTGAAAATACCTTTGAACAATGGTAGTTCACTAAGTAGAATATTAAACCAGACAGTCCCTTAGATTTCACATTTTTTTTCCTTCATAGTTCAAATAAAAGTGAACATTAAAAATAAAATTCAGGGGTTGGGGAGATGGCTCAGTGGAATAAATGCTTCCCTGGCAAGTGCAAGGGCCTGAGTTCAATCCCCAGTTCCGCCAAAAAATAAATAAATAAATATAAAATTCATTTAATAGCTACTTGTTTTAAAATTTGCTGGAATAATTTTGTTTATCGAGAAATACATGTGTTCAATATTTATTAAGCATTTATTATTTTGTATGGAAAGTAATAACAAAAAAATAGAGAGAAAATTTAATTATTGGAATTTTCTGAAGAAAGGGTTTGAGTAAAATACTGAAGGATGGGGCCAGCCAAATAGATCAACGGATTAAAGCACCTGCTTAGGCAGATGCAGGGCTGGGGGTTCAGTCCCCAGCCTGCCATGCTGACCCTGCCCCCGGGACATGCTGAGATGGCAATTGAGACTGGGTGTAGTGGCACACACCTGTAATCCCAACTAGTGGGAGGCTGAAGACAGAAGGATAGCTATGAGTCTGATCTACATAGTGAAACCCTGGAGGCCCTGTAGACCCTGCCCTAAAATACAAAAAAAAAAAAAAAAAAAAAGATACTGAAGGATGGAAAGTTGGAGGCAGTTCCTGGAGTAATATGTAAATATTGTAGGAAGGTAACAATCTGAGAAAACCTCATCAGTGCAGAAAGGTGACAGGAGGACAATAGGTGTATCACTAGCTATATGGGAGGTTGTGGGGATGATTGAGGAAACAAAATAATTTGTATTTTGTGTTTTTCTTCGATGGCAAGGAAAAGTTTGTTCCGCTAGTATGTGCAAAGTAAACATTGTTAAGAGGGACTTGAAATCATAAGCAGGTATATGAAAGTTATTTTTCTAAGTCAGTATATCTTCTCCTAGACATACTACATGTAATAGTAATGAGACAGGCCGGCCAGATAGCTTCATGGACTAAAGTGCCTGCTTAGGCAGAGTGCAGCGACCAGGGTTCAATCCCAGGTGTGCTGTGGTGGCCCCACCCCTGGGGTGCACTTAGAGGGATTGAGACTGAGCATGGTGGTGTGCACCTGTAATGCCCTTGAGAGGCTGAAAACGGAGAATCACTTACCATCTGATCTGTGTAGTAGGACCCTGTAGACCCTGTACTGAAATTAAAAATAAATAGTAATGAGAATATTATACAATGAAATTAACAGCTGTGCTTAAAATTATGAGAAATAGGAGAAGCAGGAGAATGGGCATAAACAAATATGAGCCTTTCAAACTGAATGCTACAGTAGTAGAATCTTCGCATTTCAAGTAAACAATGAATTAAACCTTTGAATTAAACTTTGTTTCCATATCCTTTGAGCATACAAACTTTTTTTACTATAATTTTTTTAGATGACTCTGGTATACTAAAATTAGCATATCATTTGTATAAAATTTGACCACTAGATGGTGCTCATACAGAGGGATTTGTATATACAGTACAAGTTTTTCTAAATAAGTAACAGTACATGTTCTTACTGATATTCTCAAATTAGTCTTGTTTTTTCTTAGGTATTGTTGTGCCTTCAAATTCATCAGGTTATAATGGTTAAAAGAATTAAGAAAAATGACAAGTATGTTGTTTTTACAGTGCTTTAGTTTTGTAGTTGTAATTTCTTTTTTAGTATTTTAGTGTCTTAGTATCATTTTAAAATTATAAAATATTTAACCTTTTAAAATTTATAAGTAATATTATGTAATACTTGCTTTTCTTTATACTTAAAAGACTCTGGGCTAATTTGTGAGTTTGGAAATATGTGCAAATAATATAGGATGAACTGCTGTAAGTTTTAAACTGTATATTTCCATTTAAGATAAAATACGTCTTTCTGACAACTGCACCATTCATAATCATATGTGAGGCTACATAATAACCCACTTAAGCTTTTGCCGATTTAGGCTAAAAGTGTACTCTAATTTTTATGAAAAAGACAAAAACTATACAAAAGGTATATTATATGAAATGCTAGTAGTGGTTCTGTTTTTGGTTTGTTATATATTTTTAATTTATTATTTTAATTAGGATTCCTAGGCTTTTCTATATTTGAGTTTAAATTTTGTGGTAGTGGAGTTTATCTGTTACATCAGTGAGGCTGTTCTAAAGCGAAGAACAGCCAAGGAGATAGCTCAGCAGCACATGCGCCTACCTGCAAGCACAAGGTCCTGGGTTCAATTTCTGGTACCAAAGAAAAAAAAGAAGCAAAGAACAGTTGGTTGCCTTTTGTCTCTCAATGAAATCATAGGAAACCAATTGTGACTTGTGTACTTAGATGGCTTTTTATGCATGTGCTTGCTGCTTGGAAATAGATGAGATCTTAGATTTTTGTGCATTGATAGCAGGACATTTGCCTCAAGATGCCTTTCTGAGAATTTGAAGTTTTCTATGTGAATAGATTTAGACAAGAAATTCATACATTCAGAAGTATTTTTTTCTCTATATTCTGGTGAAATAAGAGATGGAGTAATATATCAACTTCAGAGCAAGCTTTTTGTCATCATAGAATAAATTTATGTATATTAAAGGTTTAATATTCTATCTATTGATACTTTTTGTAGCTAAAAGAAGAGAGATTTGCATTTAGCATTTGCATTTAGTATCATTGCAATCTAGAATAACAAAGCCTATATCAGTCCTGTGTTGTTTTTCCTTTTCATGGGTTTTCATCAAAATTTATGGATCAGAGCATGTATGTTGGTGCCAAATACTCAAAATTACAGCACAATTTTAAACCCAATAGTCTTTTGTTTACTAAGAACCTGACCCAAAGTAAAATTGTTTTTTTTCTAAAAAAATTTAATTTATTTTTCCCCTTCAGAGAAAATTCTTGGTTCATTATCTACCTTTAGTGTTTGTCTCTACCTGCCTGCTTCCAATTAATAGAACAAGTCTGTTCAGAACCATAAATCACGGGCTGTTGCTCGCATAGTTGTTGAGTAGAAGCATGAAACTTTTTATATCATCTCTGTCACAAAACATCTTACCCAAAGAGTCTCAAATAGCTCTCAACCTTTTTTAGAGTATATGTTAATGTATCTTAGGACTGAGATAGATATTTCATGAACATCATTTATTGCTGAGCAACATTTGCAGTAAACTTTAGGGTATAGTTTGCAGTATAGCTCACCTTCTGGTAGGCTGCATCTAGTTGATGCTGGTAAACCATTAGATAACTATTTGTCAGTCTACATCTGAAAAATAACTCATGGTTGAGGTTGGGAATTACATTGAGCTTGTGTGGGCTTACAAATTGAGCTATTCAACTATTAGTAAATTATCAAGTATACTAATGATTTTGTTCATATATGGTTTTAAAACAACTATATATTTCAATATAAACTAGTATATCATATTAAGAGTATAGGTTTAGGAAGCTGATTCTCAAACTTGAAGGTGCTTAAGAATCATTTAGGGGGCAGGAATGGAGCCCAGTGGTACAGCGCCTGCCTAGCAAGCATGAAGCCCTGAGTTCAATTCCTGTTACCAAAGAATCCAGGGGTGTCACTTAGGGAATTTTTTTAGGTAGCACCCTAGGCAATTCTGAGATAAACTACTATGTTCAGGGACCAAACCAAGAGAACAGATATTGAAAAATGTTTAGCATCAAACATTTTGCAAGCCAGGGTAGTATAAAACATGTTTCACTACTTACCAAACAAACAAAATCTATTCTTTTTCAGTTTTATAAATTCATAACCTTGTAATCATTTTTTTTTTTTTTTAACCAGGAATCAAATTCAAGACCTCACACTTGACAGGCAGGTGCCATACCACTGAGCTATATCCCCAGCCCCTTACTTAACCTTATAATCTTATGATAATAATATGCTAACCTTATGATAACCTTATAATCATATGATAATAATATGCTAGAAGGATGATTCTGATAATTTCCTTGCTAGTCTTTATCGCAAAAGTTCCAAAAGACATATTTATTTTGCTGAGTCATCTCTCTCTAGACGCAATTATCAAAATATTAGAAATCAAAATATTACATAAAATGATCATGCTACATTACAAATTGATTTCTCCTTATCACACAGAGTTTAACATATATAGCTTAGGTAGCATCTTCTAAAAGCTTAAAATTCATGCTACATAATGTAAGATTGTTTTGGTGCCATAATTTGTGTGTGAATAATGAAGTTTCTTTTAGTGAAATTATTTTAATAGAACTGTTGGCAGAAAGGAGCTTCTTGTGTTTTTAAATTCAGTTCATATTTATAATTTATGTAAGCAGTGAAGATGCCAGTGGATTTTACTACAGACTATGATTGAAACTTAGTATTCCAGGGTTTTTCCACCCGGTACATTAAATCAGACAGCCCCAAAGGGTCTCGGTAGTCCAGTGTTTGTAACATCCTTCTTCACCTGCTAATCGACCTCACTTCCTGGATTTCAGTTCGTCTAGTTATCAGCTAACAAAAGAACAGCTTTTGGTTCCTGCAGACGCTGGTGAAAAAATAATCACGAGAGAGAAATCCACCTTATGTCGTCTTTTTTTGTCTGCAAAAATAAACCCAGCCATCATATAGCTAACAGGTACAGTGGGAAGATACAAGCTCTCATAGGAAGAAACTACAGAGAAAATGAGCATCATTTCTCAAGGTTTTTATTTTCTCTGATCTACAAGTGATGCTGCTGTAATTCTAGCTGCAGTTTTTACCGATCATTCACCACTCAGCAGCTGGTAGAGAAGTAAGACTGCTTGGCAACCACCTGCAGGGCTGCAGAGATGAATTACATTTTCGGAAACAACACACTTCTGTACTCTCGTGCCAGTCGAGGAGGGAATACTAGCTCTAGCCATGGTTCAGTAGGCCCAAAGCAGAAACACTGGGCCAAAAAGGGCTCGTCAGATGAACTACAGGCTGAGCCAGAACCTTCACGCTGGCAGCAAATAGTTGCATTTTTCACTCGAAGACACAGCTTTATTGACTGCATCTCGGTAGCCACCAGCTCCACCCAGGTAACAACATACCACTTGTTGAAATTATTTTCAGTGTATTTCTGTTCACATTTGTTTTGGGAAATGACTTAATACAGATTTTTTAAATTAAAAATAGAGCTGTATGATAGAAACCTTGGATATGCAGGAATTTATGTTTTTAGTCCAATATTGCAGGTCTTTAGCACAGGAGGAGAACAAAAAATGTTTTCCCTTATGCTCTTATATAATGCCAAACAAAACAGTCTCAGATTCTGTTGAATGATTTCTCTAAAAATATAAAGCCATTAATACAGAGATTAAAATGTAAATTAAGAATGTTCATCTTATTTCTAGACTATGTTAAATGCTGTAAAATATGATGTTTGAGCAAAGGAAATGCCTACTTGTTTGTTTTTTGTATATTATTAAATAACTATAGGAAGACTGTTACAGTAAAGAAACAAGATAATTTGAAATATATTCATTTTAGGGTTTTGAGAATAGAGTAAGTTCAATACTATTATAGGTATTTATACCTTAAAATTATATTAAATTGATTTGTTTAAGAGATTTCATGAGAACTTCCATTCTATAAATATGTATTATCTGGTGTTAATTTGGTACCAGTAAACTTGTGCAATTACATTATCATGGGATATGTATTTTATCTGTATTATGGGATGTATATTTTTTCATATTCAGTTTACAAAGAAATGAGCTAACAGTGTAAGTCCCGAATTTTTAAAAAGAGCCTCATAAAATTACTTATTTTTGAGAAAATAGATTTGAAATATAAGAAGAGAAATATAAAATCAACAGTTAACTGAAATGCCTATTTGGTATAAGGGTAAGATGGGGTAGATATTAGTGTAAAAAAAGATTTGTTTGAATGTAGTAAGAGGATAAGAATAGTCTCATTTACAAACAAGTTGAGGATGATGTTCTGTGACATTGGTAATATATAAGTTAAAAAAATGCATGCAGCTATAGATGCAATTCGTAGTACTTTTAAAAAATAAATTTTCCTAAGGCTATTTTAAAATAATTAGAAGAAGCATAATAAATACGAAATGTGAACTCTCCCAGCTTACTGGTTTTAGCCACTAAAATTGTCCCATAGTTGTTTAGATTGTAAAATGTCAGCTATTTAAAGTAAGAAATTCTGTGTATTTTTTAATGCATGAAAATGGAGAGAAATGGAATTTCTGAGGCAGAGAAAAAAATAATCATTTTTTACATATAGGCACTGCAATTACTTAAAACTTTGAGGGGCAGTAATTGGTTTAAATTGAATATTACCAGAAGTATTTACCTCAATTTTTACTACAATTAGATATATCAAAAAAAAAGGGTGCAAGGACTAAAAGTTGTTGTTATTATTTGTTGTAAATTAGTAACAAATGATCCATTATCAGAAGAAAAATATCAAAAATATTATAGTATTACATGTATATGTAGTACAATATGTATGTGTATGCCATACACACACATACATGCACAAATATATATACACATACTACCATTGATGTACTTTTCCATCCTAAGGTCCTACAAATGAAGACTGGAGAAATAATCTGTAAAATTGTTGAAACCAGAGTTACATTGTAGTTACTTAGCAACTGGAGCAAAAAGTTACAGTACTATTACATTAAAATGGTCATTACCTTTAATAAACCATTTTTAGTCATTTTCCCACCCCTAGTGGTTCAGATTACTTCTATAAACAGATCAGTGAGTTTTTATTTCTTTAGATCTCTTTCTGATACTTCTTCCCATTTTCATTACTTCGTAATGAAAGGTTACCTCTCTAGAAGTACAGACATTGAGTCAGAGGTTTTAATTTCTATTTTTCTGTGCTCTGGAATACCATCATTTCATTTTTCCCCTTTGTATATTTTCCTTATTGACAAGTTGGATAACTTATATATTCAAGTTTTCTATTATAACTCACTGGGGGCCGGGGAGATGGCTCAGTGGAATAAGCGCTTCCCTGGCAAGTGCAAGGGCCTGAGTTCAATGCCCGGTTCCAAAAAAAAAAACTCACTGGGATTCATTTTGTAGGGCAAAATATAATGGGACTAAGAAAGAACTTTGGACATATTTGGATCTTGCTTGATGCTAGAATAGCTCTTTCTGTTTCACCTGTGAACTCATGGCTAGCAGTTTTATTCTGTAACACCAGAATTTGTATATTTTAAGAAACAAAATAAGAGTAATGAAATGTCATAGTGTAATTTATTGCCCAAAAAATTTATCTGTTTTTACTATGATTACATTTATCAAGAGATATACCTATATACCTCTGAATGTAATATTCTTATATAATAATATATAAGATCCTGAATGATAGTGTAGTAGTACTTTTACCTGTACTGTGATAAATAGCAATCTCCTGATGTGACTGTCAGAAATACTGCTTGCTAAGATTTGATGAGAAGGTATTGTTTAATCTAATTATTTCTTATTAGGCTGCATAATAGTTTTAGCAGATTGGAGAGTTGTTAGTAAATCAAAAAGTTTATTAGTATGCAAATCAGAAAAAAATACTCTTTCTTAGTTTTAATAGACCCCCATGTCTGCTACAAACAAAATTTATTTGCAGACTCATTTTTGGTTGGGCTTTGTTTTGTTTTGCTTTGTAATCAGTATATTAAGGAGATATTGTATATTTTAACAGTTGTTTAAATTTTGATACCCATATTTAAGCATGTGAATATATGCCTTTTTTAAATATATAAGTAAATTGCTGTACTTTTACCATTAAATTACAGTTACTTTGGAGCATTAAGTCAGAAGGGTTAAAGTAAGCCTGTAACATACCTAAGGAACACCTACTTATATTACACATGCAAATTATCTTTCCCTGTAGTCTCTTCACTTTAATTTCAAAGGTACCCAGTTCTGAAGTCACAACTCAAGGGCTTATTATTGTCCAAAGAGAAGGGAATAGCAATATAACCAGGAATGGTTGGGGGGGGGAGATTTTTAAAAGATGAAACAGCACAAGGTGCAATTCCAGAAATGCAGGTCCTTAACAAGCAGCATTATTATGAAAAACCCCTTCTTTAGAATGGTATCATCTCTATCACCAATACATTATATTTTATGTCACCTTTAACTAATAGCTGAAGCAGTAGAATGCAGAGGGATCAGAGTTGAGTTCCATTTAATAAAAATAACTAGACAGACCAACACTTTCATAAACTGTTTCCTTTCTCTGATTGCCAGTTAAGTACAGTTTTAATCCGTAGCTTAACAATGAAAGGTCATACACTAAAGTCAACACATATACCTAGTAAATGTCTAAGCTTGTCCTTGTATATCACTGAAATCAGTTACAAGGTATGGCCTAACAGACACCAGGGTTGAGTACTTTTTATAGGCATTAAACTTCATCTTGTATGCTGAACTCACTATATATTCATGGCAAAGTTGAAAATTTTTGTGTTTGTGTTTATTCATTTAACTTTTAAAACACTATAATTGAATATTGAAACAAAAACAATAGCATGTAGTGTGTATGTGATGACTACAGTCCTTTGTACATTGACTACTGCGCACTCAGTGCCAGCAGTGAGCATTATTCACTGACCCCATTAAGAGATCTGACACTGAACACCACCTCTAGAGTGATGTTTGCCATCCTCATAGGCTTCTCCATTATAATGGCACTGTCATTCCTGATTTGGATCAAAGTTTACCATTTCTTCCTGATCTGTTTCATCAGTCTCTTCTACTTCCTTCCTGTCAGATAAGAGTTTTTCCAGCAAAGAGTGTTTATCAGGAGAGAGAGTGCCATTTTCAGGCAAGTTTACCTTAAATTCAGTAATTAGATGACCCTTTTCATATGGTCTATGATAAATTGGCATGCTTCATTTGGCCCTCACTTGATGTCTCCATACTTAATAATTTGACCTGGATGAGGGCTCATTACTGTGACTCGATTTTCAAAAGTGGATATTAGCTTTGGAAGCTACACAGCACTTCAACCAGCTGTATACCCACACACGTGAAAAGGTCTTCTTGTTAAGTAAAAACAGCATGGTTCTTCTGATCTAATAAATGATAATGTGTTCTGGCTCCTCCTGCTTCTTGGTCTCGTTCACCATAAATTACCTTCTGGTCATCTTTCATGCCTTTGTCAATATAAACTTCCAAAATCTTCTATCTTCCTTCTCTTGCAACTGTTACATCTATCTTTTGGTCTGATACGTTCCCCATTCTGTGCACTCAGCCCTGGCCTTCCACTTACACAGATTGAATTTGCTGAACCATTCCAAGTCTTAGCTGATGAATTCTTATTTGTATTCCAGTTACTTAGCAGTTGGGACAGCACTTCACAGGTTCTTTCTTAGCACCTCAGCCTTCAAATTTGTCACAAATCTCGTTCTCCTGCAGAGCCAGTTTCTTTGCAGTACCATTATAAATCTTTTGGGATAACTGAGAGCTGATACACCACATTTTTTTTACCCCTCCATTCTCTCTGCATCCTTCCTCCTCCTCCACAAAACATATCAAGATATCCATGGGGAGCCAAAACTGTCACCTGCTCCACCCTCCTTACTTACCTCTTCTCCTTTGTCATATAATTCCCTTTTCATAGCACCAGAGAACTTCATAAGCTTGAGATATGTTTAAGTTTTTTCCTTCATTTTCATTCTTACCAGGGTAGTTCTTCTGAACTAGTTTCCTATAAGCCCTTTTCAATTCTTCTTGGGTAGTTTTGAGTTTGGCCACCCCCCCCCCAAAAAAAAAAAAAAAAAAAAAACAAAACTTTGTAGTAAATGATTTCTTTCACTATTTTCTACAGGTGGTGAACAGGCTGGGCAGAGTGGGAAAAGCAGGAAGGCTTATGTAGGCATACACAGATTGGGCAGCCACTGCTCCTTCCTTACCTCTTAACGTGTTCTGGAAGTTCCTGCAGATTCATTTAAATTGCTTGTCTGTAGGAGATATTTGTGTGTCTAACTAAGATTATGTACCAGGTTCCTCTTAATATGGGAATTTATTTGAACACTATGAACATTTTTGACTGATGCAGAAATCAAGTGGTTATAAACTTCGACAAGACTTAGCTTCTTGGTTCTCAGTCAGCATTTGTGGAATCACTTAGTTAATTTCTATTTCAGGTACCTGGAATGTAACCTATAATCTGGCCTTCCAAAATAAGACATCTAACCTGACACCGTTTGGGTTCCTATATTTCTAATGTTAAGATGAGTTTCGTGTGAATTTGTTTACTTTAGTGTTTTTCTGTTTTGATCTTCACATTAATTGTGTCCCTAATTTTAAATAATATAATGCAGAATAAGTTATCTACTCATTATTAAGCCCTACTTAGGTTCTTAGCTTTGCATCCCTCCTGTTCTCGGAGTTAGGGTCACTTGCATTAACTTGGCCACCCCTACCTGGTGTCCTCATGCTCAGTCCTTCAGTCTAGGGCCAGTTTTTATCTTCAGCAGAGTTTTATTGTTTCCTTTTTTTTTTTGGCAGAACCAGGGACTGAACCCAGGCAAGCATTTATTCTACTGAGCTATCTCCCCGGCCCCTCTTCAGCAGGGTTTTAAAGAACATATATTTCTAGATTTTGTTCCCTGATCAGTTCATATACAAAGAATTTTAATCTTTTTGATGATATCAGTGTTTATTAATAACAGTAATATGAATTTCAAATAGCTGTAAAATGTTAAGTCACTTTAAATGTGTATTTAGCAACTACTTATATAATCTGAACTACTTGAAGCCGCGTAACATAAATCATAAAGGTTCCCCCAAACCCCTGACATGCCAAATTAAGCTGAAGACACCAAAGTTCTGTTCCTAAAAGTGAATGGAATAGACATAATAACATGTCAGGATTGAAGCAGAATAATAAAATTTTCATGAGAATAAATGTTACCCACATGGGTTGAATAATCTGCTTAAAGGAAAAGCTATTTCCTAAAATACAGGAAAAGAAATGTTTATCATATGAAAAAAATACATAAGGTAATTTATGAGTACTGTTTGTCCTGAACAGATATATTGTGAATTATTTAATTTTAGAGCTATACATTGGATATGTTGTCCCCAAAATGGAGATATTAGTATCGGCCTCATTGATTTACTTCTGTTCAGCTATTTAATATATATGACACACTTAGACTAGCATCTTATACATAAGTGCTGTGTTACAGTTAGGTTTAGCCAGTTACAACTTTATTTTTATACTGCTGGGCTTTGATAATCTGATAATCTAAAGACATTTATAAGTAATCAAGAATTTCATAACCTAGAGTGATGTGTTACATTTAAGCATTCAGTAAATCTTGTAGTCTAAGTTTACTAATAAGTTCAAGCAGTCCACTTTTTAAAGAACCACAGATCTCAGTATCTTTAACAGGATTTAGGCAAGGAATCCAAAAGTCCCTCAAATTGTAGATGAAACCCAATTCCCTTATCTTGCCTGTCATTACAACATTCTCTTTAGCAAGTTGCTAAAAACCACCCACAGGTAGATGGCTAAATTTACCTGGTTCTCCGTTTCTTACTATTCCATCAAATACATCATCAAAACCAATTACAGGTTATATTCCTTTTAACCTCAGTCACTACTAAGAGTTCAAACTTTCTAGATCCTTCTAACGCATCTCCTTACCCTTGTGTGTCTGATATATCCCTAATCTGTTTTAAACTCCCCTTTTTCTATAATGACAGAAACCCTATTCACTCTCCACTTAAGACTTCCAGTTTGTAGAGTCTCCTTTATTCACAACCTCCTTTATTAATAGTTCATCTCTCCTTTTCTTCTCTTAAGGAAATCTGGCATTTCCCTGGCTACACTGTTGTTTTGTTTGTTTGTTTTTTACATTCTTCACAAAAAGTGGAACTTTTCTTTTTCATGCTCCATGTACCACAAGACCAACAAGTATAGTTAATACCCTTCTGATGTGTTGTGGAAGACTATTTCTTTCCTCTTTCAAAAGAATATAGGTATCAGTCAGTGCTTTCTACTTTTAACACCTTTTGTAGTGATCACTCATTGATAATTTCAACACCTGTTTTAGTCCTTTTTCTGCCTGCTGTTCTTGTAATCATTCTTGGTGATTTCTGATATCCTTGTACAGTATATAAAAATATAGATTGCTTTATCTGTAAGAATCTTTTTTCCTTTCACTTCAATGATCTGCATAGTTGTTATATTTAACTTTCCATACTGTTAACTGTACCACTTAAATAATGTTTTATATGCTTTCACATTTTTTCTGTCCTCACTGAAATTCCATTCTCCATGACTATAACTTGATTCCCATAACCTCAATTCTCTTACATCTTGTCATTTCATTGGAAAGATCCAGCCTTTCCACTTGATTAATTGTAGCTTTGTCTCTTTCACACAATTTCCCAAATTGCACGTTTAAGTGTCCAACACCTGTTTCCTGACCCTCATTGTCAGTGGGTAATCTTTCTCTGTTTCAGCTTATTAAAATTTAAAAAACAAACAGAAACCGGACTGTGTTCCCTTCACTTGTTTACTAGGCCTTAGTCCTTATGACTATTCAGGAGTTCTGAAATTCTTGTCTTAGTTTTCTTTTAGACTTTCTGTGTAACATGTATTACTTTATTTAATGTTATACTGATCTTCTATTTAATGATTCTTTACTTATTTGCTACTCTGTGGAGAATATACACAAAAGGTGAGTTAGAAAGAAATTGGTGGGGCTGGCGAGATAGCTTGGCAGTCTTAAATGCTTACCTGGCAAGTGCAAGGACCCAAGTTCAATCCTTGGTACTTCATGCTATGCCAGCCGTGGAAACCCAGGCATGCTGTTTAAACTGGGAGTGGTGGTGCACTCCTGTAATCCCAACACCAGGGAGGCTGAGACAGGAGAATCACTATAAGTCTAAACTGCATAGCAAGACCCTATATTAAATAAATAAACAAAAAGAAAAAAAGAAAGAACTTGGTGAGTCTTCTCACAAGTAGAGTGAATATGTAACTCAGAGAACAAACTGGTACTTTTGATGGAAGGTGGGAACTATTAATAATAAAGTGGGGACAGCAAGGATAAATACAAACTTTTAAATAGAGACATATGGTCACCTATTTATATCCATTTATCGTCTGACTATTCCCATGAGACAATAGGTCTAAATATTTCCACCAAGACAATTTTATTTTGGACCATCATGGAGTAACTTAACTTTGATCTCTGTACTGTACATTTTCATCTGGTTTCATGCCTAGTGATAATTTTCTTTTGAAGTGATGTATACTTTTTTCTTCATCTCTAAAGATACACACATATATAGTAGTGTAATACCTTTGTATTGAACTAAAATACATAGAAGAAAAAAAATACAGAGTTGAGTTACTTTGAAAATGCTGATTAATAGTAGGATAGTTTCCAGGAGAAAGAGTAAAAATAGTGTCTTATACTCTTGTGACATGCTGACTTGGCAGACATTTCTTCATTTCCTACTGAAAAGCTTTGTAAGATTAAAACCACTACTCAGACTTGGAAATCAGTTATCCCACTTTCGACATGAAAAATGTTATGGAATATGTTATATATTTTTTAGTTTATATATACTTACTACAAATTGCTTAAAAGCTATTTAAGAACCAATCATTTGTACAGTATAACACTTTAGAAAAATGTAAAGATGAAGATTAAGCCAGGTGTTTACAATTGTTATATAAGCTTTTACAAAATAAAAAATTGACCAGATAGTCTAGCAATTGCACTCTTTACTGTTCGTCCAATTGAATCAAAAACTTAGTTCCACACGAAGTATATACAGGTTCCATATATAGTGGCTTTTGTATAATTGTCGAAATCTAGAAGCTGTTAAGATCTCTTTCAGTAAGCAGATGTATAAATATATTTCAGATAATAGAATATTCATGAGTGCTAAAAATAAGTTATCAGATCCCCCCCCAAAAAAAAGAGGAGGAATGCTAAATGCATTATTGCTAAGTGAAATTAAAGTCAGTCTGAAAAGGATGCATACTATGTGAATCCAAGTTGAAGAAAGTATAACACAGAGACTTTTAGGGCAGTAAAACTACCCTGTACAATTCTGTAGTGGTGTGTATATGACACTGCACTTATTAATACTCATAAAAAATGTTCCAGCAGCAAGTTCGAATCCTAGTGTTAACAGGACTCTGGCTGATAATGATGTCAGTATAGGTTTTGTAACACACATTGCTGTGATGTAAAGATGCTGACTGGGTGGGCTGTACATGTACATGGCAAAGTGTACGAGGAACTTAACTGTACTTCCTATCAGTTTTACTGTAAACCTAAATCTGCTCTAAAAAGATAAAGTACTGTATTTCAAAATATAAAGTCAGTGTCTTTAGATTCTAATGACTTAGTTTGGAGAACTAATTAAGTTACTTCTAGATAGAAAATATGTTTTCATCTTTATAGTTTATATTGTCTTGATTTTTTAGATTGTAATTCTATCAAGGCCAAGTAGGCAAGAAATTTATAGATTGCAGTTTTAATTAAACATTTTAGAGTTAACTTTAAGAATAATGTGTTAACAGTGCTAGACGATAGCTGCACGTGCTCCTGGATTCATGGGAGATTAAGCTTACATGTTTGGCCTTCGTTTATTTCAGTGTTTATTTTTATAAAAATTATTCTTTGTACTTCTTTTTTTGGTGGAACTGGGGATTGAACTCAGACCCTTGCGCTTGCCAGGGAGGCACTTATTCCACTGAGCCATCTCCCCTCTTTGTATTTCTCATCACAATTGTAAGTCACTAGTAAATAGAGTAATTATTTTGTTTAATCTCAGCTACTAAACTGTAAGCTTCATGAGAACTGGTGCTCCAAATGTTTTTTTTTGTTTGTTTTGTTTTGTTTTTTGTTTTTTGTATCCCTAGAGCCTTAGATGGAAAAGGCACTTGATAAATATTTGCTGAATACATATTATATAAATGTTTGTTTTCATTTACTCTTATGATGGCTAAGAGAAAGTTTGGTGCTTCTAAATATAATTTGGGGGACCGGCCAAATAGCTCAGTAGATTAAGGCACCTGTAAGCAGGCACAGGGGCCAGGAGTTCAATCCCTGGGCCTACCATGCTGGCCCTACCCCCGGGGCACGCTGAGACTGCTATTGAGACTGGACATGGTGGCATATGTCTGTAATCCCAGCACTTGGGAGGCTGTAAACAGGAGGATCAGTATAAGTCCTATCTAGTAGTGAGACCCTGAACACCCTGTAGACTCTTCCCTAAAAAATACAAAAGTAAATATAACTTGGCCAGTGTAAATTTCACAAACCATTTTTGTCTATAACTGGCTTAATATTTGGCAAATTTGCATTATAGGATATTATAAGATTATGTATATTTCAGAAGTAATCCAAAGCCCTGTATGAAAAAATCATAAAGTGTGTGTATTCTTTAAATACATGAAGAATTTAAGTTCTTACTAAAATTTTACTTAGTGTCAGTTTCCAGGCTCTTTTACTGTGTTATTTGTACTTTCTGACACTGCTATTTAAATGTATTTCCATCCTTCATTTTTCTGTAAAAATTTAAAATTTTAATGAAGGCAAAAATAGTCTTTCAGACCATGTAGAAATCAGTAACCTACAGTTAGCATATTTAGGAAACTTTAAACAGATTTTTGATGGGATAATTTTACAGTCATATGCAAATCAGCGAACAGACTGAACCTGATTTGTTTAAGTTACAAACCAGTTGGATATGGCTTTTGGCAACAGTGGAATTTTAAGAGAACCTTCAACATAATTTCTGCCCCTGGACAAATTTATTTAAAGGGCTTACCATTTCGTTCCTTAACAGAGGCCCTGCTTGTTCATTCTTTTTCTGTCATTAGGTTCCTAATAATAGTTCCATTTCTGGACAGTTTGAAAAAACACTGAAAATTATTTGTGAGCCTAAGCTCTGACAATAGACTTTCTAGCTAGCTTTTGGAGTATGAAGAAATTACAGGTATGGGACCTATTAATTGTCATACAAGCTTTTATTGGTCCTGGAAAAAAGGATTGAAGATTATAATATTAAAATTAAACCGTTTCATTCATGTTTGTATATTTAATTCTGACTGCTCCTTATAGGACCAACTAATGTATCAAAGGGCTGTAAATTTGAAAAGAAATATTCTCAGGACAGGCAAAATGAGTAAGATGCATACCAAACTTAAAGATTAATTGCTCAGGCTATATCAACATTGCAAGACTTGGCATGGTAGCACACGCCTGTAATCCCAGCTCTTGGGGAGACTGTAAACAGGCAGATCACTAAGTCCGGTCTAATAGTGAGACCCTGAATACCCTGTAGACCCTCCCCTAAAGTACAAACAAACAAACAAACAAACAAAGAAAAAAAAAACAGGATTTTGGAAGAGGAAGAAATTAAACAAAATCATGTAATTTAAATGACTGTATTCACAAACTGGAATGAATACTGCATACAGTGTGAAGTCTAAATTCTTTTAGTTGTAAGAGCACAGCTTTATTATAGTTTTTATAAAAGTGTTTTTAAAGAACTCAGGATAAAATTTGAAATTTTCACATATATTATTTATGTTTTAAATTGCCATGCCCATGTTTTGGAGTGGTTTCTTGTGTTTATTATCAAGCCAGTAGTGGTGAACCTGTGGCACATGTGCTATACCAGGCTGTATTATTATTAAAACTGCTAAGGAATTCCCCATCACTAGCTTAAGCACTGAGAAATGAATAAATAAATCAGTTACAGCTAGTAAAAACTAACATGGTGTTTTGGAGTTTTCAGTTGCATCCACTGACTGAATCAGCCTTTTTTTTTTTTTTTTTTTAAACAGCAGCCTAAATTAAGTATCAGCCGCTATAACCTTCAGGCAAAATCCAGCCTGTGAGCTATTTTTATAAATAAAAAAATTCTTTAGAATGTAGCCCTGGCTATTATATATTGCCTTTGGCTACTTTTAAGTAGAAGAGTCAGGTAGTTGCAGCAAAACCTGTATGGGAAGTAAAATCTTATTCCCCTAGAAACATTTGCCAAACCCTAATTTAAGAATTTATGGAATAATTCTATTTTGAAACATTACGTATTGCTTGCAGTAAGAGAATAATAGCAATAAAGACAAAATAAAACTATTTTAAAGATGCAGTGTAGTATACTGCTTCAGGGTACTATCTTTAGAGGATGATGGCCTGGGTTTAAAACTGTATTCTGCTCTCAGCTAGGCTTGGCACCTTGAGAAGCTTACCTAACCTCTTTTACCTGTCTATAGAAAATAGGGATGAAATTTATGCATTAAGATTTAGTGAAGCTTAAATGTGACAACACATGCAAACCCACTTATTAGTAAGATCATTTTTATCATCTTCACTACCAACATGACAGTGGTAACTGCCATTACCACCATTATTGGTTCCACAGAATATTCTGGCTTTTAAAGTGAGGAATATAAAAATGTGAAGAAGCAGCCTAATTTGAATGATAAAGCTAAAGGACTGCAAACCTTAACATGAGCCAGCTACAAAAACAAGTAAGTATTGGAGAATAGAAAAGGAGAAATGGAACATCTCAGCATGCACAGCAGGAAGCACCTACCATTAGGGAAACAAAGAGCCCAAGATGAGCTTAGGAGAACCTACATGTTTGGAGTAAAGGCACCATAGCCTTTAAATTATAAACTCAGTGAGAAAGTTTACTTTTTAGTGCAGTTTGAAAAGGGAGGAGATGATAGTCTTCTGAGTAAATTTACTTGACCAAGACACGTTTATTTCCAGATAGGACATTAAGGCAGTCAGTTATTGCTGGATAGAGAACAGTAAACTGACAGTTTTATGGGTATCTTTCCATATTGAAACTTTGAAGATGGCAAATGAGAGAATGTCTTGAATCTTGAACACTTTTTGATTGCTAGTGGCTACCCAAGCACACAGAAAGCACTTTTTGTTTTTTCTGCTGTGTATGAAACATGGAATGGAAGAAGGGAGAACTTAAGTATACAGGCCAGCCAAATAGCTCTGCGGATGAAAGGGTCTGGGGTTTGATCCCCAGGCCTGCCCCCAGGATGCACAGAGATGGCAGTTGAGACTGGGCATGGTGGTGCATGCCTGTAATCCCGGCCCTTGGGAGGCTGTAAACAGGCGGATCATTATGAGTCCGATCTACTAGTGAGACCCTGAACACCATGTAGACCTTCCCCTAAAATACAAAAGGGAAAAAAAAAGTGTACACCATGTTTCCCTAAATGCTTTTAGAGCACTGATAAAATTGGTCTGTTTTGGCAGTTGCGTGGTCTCATTCATCCAATACATATGTTAATACTTTTTGTATGCACTGTTCTAGACATTAAGTATACAGGAGTGGGCAGAACAAAATCCCTACTCTTATGGACCTGTATTAAAGAGAAAACAGATAATAAACATAATTAAAATAAAATGTGATATCCTGGAGGAAAGTAATGAGACAAATAGTAGATCTGCATAATGATAGGATAACTTACAGGGACTTTGAGTAAAAGCATAAAAGAAATTATAAAAATGAGTTGTGTGACTAGTCAAGAGCATATGCTGGGTGTGGTTGTGCAAGCCTGTAATCCCAGAACTCAGTCTAAGGCCTGCCTGAACACGGAGCAAGACCCTGTCTTCTATACACACACACACACACACACACACACACACACACACACACGGAGCAAGACCCTGTCTTCTACACACACACACAGAGACACACACACACACACACACACCCCAGGCAGAAGAATAAATGATAGGGCTGGAGGATATTTGAAGAGCAGCAAGAGATTACTGTGGCTAAAACCTAAGTGGAAGGACAGCAGGCTTATGGCTTCAGAGGCCTAAATCATTAGGAACTTGAAGAAGGGTGAACAGAATAGTGTAAATACGATTAGTAAAAAGTTTTAAGGTAGCTATGAAGTCCAGGATTGTGCATGTTTCTCTAACCACATTATGGTAAAATTGGGTTTAAAGCTTATTGCAGTGGGTAATTTCATCACTGTTAAATATGTAACCATATCTTTATCAAGTTTTAGGTCTCTGTTTTCTTGAAATTATTAGTGGTTGGCTCATTCTTTTACCAGTGCTAGAAGATCATCAGCTGAATGCTGATAAAATACCATTTTTCCATGATCGAAGGATCAGAAACTGAACTAAATGAATATTGTAACTCTTGTAAGTAGAAATCAAATTTATGAACCAGATGGTCTGTCAGTATGAACTAACAAATTAGTTTCCATAATAGAATTGTTAAATCTGTCTATTTCCCCATAGTAACTTTAAAATTTTTAAATTGTATTTTAATTTAACGATTTGTTTAAAAACATGTCAAATTTTAGTAGATGTTTGCTTTTAAAATAGTAGTGACATTGATGGCTTTTTCAAAAACTACTATTTTATATTAAAAGGCACTTGTTTCTAACACTGTGGCAAAAGGGCATTTGAATTCTAAAAAAATACTGTCGTTTGAAGCCGTGAAATACCCTTTTCTGTAGGTACTAAGCCTCTGTTGAAAACAGCAATTCCAGAGCAATTTTTATAAATCTACTTTGCTATATTTTATCCTTTTGTAATCCTTTTATAAACACTGAAAAGGTTTGCCATTTTTTCCTGGTTTCTTTCTTACTTTTAAGTAGCTGCTTTGACATTTAATGAGAGAAACATGCCTCATTATAGCATAGATCTTTAAACACATAAAGAATTTGAATCAAGACTATAAATTATGCCATTCAAAACCAATATAAGATCTTTATTGTCCAGCAGTGTCATGAATGTACATTGTTTTAACCGTCTGAGATACTGAGGGTTTGCTAATTCGTTTATTTCACTTTCCTTAAAAATACAGTGTGATTTACTTTAGACCATACTGAATTTTTATTTACATTCTAAGCTCAATTTGTTCCATTTATGTAACGAGTTAATGTAAAATGTAAGCATCATTAGTTTCCTCATAGTATGGTATCAGTTATCTCCTTTGTTGTTTCATTTTGTTTGGTTGGCTGATTTTTTTTTTTGTCTTTGTTTTTGTTTTTGTTTTAGGGAGTTTTTTTGTTTTGTTGAGGTTTTTTTTATCCCAGTACTAGGGATTAATCCCAGGGTCTTGTAGTAGCAAGTTAAGTACTCTGCCATTATGCTATATTCCCAGCCTTGAAAATCATTTTAATAAATAATGCAAGGAGGGGAAAATGTATTTAGATTAGGTTTGAACTTCTTTTGTGCCTAGGTCTCTATGATACAAGAAATAATTTTTAGTTGCCATTTTGTATATTATTTGTTGTAGTCCTGATTTATCAGTCACCCAAAATACATCCCAACTCTACGATCAGAATCTGTCTTATTTGACTACTCCTGTCCATCTTTACTATTAGCACCGTTCTGCTTAAGCCACTAATAATAGCCTTCTAATTTTCCTGAGTTTTCCTGTCAGGATTCATATTATCTAGTAGAAAGCATTATAGCTGCTCTAAGCAAAAAGAGACCTTAGGTATACTCAACAAATATACATTTATTGTTGAATGATGAAAAGTTAAAAAATCTGATACATGGCCATATATGTGGATATGTAACATGTGCTATATACATGACTACCTCAGGAGACTTTAACCCATTTTTATGAAAATCTCCTACACGTTTAAACACTAGTTTCTTTATTTAAAATCTCAAACTGGATGTAGGTCTATAAAGCTATAATAAAAACTAATCAATATCAGATTATTTTATAGCAGTTTACAATTTTCTGCAGTGTTCCTTGAGACAGTGTTAATATTATAGTCTCTGTTGTCATGGAAACAAGTCTCTGAAGGCAGCCTCAGAGGCTAATGATTCCATGGTGTTGCTATGGTTAGAAACAACTGAGATTGTTGCTAATCACATGATCAAGATTTTTTTAAAGCAACCAGCAACCTCTTTGGAGCTGATCTTATTGAGTAAAATAGAACAGGATAAGGATGATGGCATAATAATCATTTATTATCTAACCAACAAAGAGTTTTCAAGTTTAAAATGCTATTCTGAATTCCTCTTCTTTAATGACTCAAATATAATTGTTGTTGAATATTGCGGCCATAACTATGTTTGACATTTCTAAATTTAGAATCATATACAGCTCTGCAGTATTATACTGTGTTCTTAATCTGGTGCTCAAATCATTCTTTTATCATTTCCTAATTTTACTCTAAGCTCTTAATATTTGCCATTTCTCATTAGTCTGCCTTCATTTGATTATTATGTGTTTAGAGATTTTTGTTTTAAGTGAATTACATAAATTATTTTGTTGTTCTGTAAATCTTTGTTTCTAGAATTGTTTATTATATGTATCTTGGAAATTGTGTATGTTGACTTGTCATTTTAAGTATTAGCCTGCCTTAAGGAAGAAGCATAGGCATATGTTCTTTTGCAAAGAATTTAGTGCCCTATAGAGTGTAAGGTGAGTTTAGATGGTGCAAGTTGTTTTAGGAATTTTTAAAATAGTATTCAATTCCTTATTTAAAGAAGATAGATTCCAGTGGAAGCTCAGACAGAAGGTGACAGATTTAAATATAAAATGAAAGGATTATACTTAATCAAAATCATTTTGGAAAACTGCCAAGAGAAAAAAAAAATTTGTGCTTTGCCTTGAAGTTTACATAAGCATGTAGATTTTTATTTTTCTAGAAAATACTTAGCAGCTTATATCTTACACTGTTAGCACTAGAGACCACTACTAAGAAAATAGTATTTTGTGACTTTCCAAGCATTCAAAAAATAAGCTGTTGAGGACTAGCCAGATAGCTCAGCAGATTAAAGCACCTGCTTAGACAAGGAGACGGGTTCAGTCTCTGGCGTGCCGTGCTGGCCCCACCCCCAGGGCACACTGAGCTGAGGATTGAGACTGGGCGTGGTAGTGCCTGTAACCCCAGCGCTTGGGAGGCTGAAAACAGGAGGAATACTACAAGTATGATCTGTGTGGTGAGACCCTTTATACCCTATACTAAATACATAAAAAGATAAATAAACTGGTTATGGTATTCTAACACAAACAACAAAGAACCACAAGGAAACTTTTTAAATTATATATTCAGAGTCCCTCCTGCCCCCTAAAAATGCATATACACTTCAGAAAAAGAAAATTTTGTATAAAAATTTTAATACTAATTTTGAGATGTCATTAGATTAATACAAATTAACTTTAGTCTCTACAATTATAAAAGATGCTCAGAGTGGTGGCTAGTAGCTTCCATACACTTCATAGTACAGCAAACTGCTGCTTGGGTAACCTTGGTCATTGAGATTGTTCCACATACATTTTGAATTTCTTCTTTAAGGGCTGGCAGTGTAGTGGTTTTCCTGCAGTATATGACATCCCATCCTCTGTGGTTCCTCATGTGAGAGTAACACATCTGTTGAAAAAGCATACTATTTTTCTTTTCCTGAAGTGTATATACATTTTTGGACAGACTTTGTATATATATATTGAGGAATTTAAACATCCGTTAATAGTTGTTGAATGAATTGTAACTATGAAAATTGCCAAATGATTCTCTGATTCTATCATACTTTTTTTTTTCCTTTTAGTTAAAATTCCATTGTGAGGGTCGGCCTGATAGCTCAGTGGACTAAAGCACCTGTTTAGGCAGAGCACAGCAGCTAGGGTTCAATCCCTGCTGTGCCGTGCCGGCCCTGCCCCCACCTCAAGGGCACGCTGTGCCATGATTGAGACCGGCACCTATAATCCCAGCACTTGGGAGAGTAAAACCAGGATCTACGTAGTGAGACCCTGTAGACCTTGTATCCCCTGTACGAATTGCAAAAAAAATCCATCATAAGAAATGCTTTCTCGCCGGACATGGTGGCACATGCTTGTAATCCCAGCACTTGGGATTCTGAGGCAGGATGATGATCACTGTGAGTTTGGGGCCAAGCTGGGCTACAAAGTAAGTTCATGTCTAGCCTGTACTGCATAGTGAAACCTGTCTCAAAAGACAAAGGAAAACAGGCGGGGCGGAGGTTTCTCTTCTATTTATTTAAGTTTTCTCTTCTGTTTATTTCTTAATGTATGTATTTATATCAGTGTGGACTCTTGGATCCCCATTTTATTTATTGGGTTTTGTACCTCTTATTATATGCCTTTGATTATTTATTTTGAATTTCAAATTGCCCCCAATGTTTTGAACAGCCCTTCAAACTCACTTGTGCATCCTTATGATATCTCTGAGTAATTTATTTTGTAACATAGAAAAGCAGTTTTTAGCAAGATGTCTGAGCTCCTTGAACTAGATGAGCTCCAGCACTGAAATAAGCCGTTTTCTACAAGGATTCCTGCTTTTTAAGGAGTTAGAATCAAGCCCTGGTGTTAGGATATGTTTTTGCTTTAGAAATAAATGTTCCCAGTTCATCTAGGTGGCAGAGATAAGGAGGGAGGGAGGGAGGGAGGGAGGAAAGGAGGGAGGGAGGGAGGGAGGGGAGAAAGAGAGAGAGAATCCATGCATATTTATGTCATGTTTATTTATATCAGTACTTCAGATTGTAGTCTAATGCTGTATTATGCTAGTTTTCTCCTTTTTTGTATTTATATCTCACTATGAAGCACCTTTCTCCTTTCATCCTTTATATATGTATTAGTTCAAAGCCCTCCATATATAAATATCTATCACCATCACTGCCCTAAATGTCCACCTTCCTTGCTATAGTCAAGCACCAATGCATACCCTTGTCATCTCTTTCGGGTTCCAGCAGCACACAGCAAACTGCTGCCACTGCTCTTCCCAGGTGGATGTGCTCCCTAACCTGGTCAAGCTCCAGTATTATATGCCACATGTCTGTCTTTCCTCCCCTCCCTCTACACAGATGTTCTCCTTACCATACTTGAGTTTCAACCACATGTGCTTTTCTATTCAAGAAGTTGTTAAAAAAATATTTTAAAAAGTTGTCTGTACCAGCATGATAGTATTTTACTATATTATTTCCTAAACATCTTTATTCTCCATTATACCAGCAAAGCTTTGAGAATTGGTTTTATGTATGATGAATATAAAGTAGAATTGGTTATGTATGATGATTGGTTCATTTAATTTTGTGTGTATCTAGTTGATCCAGCAATGATTCTTTGAAAACCACTCTTTTCTCATGGTTTATTATAAATCATTACCAAAAAAATCATTTCCAAGTAAATGTGTTGTTTATTAATTTTAATTTCATAGTGTGGAATTTAGAAATTTATTTCTATAGAAAAATTATAAAAACTGGTTAATGTTAAAATATATGACATAAAATATACTATTTTAAACATTTCTAAGATAAAATTCCATAAGTATTAAATACATTCACAGTATTATGCAAATATCATCTCTCTACATCTCCAGAGTTACTTCATGCCAGAATGGGAACTGGTTAGGAATGAGAACATTAAAGAGAAAGAGATTTTATTGCCATCTGTAGTACTAATCTTAACTTCAGTGTTTTCATCTAGGTTCCTTTCTAAGAGTTTCATAATTTTAGATCCTATATTTAGGATGTTGGTCCCACTTAGATTTAATTTTTATGTATAATGAAATAGAGGTCCAGCTTCATCCTTTTATATATCAATATTGTCTCAGCATTTCATACTTTTTTTTACAAATCTTGATTGGCTAATAGGCCAAGTTAATTATTATAATTTTATTTTGCATTTTTCTATTAGGATAAGCATAGTTTCAAGTTCAGAACTATTTTTTTCCTGTTATTAGTGCTTTTTTTTTTTTTTTTTTTTTTTTGGTCTACAGTGTCCTCTTATCTATATACTTCTAGTGTTTTTCTTACATATCATTTGTGTAGCAAACATTTATGAAATAATCCATCTTAGTGGAATTTTATCTTGTTATAAAACACCTTTCTGGGCTGGTGAGATAGCTCAGCGGACTAAGCACCTGCTTAGGCAAGCTCAGGGACTGGGGCTCAATCTGCAGAACCACATGCCTGCCACTCTGGCCCCATCCCTGGGCCTGCTAAACCAGCCACCAAGACCAGGCGTGATGGTGCACACCTGTAATCTCAGTGCTGGGGAGGCTGAAAACAGGAGGATTACTACGAGTCTGAGCTGTGTAGTGAGACCCTGTACCAGATACATTAGAAAAATAAAATAAATGAAACATCTTTCTGTGTTTGTTACATCTTTTTAACTATAATTAATTCAGGGAAAATACAGTTATTAATCATCAAAGCTTATTAGTTTAAAATGCAGTTATTAAACATCAAAGCTTATTAGTTTAAATTATATCTATTTTTTTCCCCACATTTTACCAAAATGTATCTGACACATAATAGACAAGCAGTGAATATGGGTTGAATTAATGACTATATAGGCAGTTTTAGGCAGAAACTTAATATTCTTGATAGTGAAAATTAATAATATAAAACATTTTATGTGATATAAATACAATTTTGAATTTTTATGTATAGATATAGAAACATATTGTTTGCATGGTGGGCAAATAAGGCGACTTTTGGTTCTTTGAAAGCAGTCAAATACATTTCAGATGCCAGAAAATTATTTTGTAATTTCTCAACAAAACGAGGATTTTATGTCCAAGAAGATTATTAGAAATGGCATTTATTATTTTCATTTAGTCTTTTAACAAGTAAACTCTACTTTTAGCTGTAGCCTTAATAATAGATGGTATAATCATTTGTAAAACTGGAGAATGTTTTCTCATTTAAAATAATACATTAATATTTTACCTATTTCTGAATTATATCTGAAAACTATAATTTATATCTTAATGGCACAACTTTCTATTCTGTGTTTCCTTTATATTTTGGCACTTTTCCTGATTTTTGTCATTGATGATTTTTAGCCAACAGAAGCTGTACCTCCCTCTTCTCCCACTGTCCCTGTGATCCCTGTCCTGCCAGTCCCTGCTGAGAGTACTGTCATCCTACCCATCATACCACAGGTTTTTATTAGTTTCTTTTTTCTTTATAAATATTTCATTTGTTTTTAACATTTTATTTGCATTCATTTAAAACTGTTAACTGTTTTGTTGATTCGATGATTTATTTTGGCTTCAGTTATTATTTTTAGGAAATTAAATGTTTGAGATTTAATGTATATTGGGTCCCACAATTGACATTTTATTAGGCACTATGTGAAATAAGACACATCCTAAACTTGTCTTCATTGTATTGAACCTCCTTAGATTTGTTTTCATGCCTTTTGTGCTGTAAATCTCTTTAAACTTTTCAAAATACTTTTGCTTTTGAAAATTTGTACAGTTACTAAAGAGAATGAAAATCATTATTTCATATAGCACCTTGTTTCCTGGTATGTATTTATATTGGGAAGCATCTGTCCTTCTAGTTAGATAACATACTTAATATTTATTTATTAAAAATAGCTGGTGATGTGTTACAGTGATAGCCAACTTTTTAGAGCTTTCAGGGATATTTATGGGATGCATGCCACAGCATACTATTTGTTATTATTGAAAGCTGTAGAAGATTCAGACTCACAGGTCTAGAGTATATGATAACTCTTTCTGTTATCTTAACTATCTGGAAATCTACTTAAATTAAAATCTTTAAAATGTTAAGGGCCGGGGAGATGGCTCAGTGGAATAAGCGCTTCCGTGGCAAGTGCAAGGGCCTGAGTTCAATCCCCGGTTCCACAAAAATAAAAATAAAAATAAAAATAAAATGTTAAGGGCCAGCCCGATAGCTCAGTGGACTAAAGCGCCTGTTTAGGCAGAGTGAGCAGCCAGGGTTCAATCCCCAGCATGCTATGCTCACCCCCTGGAGAACGCTGAGACAGCAATTGAGAGTGGCATGGTGGCGTACACCTGTAATCCCAGCACTTGGGAGGCTGAAAACAGGAGGATCGCTATGAGTCCAATCTGTGTAGTGAAACCCTGTAGACCCTGTATCCCAGTACTAAATGCAAAAATAAAATATGATAAAATAAAATGTTACATGTAACAGTGCATAAATAATAGCCAGATGTTGAAGAAGCTGATCAGTGAAAATGAAAAACTAACTCTAAGGAATATTCTCTTGACATTAAATGCCTTCCCAACAGAGATATCCAAAGTCTAATTAATGGTAATATTAACTATAATATTAAAGATCTTTGGTGTTAAATATATAAATCTCATTTAAAATATAAATACATGTATTTCACAGACTTTGCTGAAATTGATGAGCAGCATAAAATCTAGGTAAACATAGTATTTTCATTGTGTAAATGCAATTGCAAAATAAACAACATTGGGAGAAAAAAAATTGATTACTTACCTTTTAGCTTCCTTCCTGTCTACTAAAAATTGAAAACCATTAGAAACATCTATATAAAATAGAATTCATAGGAGAAATTGCCAATATGACATTGAGACTTTAGAATTATGTTAAGCCTGAATTGTAATTAATATTAATACTGCTGTGTAATTTTACTGTTGATGAATATCATTAAAATTTAAGTCTTTATCAGCCACCAGGTATTGGATAAATCCAAATAGGTGTTCACTCCATATTACAGACAAAAAATTAAATCTACAAGTAAAATATATTTGAATGAGCAAGTTAAATATTATAACATCTTTACAAATACCTAGGGTTTAATTTTTTTTTTAAATAGTAGATTTTGGACTTTAGTTTGCTCTTTATTTTTTCAGTTTTTTAATACAGTATTAGTTTCCTAGATTCCTTTCTAATTTTAAACCATCCTCTTACTTACTCATTTGGGACCCTATCCTCTCTCATTCAGAATGCTCTTGTTTATTTACTCCCAGTGTGCCTAACATAGCATCCCACTGCACTTGAAAGTTACTGAGACATTGCATTGATCCCTGTTGTTAAAAGTACAGATTTTAGAATAGGATTGACCTAGCTTAGAATTCAGCATTGTTACCACCTTGTAATTTTGAGTGGTTTACTTAGCCATACTGAGCCTCTGTTAGTAATATATAATATTAAACATTGTAATAGTACTAAATTGAGGTATTTTACAGTAATGAAGAGGCTAATTAATACAGAAGTACACAATAGCTAATAACCTATTAATACTATGTGTCTTATTTTTTTGAGACATTACACCAAGAAGCAAGTTCTAAAAACAAACAAGTATGTGTACAGAATAAAAGGGCCTATCCTTATATTTAATTTTAAATGCTCTACCTAGAGAATCAGTAATTTATATTGAGAAACTGATGTGTTTCTTATTGAGTATAATATGTATATTATAAAATTAGTGTAGCTAATTAAAAATTTTCCCCAAATATTGAAATCCGTACCTACAGATGTATAATCTAATTTTAATATAATTTAATGTTATAATTTTTCTCTGAAGAGCTCCTGTACATTGAAATGCAACTGGGGATTGAATTCAGGCCCTTGCACTTGCCAGGCAAGCACTTATTCTACTAAGCTATCTCCTTCCCCAATTTTATTTTAAAGACAATATGCTAGGATAACAATGGTTAATACAGTGCATATGTTTTTCTTTAGAGTGCAAGATGTGAGCATTTAATTGTTCAGATGATATTAGTTTAAACCTTTTCAGTGAACTGAGAAATTAGTAGTGTACTAACTATATTTTATATATTCTTTTTCTTTTTCTCTTCTTTATTTTCTCCATTCCCTCAACCCAGTTTCTGTTTCCTTTTGAGATTTCTTCTCATTTTACAATGTCTATTGTATATTTTGGATCTTGTTTACTCTTTCAGGTTTTCACATTAGGGAGACAATACAGTGTTTACATATGTGCATCTGGTCTCAAGTTGCATCCATTTACCTATAAAAGTACGTAGTTTATTCTTTTTATGGATGAGTAATACTCCATTATATTAAAAGACTACATCTTTTTAATTCATTTCTTGGGTTGATGGGCATTTCAGTTGCTTTCAGTATCTAGTTATTACAAATTGTGCTGCTATAGTAATGAGTGCACATATACCTCTGTGGTGTGATGTTTTTAATTTTTCTGAGAAGATATCCAGAAGGGGAATTACTGGATCTATTAGGACCTCCAATTCTAGTGTTTTTGAGGAATCTCCACACTGGTTACCACAGGGGTTGTAACAGTCTACACTCGCACCAACAGTGGAGAAGAGTTCCTTCCCCTACAGATCTGCCAGCATTTGTTATTGGTTGATCTTGATAAATAGCCATTCTTTCCAGGATGAGATGGATCTCAGTGTTATTTTAACTTGCATCTTTTAAATGACCAGTGATGTTGAACATGTGTACATATATTTATTTGCTGTTTATACTTTTTCATCTGAGAAGTAATAATCTCTGATGCCCAATTTTGGATTGGGTCTTTAAATTTGGGAAGTCTGGTTGTTTTGAATTCTTTATATGTTCTCCCTAGTAATCATGTGTCTGAGGAACAGCTGGCAAACATTTTTTTCCATCTTTGTGTTGTCTCTGCACTTTGAGTGGCTTCTCTTGCTGTACAAAAACTTTTTAGTAGGATGAGATCCCAGTTGATTCTTCATGATAGTTCCTCTGTGATCAGGGCTTTATTCATAAAGTCTGCCTACACCAGGGTCTTTGAGAGTTTTTATCTGTTCTATCTCTTGGCAGATTTAATGTTCTCTGTTTGAATATTTAGATCTTTGATCCATTTGGAATTTAATTCAGTGTATGATGAAAGATATTCACCAATATTAATCTTCAGCAGTGCAGAGCCAATTTTTCTAGCACCATTTATTAAAAAGGCTTTCTTCCAGTGAATGTGTTTGGTACCTTTGTAAAAAATAAGGTGGCTGAGAATGTCTGGAGTTGTTTCTACATCTACTAGTTTATTCCATTGATCTTCAAGTTTGTTTCTACACCCACGCCAAATACTATACTGTTTTTATTACCTTCGCTTTATAGTATAATTTCATGTCAAATATTGTGATGATTCCTGCCTTACCTTTGTTGCCCATAATTGTTTTCTATGCTAGGTTAGGTCTCTTCTGGTTCCAAATGAGTTTAAAGATTATTTTCTTTAATTCTGAGATATGCTATAGGAATTTTTATCAGAATTGCATTAAATCTGTGCAATAGTTTTGAAAGTATGGCCATTCTCACTGTTTTGATTTTTCCTACCCAAAAATAAGGGATATCTTTCCATTTTCTGATATCCTCTTCAATTTCTTTTTTCAGAGTACAGTAGTTTTCAATATAAAACTTTTTATAATCCTTCATTAGATTGCTTGGGTGTTTGATTTTTTTATTCAATTGTAAAAAGTACTGTTTCCCTAATTTCTCTCTCAGTTGTAATTTGTTTTCAAGAAGGCTATTTGAGTGTTGACTTCGTATCCAGACATACTACTGAATTTGGTTATTAAATCTAGTAGTTCTTTAGTGAAGCTTTTGGGGTCTTCTATGTGGAGTATCATGTCATTTGCAAATAATGATAATTTAACTTCTTCCTTTCCTATCACTATTCTTTTTATTTCTTTCTCTTGTTTAATTGCTATGGCTAAAGTATCCAGGACTATGTTAAATAAGAATGGAC